>NC_136794.1:39313397-39470897 GCF_951216825.1 Electrona antarctica | reverse complement strand
AGAACCACTGACATAAGAAACATTCAAAAAAGTGAAAATTTAGAAGCCTTTTTTTAATCGACCTCAGCCCTGAATGGGTTAAGCCTATTCTATTGTCGCTGTCGGGCAGAAACCTCGTATCTCCATAACCCATTTTGGGCGGGAACCCCTTTTGGTGTTTTAAACATTATGTTATAATTTAGCTATTGAAAAATAGCAGATCTACAAGCTCATAGCGCGCCACCGAGTGGCGCGCTATGAGCTTGTAGGTCTGCTATTTTTGAAAAATCGTGAAAATATTTATTTCAGAAAACTAGAGGATTTAGAAGATTTTTTTTAAATTTCGAGTTCATGCCTAAATGGGATATTATACTAACTTTATTTTATTTTATTTTTATTTTACGGTAAATTAACGCCCTACTTCATCCTGCACCGTCACACGAAAGCAACAATTAAAAGTAGCAGATCCACATGCTCGAAACGCGGCGCAAAGCGACGCGTTTTTGATCTTGTAGATCTGCTATACTTTTGAATTCAGGATTTAAACTCGCTGAAAAACAACACCAGTGCCGGACAATACTCGACCTAAAAAAAGATGCACTACAAGTACATTACTCAACACTGCGGAACACCGTCATGGCGCATTGCAGTGCGTCCAGTATGGTGGAATATTTGTATCCGAGATGTATTGGAGTAGAAGTAAAGGTATTGAAAATACTACCCCCAGTAAAGTAAAAGTACCTCCAAATGTCACTTAACCCATTTTGGGCGGGAACCCCTTTTGGTGTTTTAAACATTATGTTATGCTTTAGCTATTGAAAAATAGCAGATCTACAAGCTCATAGCGCGCCACCGAGTGCCGCGCTACGAGCTTGTAGGTCTGCTATTTTTGAAAAATCGTGAAAATGTGCCGCAAGAGTATATATTCTTTCAGAGCGAACGTTTTTAAGTCAAATATTTGCTTCTGGGGGGTCCTACATATTTTCAGATGAGGTCGGCGGCCAAATACATATAATTTTTGTGGTCCTTGACATGAAATAGTTTGAAAACCACTGACATAGAAACATAGGTTTTTCAGAAAACTGTCAGGATTTAGAAGGCAATTGTAGAATCGTCCGCAGGTCAAAATGGGTTAAGTACAGTACAGTACTTGAGTAAATGTACTTAGTTACTTTCCACCACTGCATGGATGCAGGTGATTCTGCCTGAATGAGCGATCTGAATGGACACCACGTAGGGCTTCAATAATAAAGGTATTTTGCTCAACATATTGCGGCATATTAGTCTGGTCCGTCTGGCATACAGTGGGTTATGGGGTTTGTTTGGTCGTCTGGCTGAGAGCTGGAACGGTGCAGGTGTATACAGTAATTTCAGTAATTGGACTCGTTGGCATGTCAGTCAGTCAGTCAGCCCTCGTTGTTATTCACTGGCTTGCAGAAAAAAGGCGCACGTCGCTGATTATTAATTTGACTTCCCTGAGAATGGACTGGGGGGGAAAGACTGCGTAAAAAGAGCTGAACTGGGGAAAAATCAGCTCGTGGAGTTAAGCCATTTATGGCGGGAACCCCTTTTGGTGTTTTAAGCATCGTTATACTTTACCTGTTGAAAAATAGCAGATCTACAAGCTCATAGCGTGGCACCGAGGCCGCGCTACGAGCTTGTAGATCTGCTATTTTTGAAATATCATGAAAAATGTAGTGCAAATCTTTGAATATATTCTGTCAGAGCAAACGTTTTTTTAACTCAAATCTTTGCTCCTCATGGGGAGGGGTCCCTGGAACAACATCATTTTCAGATGGGGGGTCGGCAGACAAATACATATTATTTCTGGGGTCCTTGAAATAGTTTGAGAACCACTGATATAGAATTATAGGTTTTTCAGAAAACTTTGAAGGCATTTTCAGAATCGTCCTCAGGTTCAAATGGGTTAACTGGCTGCGTGGCCTGGCGTCTGTCTCTGTCAGGACTGTCTATACAGTCATCCATCCATTCCTCGTCAGAACCAGCTGCCGCAGTTTGGATGGAAATATCAAGGCTTTTAAGTAAATTTGTGAGCTTTGCTGGGTAGGCAGTTTAATAAATGGGGGACACACCCTTAGAGTATTATATTAATAGAGATGTCACCGGAGTTCTCCTCCCATCCACTTGCATTAACTTGCTCAAAAGCACATGAGGTGATTTCACTCCTCCTTCCGGGTATAGGAACAGAGTGCATTCTGGGATGGATTGGGCCAAATTGCCGATGACAACGTGAACGCTATGTTTTTATACGTGAATGCGCGCAATGACAGTCAATGACCCAGCGCGTTCCCGTATAAAAACATAGCGCTCACGTCGTCATCGGCCATAACGTGAACGTGTGCAATGCAGTGCTGGCTCGAGCTAAGCAAAGTAAAGCAAAGTTACTATATTTACCCAGGGTAACTGGACTAAGCATCAGATACTTGTTTACAGCCAGGCCCTGCTCATAGAACATTGCATGGTAGTGGTTCAATGCCTTGCTCAAGGGCACTTCAGCGGTGGTAATTTTAATGTGCCGGTCCGGGGATACGAACTGGCGACCTTCCGGTATCAAGACCGCTCCGCAAACCGTTCGGCCACCGCTGCAATACCACTTTCGGCCACTATGTCCGATTTCACCTCAGGGTTTCCTCTCTGTGACATCTCTATTATATTTATACTCTAAGGACACACCAAAGGTCCGACCTGCACAAATCACCTGACACGTGTCAGTCCGACACGCGTCAGTCCGACACGCGTTGCGTCATGCTTGGGGTTACAGTACGTTTTAACAGCGGGAGACCAACGGCGAGCGTCGCTTGAATTTCATTGGCTATCGCCCAATCGCCCACTGTTGCCGGGCTATCGCCTCTATCGCCAGTAGTTGCCGCCTTGTCGGGTCCCATTTAAATTGAGAAATAATGCACTTCCGGAAAATTCGTCTGGCTGTCGCCCGCTGTTAAAACGTACCGTTAGGGTTTGGGACTAATGGCCATTGGACTGACAGTATGTCGGAACTTTATGTCGGAACTACCAGTTTAAATGCACAGAAATGCCAGACATGCATGTTTTTACCTCTCTTCTGCTAAAAGCGATGGCTGACATGACCTTGAGCAAGGCCATGGTCAACCACGTGAACCCTCGACCCTTCATTCCATGTATGTAGAAATTACAGCTCATGCATGCTAGTAGGTTCATGATTTTTGTATGGAACGTTTTATAGTTTCAGACGACAGGTTGCGCAAAACAATTTAAAGTCTAATTTGCCTTCAAGCGTATGTGTGCATCATGTTTGATCAAAATGGTGATTAACTTGCAGAGCCAGTGAAGTGTTTGCATGGCTGCTAACACAAGGTGACAGCTTCTTGCCTCTAGTCATTTAGCTGTGTGTGTGTGTGTGTGTGTGTGTGTGTGTGTGTGTGTGTGTGTGTGTGTGTGTGTGTGTGTGTGTGTGTGTGCGTGCGTGCGTGCGTGCGTGCGTGCGTGCGCGCAGCCCGATCTCTTGGAAAGCAAACGTTTTCCTTTGCGACGGTGAATGTGTTCTCATCAGTAATGCAAAATGACAGCCATGTGCAACAAAACAAAGTCAAAACGTAGCCACTCACCCCTCGGCTGATTGCATTATTTGTTTACCGAGATGTAGCCGAGCAAAACAGATATAATCTGATTTAAAACAATTTGTATTTTAAACAACCTGTATTTTGGTATTATGTATATTGGAGTTGTTTGAACTTGTAAGGCGTGTGTAATAGATTGATCCCTCAAAATAAGGAACAGCGTGTTCCTTCAGTTCAGTAAGAGAAAAATGCAACAATTCTGTACTTCAAGAGATGGTGGAAAACCTAATAAGTTTGATTGATTGAAATATTTATTAACAGTTTGCAGAATTACAGTACATTTCAAGCACAAACTCAATACAAAGGCTGTTAACTGTGAGTCGACGACCCAATTAAGCATTACACTTGTTTACAAGAGGGTCCACCATGTTCAATTCATCAAAAAGTACTAGTAGCCAAATGAGTTGGTTATGTTGCATCAGTGTTGTTTTTGGCAGCAAATTTTTAGTTTAGTTTTAGTCTCTTGAAGTTTATTTAGTCACATTTCAGTCACATTTTAGTCACCTGGAATGTCTTAGTGTTAGTCTAGTTTTAGTCGACTAAATCTACAGTTGATTTAGTCGACTAAAATGTTTTTCGGTGGGCCTTTTTTTTCACTTTTTCCGACGCGTTGTGAGCTTGTAGATCGGCTATTTTCAGCATGCAACCAAGTGTAAAATGACTTGTACTGGATCTCTTGTCCACTAGACCCTTCCTAACATTTTAGTCTAGTTTTTATTTGTTGACGAAATCGTCAGTATATTCAGTCTCAGTTTTAGTCATCATAGCTTTAGTTTATTTAGTTTCCATTTAGTTTTCGTCAGTGGAAAAAGGTAGTCGACAAACATTTTTCAGTTTCAGTCGACGAAAACAGCACTGTGTTGCGTACAGTTGGTGAGATCATAATATCTCACCAATATAATCATAAAAGTAAATGAAAGACGACGACACTAACTTTTATGTAAATGTCAGAGCTGGGCTCGGCACAGAAGACCTATAATTCCCTTTGAGATAAACCCTGCCACAGTGGCACGTCTTTGAAGGGGCGCCCGCCTCTAGCAGCGGGCGACTAATGCCAACATCAAAACAGTCATATTTCGCCCTCTAGTAACTTGGCCCACAGTGGAGAAGTTGAATGAGGAAAATACAGAACAGCGTGCCTGAATACATACGGTAATATCAGTCATAGAGCAGTGGGTTTTCAAACCTTATTTATTTATTCGGCATTTGAGCCACGGACCACCATCTGGTGTGATTTAGCCTCTCAGACCCATTTGAGCCACGGACCACCATCTGGTGTGATTTAGCCTCTCAGACCCATTTGAGCCACGGACCACCATCTGATGTGATTTAGCCTCTCAGACCCATTTGAGCCACGGACCACCATCTGATGTGATTTAGCCTCTCAGACCCATTTGAGCCATGGACCACCATCTGGTGTGATTTAGCCTCTCAGACCCATTTGAGCCACGGACCACCATCTGGTGTGATTTAGCCTCTCAGACCCATTTGAGCCACGGACCACCATCTGATGTGATTTAGCCTCTCAGACCCATTTGAGCCACGGACCACCATCTGATGTGATTTAGCCTCTCAGACCCATTTGAGCCACGGACCACCATCTGTTGTGATTTAGCCTCTCAGACCCATTTGAGCCACCATCTGATGTGATTTAGCCTCTCAGACCCATTTGAGCCACGGAACCATCTGATGTGATTTAGCCTCTCAGACCCATTTGAGCCACGGACCACCATCTGGTGTGATTTAGCCTCTCAGACCCATTTGAGCCACGGAACCATCTGATGTGATGTAGCCTCTCAGACCCATTTGAGCCACGGACCACCATCTGATGTGATTTAGCCTCTCAGACCCATTTGAGCCACAGACCACCATCTGATGTGATTTAGCCTCTCAGACCCATTTGAGCCACGGACCACCATCTGATGTGATTTAGCCTCTCAGACCCATTTGAGCCACGGACCACCATCTGATGTGATTTAGCCTCTCAGACACAAAACTAATGAATATTTTGTTGTTGTTGGATAAGACTTTGTCTACAATTCCATGCTTTTGGCCAATAACAATTCGTACATTCTCTAATTGTGTAGACTTCTTGTAAATTAAGTAATGCAGATGTTTAACAATAATTTTACTCTTGAGAGTGTAAAATGAAACCAAATGGCTCGTAAGAGTTAAATATCTATAAGGGTCCATTTGGTTACCAACTCTCCATCATTTAGCTGCATGGGGACCACCTGGAACTGCCTCAAGGACCACTGGTGGTCCCCGGACCACTGGTTGAGAATAGGGATGTGCCGATGAGACATTTTGGCCGATATCCGATATAATTCATTGCTGTTAGGGATGTGTAAATGTGTCAAAAATGAAAATCGATTAGCATAATTCAATATTAATCAATTATCGACAAATCGATAAGCGCAAACTTTTATTTTTGTTCCCGATTATCGATTATTAATTTTCATAATCGATTTCGGGTCCCGTTAACGATAATCGATTTGTCGACAAATCGGACCCATCCCTAGCCGATATACCGATGTCAATATGATCTCATTCTGTATTGAAAAATTATAATAATTTTGTCCGTTCTGAAATATCCATGTAACAGGGTGTCTGCACTCTGCACTGCATGCTTAGGCAAGTCAGATTTAACTTTAATACCATTATATTTTATATTGTGAGCTTGTAGATCTGTTCAAGCTGTTACTTTGGGCTTGTTTATCTGTAAAGACAGACTGATTAATCAGACCTATTCATTAATCGGTCTGATTGATTAATCGAACCGATTAATCTAAAAACAACTCAAATCGGCCGATACCGATGTGTTTGCCGATTAATCTCCCATCACTAGTTGAGAACCACTGTCATAGAGGTATAAATATAGGGGTAATACTCACCAGAGCCTTAGATATAGACAGTTACGCAAACTGCGTTCACTTCATGGGGCTTCAGTCCAATGGCGGCTCTCCTACATAGACTTCTATTGAGAATGGGGACAACCAACTAGGACAAGTCCTGGACCGGAAGTAGGCAGAAATGTATTGGATCCAGGCAACAGCCCAGCTTTAATGAGATTGTTTTGTAGTAATAGTACAACATAAACATTAAAGAGACTTTAGTTGTTACTGTACAATACTTTAAAACAGTTGTCATGTTGCACACATGCTTCAAATAGCTCTCATTTGCGCCGCCCTCGTTGAAAACAATGTATTTCCAACTCCAGCTTGTCTCAGTTCAGGCTGCATGAACAGCGCTCTGTTTCTGCCCCCCCAATGTCGCAACTCTTCTATTAGATGGCTCTGATACTCACTAGCCTCTGAGAGGCGAAGGCAAAGTCGTCGTCGGCGTAACGATGGCACCGCAGACCGGAAACTGCAGATCTATAGAAGCTCTCAATGTGTCACATGGTCGCCGTACAGAGCTTATACATTAGCTTTACTTAACCCATTTTGACCTGAGATCAGATTCTAAAAATGTCTTCTACATCCCCGTTTTCTGAAAAAGCTATGTTTCTATGTCAGTGATTCTACTCTATGGCTCCGAGACATGGACACTTTCACAGAAATTAGAGATACGCACTGGATGACAGCGCAAAATCTCTCTTGGAAGAGCCACCCATCGACTTCTCTAATATACAGCAACCTGGGTGTACACGTTACCAACATGAATCTGTGTGATGGAATGCGCTAGGGTGAGCCAGAAAATAGCAGCCAAGGAGAATGAGACTAGCAGGACACTGTCAAAGACTCCAGGAGAATGAGACTAGCAGGACACTGTCAAAGACTCCAGGAGAATGAGACTAGCAGGACACTGCTAGTCTCAGCAAGTTAGTGCTGTGGGAACCAACACACGGGCACCGCTCACGACGAGGACGTCCCACATTAACATACAATTTACAATTTAGGCATTTAGCAGACGCTCTTAATGCAGAGCGACTTACATTAAGCAAGAACAAAAAGCATGGGAATACATCACATATGTAAAATGCATTTATCGCGAAACATGCGTAAGCTAAGAACGTAACTAGAACATATCTATATAATGACACTATACATATAAACTATAACTAGAACATATCTACATGACACTATACATATAAACTATACATATATGCTATACTATGCTGTACATATATACTATGAAGTGCTATGACTACATACAATGCACTTATTGTGCTGTCTACATGACTATATAGTCTGTTTCAAATGCTATATAAGTCTAAGAAGTGCTGTCTAAGGGGGTAGGGTAAGTGCTATGGGCCATGATGGAGTCTGAAAAGGTGGGTTTTCAGACTACGGCGGAAGATCGGGAGTGATGCTGCAGTTCTGATTGCAACGGGAAGTGCATTCCACAGTTTTGGGACATACATGTACATGAGTACATGTGGATGTACTCCAGAAAGACGCAGGAGTGCAAAGCACCGACGAGCTGGCCAGATGTATATGGAGAACCGGGAGGACGACCTAGAGAGAGAATCACTTCTCAAAACACACCAGACGGCATCAGAGTGGCCCTGCAGGGGTAAAGGTCCCCCGCCCCGCCCCGCATGGCCGGGCGCTTCAACGGACACAATTGGCCATGTTGGTGGATGGGAAGCCGGCAGGAGAGCGAATTGATTCACCGCTCTTAGACAGGGTGTTGTCTATGATGATGGATGGTGGCTCGTACACTCTGCAAGGTGTCTGGCTGATAGAGTGCTTCAGTTTGCCTGAGGCGTATGGTGAGACCAAGAAGGGTGAGACCATCATTTGGCTGCTATTCACAATAAGCTAAAATGCCTCTGTTGTATGTGGACTCGTGGAGGGCATCTCTAGGGTATCTAGGAGGGCAGTCTGTAGGGCAGTTCTGTAATGTGTCTGACAGTTGTCTTGGTCTTAACATACGACCATCTCTTTGATATCTGATATAAAATAACACATCTGCTAGCAAAAACGTTGAGAACCCCTGGCCTAGGGAGCCGTTGGGGGGTCATGGTGGTCGCTTGGGCAGTCAGGGACCTCCAGTGCTCTGTCTGTCTTCTGCTGTGCGAAGCAGGGTTTGGAAGCTGCAGCCGGTCCATTCCTTGACGTTTTACTCTTGAGATCAGAGGCTCCTGATCTCCTGCATGTGGCAACAAGCCATTCTACATCATTATTTATCTAGTGCAGGAGGGTCTTCAAAAGATTTACACTCATTTATCTAGTGCAGGAGAGTCTTCAACAGATTTACATACTCATTGATCTAGTGCAGGAGGGTCTTCAACAGATTTATCTAGTGCAGGAGTCTTCAACAGATTTCAAATCTTTATGTGATAGGATAAAAAACATGTCTTTATATTTAAGTTTATGTAGTGGGGGTCCCCTAGCTGCTTCATCTTTCTCTCAGCTAGGGGTGCCATTGGACTGAAAATTCTGATATATGTAGCATACTTCTGTAGCCCTTTACTTTACACATTTTATTTATACCTGAAGCAGGGATTCGATAAGAACCGGAAGCGAGTGAGCCTTATTTTTTCTTTCCATCCAGCCAGCAATGGGTAGAACGCTCCCAAAAAAAATGTAGTCTCTGTGACACATCTAGGGGCCACAATCTGCATTCAAAGATGTTCCTAGGAGCTTTGTCATTGGTTGATTTGCCTGTCTACTTCCTGACCAATGACAAAGCTTCTAGGAACATCTTTGAATGCAGATTGCGGCCCCTAGATGTGTCAAAGAGAGTCATTCGTTTTCGGGAGCGTTTTACCCATTGCTGGCTTGCTTATAGCAGCTTTAATAAAAAAATATAAATAAACCCAATTTACAGCCCAATAGAAATATAATCCCTCTCAATCATTCCTTAGGAATAACACAAAGTGTGTGGAGACGCTTCCCTCTGCCTCCTCCGTCGCATCAACGTTTGAGCAGCAGCTGTGTGCTGTTGTTGAGCCGAGGAGCATGCTTACAGGGCCCAACGTTTTACAAACAGCAACTGACCAATCCTACTTCTTAGAACCTTTATTACAGAACCACACAATACAGAACCATCAAACCACTGGAAGCGTTGGAGCCCGACACTCATGACAGAGCCAAAACTAAAATATACCCTCTTTTTGACAAATAACGCTCTTTATAACCAACTCTTATTTTGCAACAACTAGAGCAGGCCTGGACTAATGGTTCAAATTATATAAAAACGAAACAAACTGATGAAAAACAGTGAATTGGCACAAACTAGACGTGAGAAATAAAATACTTAATGTAATTCAAACAACACTTGAAACTAAATAGCGAGAGAATCTCTTCATAAAAATAAAAAAAAACTGTCTGATATATGCCTTAACCCATTCTGTACGGGAACCCCTTTTGGTGTTTTAAGCATTAGGTTATGCTTTAGCTATTGAAAAATTGCAGATCTACAAGCTCGTAGCGCGGCACTCGGTGCCGCGCTACGAGCTTGTAGATCTGCTATTTTTTGAAAAATCGTGAAAATCTTTGAATATATATTCTTTCACAGCGAACATTTTTAACTCGAATCTTTGCTTCTGGGGGGTCCCTGGAACAACATATTTTCAGATAGGGGTCCAAAATGGGGGAGGATTAAAATGAAAATCACAGCGTAAAGCTGACTCTGTAAATTCACGACAGTGTAACATCATATTTTCCTCTTGAAGAGTCATGTACAGGGCTTTTCCTGCTTCGGCAGAACCAGTGTGTGTGTGTGTATGTGTGTGTGTGTGTGTGTGTGTGTGTGTGTGTGTGTGTGTGTGTGTGTGTGTGTGCGCGTGCACCCTCAACAGTACATGGCCTCGTAGATGTTCTGGCCCATCTTGATGTAGGCCTCCTTCTCCGCACCGCTCATCTGCTCCACCAGCTCGGGCCTCTGGCTCACCTCCTGGTAGGAGTGGCGCTGGCCCGCCACCATCACCGTGGGCTCGTCCTCCTCCTCGTCGCCCACCTCCTCGAACTCCTCGTCATCCTCGTCATCCTCCATCATCACCTCGGCTCCGCCTCCTCCTCCTCTGCGCTGGGCGGCGGCGGAGTGGGCAGGGGCCTTGGCCTTGGCCTTGGGTGGGTGATGTGGAAAAATCAGAATATAATTGTTAAACATCTGCGTTACTTAATTACTTACTTAAAGTGTACGCAATTAGAATGATTGGCCATCCGCCCCCTCACTCGACAGCGTCAGACAACAAACATGGCTGCCCCCACTGCGGTGACTCGCGACCGTATCAATCTGGCTATTAAATCTTTCTTTACAGAAACGACAGGTTTTATAAACATAATCATCCGACATATTTTACCACTTTTGTTTACATGCTAGTAGCGCTCGTTGGCTGTGTTTGTTTGGTTAGCAAACGGGTTAGCCATAGCCACATGATTGACAACAACGTCATCTGCTTTCCTACTATTCTGATTGGTTGGTATGAACCAATCGCAGAAGACTGCCACTTTGACAACGCCCATCCCAGAAACTGCTGCAGTGGGGAGGGCTTTCAGTCTGAATAATGAAGTGACACTAATAAGGCTGTCAAAAATAACGCGTTAACGACGTTAATTCATTGCGTTAATTAATTGCGTTAAAATATTTAACGCAATTAACGCATGCGCACTTTGCGCAGTGTTCCCCCTAACCTTAGAGTATAAGCCCCTAACGCGAGGCTCAGGAACGTCCAGTGCATAACAAATCTGTCACTGTGTAGCGCACAATCATGATTGAACAACACCAGAGAGATACACTGTAGCTTGTGTATTGTAGTTGGGTTCAATGGGTTGCCAACTGGTTTGATTCTGTAACTCTGTTGCGTTACTTTGTCTGCCTACAGTGCCTAGCAAAGCCCCTTTGGATCATCATTCATTAGGCTACACACAGTCACACACACACACACACACACACACACACACACACGCACACACGCACACACACGCCTCCTCCAGTCTTCTTCCTCCGCACGCATGCACACACGCACACTACTAGTGCTGTGTAGCTATCGGGATCAGACGCAGCGCTCTGCAAGAATCCCTCACAACACTTTATAGTACCGTCGGGTCCGTCGCAACTTGTGGACAGTTTGAAAATGCGGGTCCTACGTGCATTAAGCCATTAACGTTGGTCCGCCTGGTTTCGTTTTGTCCAACGCGATTACGTGAATCAGCATGGCTGCGCCTGCAGTAGGCTATTACCAAAACAAACACATGGTACTTTTGTGTCGCACATGGAAAGCAACTGAAAACGACAATGGATATAAAGACAGTTCTCCTGTGCTGCTCACCCCCCGAACCCACCTTACCCCTGCCCACTTTGACAGACTGGCATGGCTTAGGGTCGGCGACAGAGTACAGCATCTTGCAATGGGTCTGGTCCACAAGATTCGATACTCCACCAAGATACCCATGTACCTGTGTAGATACTTCCTTAATGTTAACGAAGTCCACACCCACAACACCAGAGGGAGTGCAACGAATCATGTTCAACCCAGATTCGGCACAAACAAGGGACTAAATTCTTTTCGCTCCTATGCCACCAAAATGTGGAACGCCCTACCAACACTCATTAAGACATGCGAATCCCTTGACTCCTTCAAAACCGCTCTCAAAGGGCACCTACGGATGGCTGCAATTCGAAACTGGCCCCCGTAAAATCTGAATCCCCCCCACCGCCCCCCCCCTTTTCCCCTCACTGTATATGTTTCTTTTCCCTTTTTACCTCCATTATGATGAATTCCTGTACTGTTCTTTGTCTATATAGAAGTATCTATTTGTACGTCTCTAAATGTTTTGATGAATTGAACATGGTGGACCCTGTTGTAAACAAGTGTAATGCTTAATTGGGTCGTCCACTCACAGTTAACAGCCTTTGTATTGAGTTTGTGCTTGAAATGTACTGTAATTCTGCAAACTGTTAATACAATTTTCAATCAATCAATCAATGCTGTGCACAGCGCAGATAATGCACAACTCCAGGTACGAACCAAAACACTGACTGAAGCTGATCATTCACGACTAACTATCTCCAGAGTCCTGCAGTCCCGCAATGAAGGAGAGACAATCTCGTCTCTCACTATAGTCCACTTCTCTACAATGCCATTCTAGCCTTAACAGCTACATTTATATGTTATTCAATATATTACTTTAGCGCAAAATCTAGGCTTTTCTAAACCAAGCCCTGTTTCAAAAATGGTTATGTGCCATGTTATTGTATTTTGTGAATTAACTATAGTCTACAGTTTAACCCATTGATTCTCAGCCATTTTAATTTCAAGGACCCCCAAATTAAATTGATAGAAAGTAGCCTAGGCCATTTCATTATGATTTTTATCTCTGGATTGGGACCCCAGTCTCCATCCATCCATCCATCTTCAACCGCTTATCCGTGGTCGGGTCGCGGGGCAACAGCTCCACCAGTGTTCCAGACTTCCCTCTCCAGAGCAACATTAGTGACTTCCTCATGGGGGACCCCAGTCTACATGGCCAAAAGCCAGTGTTAATTTAACTCGAAGTGTAGGCTAGGCCTACAAATGCTCACATCATATAAATGCATTAGAAAACAAAAAACTAATTTATATCCGCTTTCTGTCATTTATATTAACATTTCCACAACAACATACAGGAAAATATGGCATATTTTGGACATAGTTCGAATGGTGATTAATCATGATTAAATTAATTTTGAAGCTGTGATTAATCTGATTAAAATTTTTAATCATTTGACAGCCCTAGAAACTAAATGAAAATTCAGACGAGTGTCAGGTAGGTCCGTGGCTCAAATGCAGAATAAATAATGTTCTTTGATATGAAAACATGAAAAGGGTTGAAAACCACTGATTTAGACAAGAAAATATTTAATATATATAATATATATAATATAAATTATTTTTGGAGAGTGAACCCGACGTTCTATACAGCAGTGTAAATTAACGTATAGAACTGCAAATCATGCAGTTCTATGAAAAATAGCAGATCGACGAGCACATAGCGCAGCTCCGAGCTATTCCGTGCTATGAACTATCGAGAAAATGTATATTCTTTCAGAGTGAACGTTTTTAACTCAAATCTTTGCTGTCCCTGGAACAACATATTTTCAGATGTTGGTTCGAAAAAGGTTGAGCACTGCCGACATAGAACGTTTTTTTAGAAAACTGTTAGGATTTTTTATTTATTTTTAATCTGCCTCAGGTCTAAATGGGTTAAATTAACTAATGACCAAAAAATCTACAAGCTCACAACACATCGCAGCGCGACGTGTTGCAGATCTGCTATTTTCGGTGAACAGCATGCTTTCACAGACTGAAACTCAGTCGTGGTGACTGAGAACTTTAATCCATGCACCGTATATTTAACCCATCTGCTGCCTCCTGCTGGACGCAGAGCCAACTGCAGACTGCCGAGCCGTTTGGGCGTCCATCTTTGATGCTAAATAAATAGCGTCAATGCTAGCGAGCTAAAATGAAGCCATCCTTGCTCTAGAAAGCGCCAATGTTTCCATCTAGACCACCGGATAATCAGCAAAGACCTCCGAACATCGCGCATTTTATCCAAACCATGGAGAGCTCCGTAGCTTTTGAGTTATTCAGCTTTTTAGTCAGCCTGTATAAAGGGAGGTGGACGGCAGCGCAACCCGGTCTAGGATCGCTAAAGAAGGAAAGGCCAAGCAAAAAAAAGAAAGAAAAAAAAATGCAGCGATCCGGTTTGATATCAGACGGAACGTTACGCCAGAAGCAGTTGCCAGTCAAAAGCAGTAAATTTGGCGATATGGCCCTACCTTGGGGGAGTCGTCGTCAGACTCGCTGGTGTCGCTCTCCGAGCCGCTGCCGCCGGCCAGCGCCTTGGCGGCCTTCGCCGCACTGGCGGCTCCGCCCCCTGCCCCGCCTCCTGCCCCTCCCCCGGCGGTGCTGCCGCCGCTCCTCTTCTCGTGGATGAGGAGGGCGCGCATCACCTCCTCGTTCTCGTCCGACTGGCCCTGGGCGCCGCCCGCGCCGTCCAAGGCTCCGGGCGCCATGTCTGCTGCTGTGGGGGGAGAGAGAGAGAGAGAGAGAGAGAGATGTGTCAGGATTCTTCTGAAAAGAAGCAGCTTGGACTAGAAGGAAGGTCAGTCCCGTTGGTCTCCCCGGGTTGGCAGAGGGAGTGTAGAACCCAGCATTTACATTAACCAGCGGTCCCCAAACCTCTTTTCACCCCCCCCCCCCCCCCCCCCCCCCTCTGGGGATGACTGGTCTATTTATTTATTTATTTATTTTCCCGACTGGTGCTGGTTGCTCGTGGCATTTTGGCTGCGTGCTAGCTGGCCTCTAACTGCAGTAGCCTAACTGCTCCGTCTTAACTCCATCCAGGTGCTGTAGGTGTGTGCTGTGGTCCGCTACAGACTGGCTGACAGGCTGTAGGTGTGTGCTGTGGCCCGCTACAGACTGGCTGACAGGCTGTAGGTGTGTGCTGTGGCCCGCTACAGACTGGCTGACAGGCTGTAGGTGTGTGCTGTGGCCCGCTACAGACTGGCTGACAGGCTGTAGGTGTGTGCTGTGGCCCGCTACAGACTGGCTGACAGGCTGTAGGTGTGTGCTGTGGCCCGCTACAGACTGGCTGACAGGCTGTAGGTGTGTGCTGTGGCCCGCTACAGACTGGCTGACAGGCTGTAGGTGTGTGCTGTGGCCCTCTATAGACTGGCTGACAGGCCTATTAGATTACTGCAGCAATGAATATGGGGACAAAGTTATTTCCCATCGACTAGTAGTAGCAGAGCTCTCTCGCGCACGCACGCATGCCGCCCCCACAAACAAAAAACAAAAATAATAATGTCCCCGCACTTTACGTCCTGACGGCGCCACTGCTTGTGAGTACAGAGTAATGAATTCACTGGTCTCAAGAGGACATTAACGAGATTATCTTTTCTTTTGTTATTTTACAGTCAATTAAATGGGGTGACAAAGTGACGACATACTGTACGACACAGGTCCCAGGAATGGAACCCGGGACATTGCGGTAACGTGGTGAACACGCTAATTGGCTGAGTCAACTAATGAGCAATTATTGCTCAGCTGTGCAATTATCAAGACCTTTGATTGCTTCAGGTTAATTCTTAGTCATGGCTGGGCGAGTTGCCTGGCGAGCCCTCATATGACCATACCCTGGGGCTAGGAAACAATGTTAACCTGAGCTGTCGGGGAGATGGGGGGGGGTCTCTGACGGAGGGAGATAACCTGGCTAGACCCCAAACAACAGCCTGTATTTACCTACAGGGACACGATGGGATGGAGAATTGAGATCCATATTTGAAGGGGCCACTTAGACAGAAAAGAAAACAGAGGGAGAGGAGAGAGTTTGAGATAGAGATTTCGATAGAAAGAGGAAAAAATCACACCTGTGTGAAGTGAGTGGTGCAACTCCGTGTGGGGGTCCCCGGGGGGGTCCACGGAAGTTCCAGACCCAAAGGAACGCGGCCAGGGTGCCGGCCCGGTTTCGGCGAGCCGCCCCGCGTCCGAAACGGTCGAGCTATTTTCGTGCTTGGACCCCAAATGTACTCACATTTCCATTTCTTTATTGGCACACACAGGAACAGGAACACACCTTGTTGGTGTGTGCCAATAAAGAAATGGAAATGTGAGTACTTTATTTAATTTTTGTATGTGCTACCTTTTTGGACTTTTTAAATTCCTATTTTTTTTATTGTGTCAAGTGTGTCGGAATGGAACATGTGGTAAGCGACGGTGGCGTGCGTGTGTGCGTCCACCGGTTCCCCAAAAGCAAAGCAGAAAAACAAAGCTCTCTCTCTCTCTCACGGTTTCCGATGGTTTCGGGCTCGCTGTAGGCTCCCTGCACGGTGCTCTGGGTCAGCCACACCGGCCTCTCCTTGGTCGCCTTGCCCTCGTTGAGCTGCTGCTGGCGCCGCTGCTCCTCCTGCTCCCCGATGCTGATCTCCACGTTCTGCGTGTACAGGTCTGCGTAGGACGAGCCCTTGTTGGACCAGGCCTCGCGGTGCGGTCCCCCCGCCCCCAGGGCCGCCGCCGCACGGTCACGGCTGGAGAGAGAGAGAGAGAGGGGGAGAGGGAGAAGGAGAGGGAGAGAGAGACACACAAAGGTCAAAGGTTTCGTAAGACGTCAGAACACATTTGTGGGTCACGAACGAGTATATATCCGTTTACTGTATGTATCGTTTCCTACATTTAGTTTTTAACCCATTCAGAAAAGGTTTGTGAACCACTGTGAACCACCCCCCTCAACCCTTGTGGCAGCGGTGGCCGAACGGTTTGCGGAGCGGTCTTGATACCGGAAGGTCGCCAGTTCGTATCCCCGGACGGCCGGAGCGGCACGTTAAAATTACCACCGCTGAAGTGCCCTTGAGCAAGGCATTGAACCACTACCATGAAATGTTCTATGAGCAGGGCCTGGCTGTAAACAAGTATCTGATGCTTAGTCCAGTTACCCTGGGTAAATATAGTAACTTTGCTTTGCTTTGCTTACCCTCAACCCTCCACTGCCAGCTAGCTACCATACCCGCCAGCCATGAACTAGCCAGCGGGGGGGGGGGAATTGAAAGTCATGATTGTGATTGGATTCCCTTGCCTGATGGACCAAGCGTGAGGTCTCTAACCCAGAGCCACAGAGTTACGACAACTCCGTTCACTTCATTGGGCCAGTCTCTTCTACATGGTCTTCTATTGAATGGGGACGACCGGAAGTTTACAGAATGCATTGTAGTCTATGGGCTGGCGCGAATACATGAACCACCTGACCAGGCTGTTTTCTGCCCCCTCAATGTCGTAACTCTGTCTTACTCTATGGCTCTGCTCTCACCGCGTTGGCATTGGCAGCAGACAGAGTGCATACAATTAGAGTGGTTGTTGCACCATGTTTGCTCATTTATGAGAAAATATAATAATCGGACGTTTTTTTCCGATTATTTCTTTTTTTGCACCGATACCGATATTAATGAAAATGATGAATATATAATTGCTTAAGTAATATTGCTTAAATAAACAACTTAAAGCAATTGGCATTAAGAAGACAAACACTGAAGCGGCTCCGCTAACAATTAAAATCAGGATTTCCTCCATCAGTGGGCTGATGGAATGTTTGGCTTTTCTCACAGCCAAATTAACTGCATTGCAAGGCAGTGCCAACAGTTAACGAAATAACAACAATGGAGCCAGTACACGCCTGGCACACAGTGGTGGCCTTCCATCTGTTCCCAAACAAAACAAAACCGCTCCAGAATGTATGAATTAGTAGCCCTGCTGCGAAGGACTTTCCAAGATCATGAACATTGGATAGTGTTTCAATAAACTGGCTGGCATGGCTGACACAAGCCTAGCCCATTTAGGCCTGGCGAAAACGTTCGCTCTGAAAGAATATATATTCAAAGATTTGTGCCGCATTTTTACGATTTTTCAAAAATAGCAGACCTACAAGCTCGTAGCGCGCCACTCGGTGGCGCGCTATGAGCTTGTAGATCTGCTATTTTTCTATAGCTTTTTAAAAAATAGCAGACCTACAAGCTCGTAGCGCGCCACTCGGTGGCGCGCTATGAGCTTGTAGGTCTGCTATTTTTCTATAGCTTTTTAAAAAATAGCAGACCTACAAGCTCGTAGCGCGCCACTCGGTGGCGCGCTACGAGCTTGTAGATCTGCTATTTTTCTATAGCTTTTTAAAAAATAGCAGACCTACAAGCTCGTAGCGCGCCACTCGGTGGCGCGCTATGAGCTTGTAGATCTGCTATTTTTCTATAGCTTTTTCAAAAATAGCAGACCTACAAGCTCGTAGCGCGCCACTCGGTGGCGCGCTATGAGCTTGTAGATTTGCTATTTTTCTATAGCTAAAGTATAAAATAATGCTTAGTTAAAACACCAAAAGGGGTTCCCGTCCAGAATGGGCTAGGGGGCCGGCGGGAATACTGCTGTTCTGTTACGTAACCAACTGAAACCCTCTAGTCTGCGAGAAATTAGTTACAATTCTACTTGGAACAATTTTTAACCACAGTAGTTCTCAAACTGTTTTGTGCCAAAGGACCCCGGAAGGCTATTATAGTTGGCCGCGGACCCGGCCAACTGTGTTGTGTTTATATAGCAGACTCCTCACTCAAATCAAATGTGCACTTGCAGTTTGGGCAACTCCAAAGCAAGCTCCACATGCCCCAACATTTTATTTACCTGCCATGATAGTGTCAACCCCTTCCTTACCCCTGTGTTGGATCGGTGGTTAGACTGGCATATTCGCCCTCATACGACGTGTCGTATGAGGACACACATGCGCGGGCGCACACACACACAATGTACAAATATCATTAAAAAATTAAAATACGTTTTTTTATGTAGTTAAACAACTAGTCAACTAGTAAACCACACACACACACACACACACACACACACACACACACACACACACACACACACACACACACACACACACACACACACACACACACACACACACACACACACACACACACACACACACACACACACACACACACACACACACACACACACACACACACACACACACACACACACACCTCTGTTTGAGCACGGCGATCTCTCCAGGCTCTGGCTCCAGCAGGTCCTGGGACAGGTGAATTTCCTCGGTCTCTCTGAGCAGCAGATAGATGGGCTCTATCTGCTCGTTGAAGCGAGCCACCATGGTCCGGGCGTCCTTCTTGGGCACGGCCGACTCGTCCTCCTCTACCTCCGTCTGACAGAACGTACAGCGGAACGTCGCTGAGGGGGGAGGGGGAGGGGAAAGGGGACACACACGGATGAGGATCTGTGTGCGCGCGTGTGCGTGTGGCATGTACATTTGAGCACAGTCGGGAAGAGGCATTCCTTACCACGGGGCTTAAGTACCAGCGTCTTAAGGATGCTATTATACAGCTTGGCTACAAATGTAAACTACTTGTGTTCATATTTGGAAGCCTCGGTAATGTCCATAAATCAGTCGTGAGGGGCCTGCAGATTGCAGGCATGCCCAGGCCGAGAGCTAAGGCATCGGCAAAATTCTGTTCAGTGTCTGCAATAATTGGCAGTCGCCATATATGAAGAAGGCGATGCTTTCTGTACCCGTGATCTGTATCCTGAAGCACTCATATGTATAGATACAGAGTATAAATACAATGACGTTTATTTTGCTTAGAGCACTCTCAGTCTTATATACACAGGACAAAAACAAACATCTATAGTGCAAAGAAAAAGACAAAAACACGCAAAGTGAAGTGACAATACAGTGCAATACAGTTCAAGGTCAGCTGTTCAGCAGCCTGACTGCCTGGGGGAAGAAACTGTTACTGAGACGGGTGGTGCGAGATTTGATGCTCTGGTAGTGTTTTTTGTTAAATGTGGATGCAAATAAAGATGTTAAATGTTTGTGTGTGTGTGTGTGTGTGTGTACAATAGGACTGTCACAATTGCAAATGTATTGTTGACCATTTAACTTAACTCATAAACCAACCAAGTGGAACAAGCTAAAAAGATTGGCTCAGATGCAATTTCTCATGTTTATATTGGAGAAAGAGAGAGTGAGTAAGAGAGGATTACTGAAACCGTGTTAACATGCTTGTTGAATATTGGCATCTTGGGCAAGACAAGAGCCTGGATGTGAACACACACCCCTGCAGCATCCGCTGACTTAACCCATTTTGTGCGGGAACCCCTTTTGGTGTTAGCATTATGTTATGCTTTAGCTATTGAAAAATAGCAGATCTACAAGCTCATAGCGCGCCACCGAGTGGCGCGCTACGAGCTTGTAGGTCTGCTATTTTTGAAAAATCGAAGAACGACTGACATAGAAACATAGCTTTTTCAGAAAACTGTCAGGATGTAGAAGACATTTTTATAATCTGATCTCAGGTCAAAATGGGTTAAGTCCCCTGCCCAAAGCACGCTATTCACAGGCAGAGAAACACACACAACACACACACCGACGTTCTCAAAGCCACGCGTCATGGCCCGGAGTAGGCGGTGTAGTGGCAATGTCTACGCGGCAGATTACTTGGCCAACAAAGCAGATAAACTTGACTTGAACCTCGGCCAAGGACTGTGTGTGCATAATGCAAGCCTTAAGGCACTACGACTCTTATGTTGCGTTCACGCGGGCAGACGCAACGACGCAGTTTACCATTCATTGTCAATGGAAGGCAAAGACACAACGATGCAGTTTACCATTCATTGTCAATGGAAGGCAGACACGACGACGCAGTTTACCATTCATTGTCAATGGAAGGCAGAGACACAACCAGTTTACCATTCATTGTCAATGGAAGGCAGAGACACAACGATGCAGTTTACCATTCATTGTCAATGGAAGGCAGAGACACGACGATGCATGTAGATATTCCAACAAATTATACTAATAGCAGGGGGCACACTTGTGAAGATGTGGCTTTTGGTGACGCACACACACACACACACACACACACACACACACACACACACACACACACACACCCCCCCCCCCCCCCCCCCCCCCCCCCCCCCCCCCTTCCTTCCTGCAGGTGGATGTTTACAGGGCCATCTGCCTCCCTGGCTATTTTCAGTCCCAGTAATGAGAACTGTTCCAGCTTGACAACAGATCTTGTGTCTACCGTGTGTGTGTGTGTGTGTGTGTGTGTGTGTGTGACTATATATACTGTCTACCAACACACATAGAATACAATAAATAATCATTGTACGAAGCATTTTCCTTGCCCTCATACAAAACGAACAGTTGTTTTGGGGCAGAAAAATGGCATTCATAAAACTGCTGTCCTGCTGTCCTATTACTATCCTCTTATAGTGTGCGTGCGTGTGCGTGCGTGTGCGTGCGTGCGTGGGTGCGCTCAGACATGAGAAGGGCAAAACGACAACAACAACAACCAGAGTGGGGTGGGGGGAGGGCACAACAAAGACATTCACAGCAAGACAGAGAACATAAACACAACACAGACCCCGCTGTTCAACACCTCGGAGAACGTAGTAGCGTCTCAGGGCCCAAATGCATACAGATGGTGGTCGGGGGGGGAGGGGGTGTTCATGTGGCAGCCGTGAACACCCCTTGTGGATGATCTACATATAAGCTATTTTCAGCTAGCAACTAATTGTAAAATGACTTGTCCACTAGTCCCTTCCTAACATTTTAGTCTAGTTTTTATTTGTTGGCGAAATTGTCCGTATATTTAGTCTCAGTTTTAGTCATCATTAGTCTTCATTTAGTTTCCATTTAGTTTTCGTCAGTAGAAAAATGTAGTCGACGAACATTTTTCATCTTAGTTTTAGACGAAAACACTGCAGGAAAGAAGGGCTGCTGGCTACATCTTACGACTCATCTTTTATCTGGTGTCACCGTGGAGCAGAGGCAGGTGACAGGCCTGGGGCCTGGGTGGGTGTCCCAGTGCCACACAGGAACATAGTTAGTTAGTGAGCTCGATGGAAGGTCAATAGGAAGGAGTGTGTGTTGTGTACGCCGTGTGTGTCTCTAATTTATCTGCCTAGAAAGCAATGTTTTGAGGCGGGGGTGCTGCCTGCAGGTGCAAATTTGGGGGTCAGCCAGCATGAAAGACCCCAGGGATAAATCCGTTGTTTTCCCTGAACCGCTACGAATAGCAGGCAGTCCTTTTATGCTGCCGAGTGTGTAATTGTTTCCATTCTCGCCATACGATCATCCCTTCAACTTACCGATCAGTGTTGATTTTGACAGCAAATTATGATTTGTTTTAGTCATAGTCTTTTGAATAGTTTCCTTTATTAGTTTTAGTCACCTGGAATGTTTATAAACTTTATTTATATAGCACCTTTCATACATAAATGTAGCTCAAAGTGCTTTACAGAGCAGAAAAGTTAACAAAAACAAAAGCAAGAAAAAACAGCATTAAAACAGGCATGCAATTAAAACAATAGGACAATAACGCAGTGTCAAATCAGGCAAAGACAGTGGTACAAAGATAAGAACAGATATTTTACTAAACTAAACTAAAAGCAAGAGTAAAAAGGTGAGTCTTAAGCTGTGTCTTAAAAATGTCTATAGAGGTTGCCTGTCTGATCCGCAGTGGTAATTTGTTCCAGGCTGTTGGCCCATAAAAGCAGAATGCTGCCTCGCCATATTTCTTACTAGCCACCTTTTTGGGGAGTTAGAGTAGGCCAGCAGTGGAGGACCTTAGGGGGCGGTTAGGGACATATCTAGGCAGACAGTCAAGGAGATAAGATGGTGCAAGACCATTAAGGAGCATGCCACAGACAAGCAGCCAGACTAATCTGTGAAGAGGAAAACCAGACTAGACCAAACCGCCAGACACCAGGGGCTATATTTACAGAATGACAGAGTGCCATAGAATGACAAGAAGTGAAAAGAGAGAACGAGATTGAGAGAAGGGCACTCCTTAGCTTTCAATACAGGCTTCTTAAGGGGTCAACTTCTTTTTGACAAATTGGTGTCTGCGTTATGAACTTTTCTTCTTCTTTCCAGATTGATTTAGACCCGAGCTCGATTCTACAAAATGTCTAAATCCTGACAGTTTTCTGAAAAATGTATGTTTCTATGTCAGTGGTGCTCAAACTATTTCATGTCAAGGACCCCCAGAATGATCTGTATTTGGCCGCCGACCCCCGTCTGAAAATATGTTGTTCCAGGGACTCCCTGGAAGCAGTATATATTCAAAGATTTGCGTCACATTTTCACGATTTTTCAAAAATAGCAGACCTACAAGCTCGTAGCGCGGCACTCGGTGCCACGCTACGAGCTTATAGGTCTGCTACTTTTCAATAGCTAAAGTATGACATAATGCTTAAAACACCAAAAGGGGTTCCCGCCCAGAATGGGTTAAGCTTCACCAACAATGGTTTGATGTCCAGTGCTCCATGACTACTTTGGGTGTTTGGTGCTCATATTAGCTTGAATTTCAGTTCACTGACTGACCAAGTTATCTTACATTCGACCCGAGTTCTATTTATAACGAGGGCTTGATTGGTTGATTAGTGTCATTGACAGTTCTACTTAAAATATAATGTTCAGATCACCTGATCACAAGTGATCCTGCGAGTACGTGCCGTACAGAGACAATGCACTAGGGGTGTCGAAATGAAATATCGAAATGAAAACAGCAACATTGGACATGTATCGTATCGTATCATTTTGCTATGCAAATAATCGATTGTATCAATACTACATTTTTGTGCATGGTATTTAGCCCTTTTTAGAAGATAAAAGAAAAAGAGGGGATTAATGACTTAGTTTAAAATAATGTCACTGTATTTTAAATAGTTACTGTATCGATTTCAAATCATTGAATCGTATCGTATCGCCATAATGAACCCATATCGTCCATGTATCGTATCGTCAACCATGCATCGTGATACGTATCGTATCGCTGTTACAATGTATCGTTACACCACTACTCTGTGTAGTCTTCTCAGGACCTGGGTGGGGGGTCACGGTGTATCGTTACACCCCTACTCTGTGTAGTCTTCTCAGGACCTGGGTGGGGTCACGGTATCGTTACACCCCTACTCTGTGTAGTCTTCTCAGGACCTGGGTGGGGGGTCACGGTGTATCGTTACACCCCTACTCTGTGTAGTCTTCTCAGGACCTGGGTGGGGTCACGGTATCGTTACACCCCTACTCTGTGTAGTCTTCTCAGGACCTGGGTGGGGTCACGGTGTATCGTTACACCCCTACTCTGTATAGTCTTCTCAGGACCTGGGTGGGGGGTCACGGTGTATCGTTACACCCCTACTCTGTGTAGTCTTCTCAGGACCTGGGTGGGGTCACGGTATCGTTACACCCCTACTCTGTGTAGTCTTCTCAGGACCTGGGTGGGGTCACGGTGTATCGTTACACCCCTACTCTGTATAGTCTTCTCAGGACCTGGGTGGGGTCACGGTGTATCGTTACACCCCTACTCTGTATAGTCTTCTCAGGACCTGGGTGGGGTCACGGTGTATCGTTACACCCCTACTCTGTATAGTCTTCTCAGGACCTGGGTGGGGTCACAGTGTATCGTTACACCCCTACTCTGTATAGTCTTCTCAGGACCTGGGTGGGGTCACGGTGTATCGTTACACCCCTACTCTGTATAGTCTTCTCAGGACCTGGGTGGGGTCACGGTGTATCGTTACACCCCTACTCTGTATAGTCTTCTCAGGACCTGGGTGGGGTCACAGTGTATCGTTACACCCCTACTCTGTATAGTCTTCTCAGGACCTGGGTGGGGTCACGGTGTATCGTTACACCCCTACTCTGTATAGTCTTCTCAGGACCTGGGTGGGGTCACGGTGTATCGTTACACCCCTACTCTGTATAGTCTTCTCAGGACCTAGGTGGGGGTCACGGTATCGTTACACCCCTACTCTGTGTAGTCTTCTCAGGACCTGGGTGGGGTCACAGTGTATCGTTACACCCCTACTCTGTATAGTCTTCTCAGGACCTGGGTGGGGTCACGGTGTATCGTTACACCCCTACTCTGTATAGTCTTCTCAGGACCTAGGTGGGGGTCACGGTATCGTTACACCCCTACTCTGTATAGTCTTCTCAGGACCTAGGTGGGGGTCACGGTATCGTTACACCCCTACTCTGTATAGTCTTCTCAGGACCTGGGTGGGGTCACGGTATCGTTACACCCCTACTCTGTATAGTCTTCTCAGGACCTGGGTGGGGTCACGGTGCAGGAAGAAGAATTGGATTATTGTTGTGTTGTGTGCTCCTTTTCAAAGTTCTATTTGTGCTTCTCAAACATAAATACCCGGTCCAGTAATGAGCAGAGATTCCACTTGGAGAAAGGCCATGCAGGGACGGTCGATAGGCACGGCATACCAGACATAAATTGGAGCTTCTCCTTTAATTGTGTTGAGGGCAGAGGTAGATGCCAAACACAGCATTTGGAATTCTAATGAATTCTACAAAGGGCCCCAGGCTGAAAAAGTTGCAACCTTTTGAGTTTTGGGGCCTCATGTTCTTTGTATGAAAAACAGAGACATTCTAGACTAATCACCCCATTCGACCCGTATCTCTGCATTGAATCGGCGAAATCATCCGTTATCAGCACCTTTGAATAGGGCCAGTATGGCCATACTGGCATAGCCTGGCTAATAAGCAAAAACAAATTGTGGATTACGGTCTGGAGAGGCTCAATTGTACGCCCATTTCCTACACCAGAGAACTGGTGTGGCCAATCGGGACACGGTATACAATATGGGCGGGCTTTGGTACAGTGACGTTCAATGCTTGAGACCTTTGACTGACAGTAGCTCTAACCAATTGCGTCAAGGAGAAAATGTTGAACCCGCCCCCGGGAAGCAAGATCCATACACAGCATCTCCAGACTCAAATACCACACGACAGTGTGATTTGAGTCTGGCTTATTAGCCAGGCTAATACTGGCATACTCACTGTTTCAGTATGTCATTATCACCTATTGTGACGGGTGATAATGTCACCGATGTCCTGACGGAGGCGCGCCGTGTCTGGTGGCCTTGAGCCACGTGAGGCACCGCCGAGCGAGGCGCTAGCCGAGCGAGTCGCCGTGCCGAGCGTTGCGACGGACACCAGACCCGACTCAGCGCCGTCCGAGTTACGTCCCGATAGGCAGAGAATAGTATATATTAGTAGCCCCTAGTTTCCATGCGCCGACAATAGTTGGAAATGACACGTCCACCAGGGGGAAACCTTGACCAGGCTATGTTCAGCCAAGGGTGAGTATGCCAGTATGGCCATACTGGCCTCATTCAAAGGTGCTGATAACGGATGATTTTGCAGATTCAATGAAGAGATAACGGTCGAATCCGCTGGACTAATGCCCAATTTGTCGCAGTCGCGAGACATGGCGAGACGTGGCCAAAGTACTTTTAGTTATAGAGGGCAAGTATAATGTTTTAAGGCATATTTGTCTTATTAGCCAGGGATCCTTTTAAAGGCTTAAGCCCAGAGTGGTTGGCGTTACATTTACTGAATATATTACTGGTACATTCATTACACATTTTTTGGCTTCTTCACCTGAACAGGAAGGAACAGAGTGTTCAGAGGAATCAATAAAGCCTTCAAAAAGCTGATCCAGTCTCCCAACTCTTCCCAATTTGATCATAAATGCTGATGTTCCCTTCAGTGTCACAGACAGATTAGGGAAAATGTATCTCAGGCTAATGATGCGTGTTGGTAATAAATTGCCTCCCTCCCACTCACCGCGGTGTCAGAAGTGTCAGGTTTGGAATCGGGTGAATATTACCAACTCCTCCATTGTGCCGTAGCTCATACAATTACTTCCTATCAACCTTGATTAGCAAGCCCATGCCAATTGCCAAATGCACTTTTAATGTCCCTATGACAACAAGTAATGAGCTGTGCTAATGAGAAAAGTTAACAAGGCAGGAAGTTCTCACTGAGCAATTACATCATGGTTTTAAAGCATGTCGACTTTCAGCAGAGAATAATTTGGGACAGCTTCCTAAGACCAACACTATTGCATTATGTTATGTGGCGGTGGATCAGGGGTAGAGTGGCTGGATGGTAACCGCAAGGTTGCCAGTTCGAACCCAGGCTCCCCCAGAGTAAATGGTAAATGGTGCATTTATATAGTGCCTTTATCTAAGGCGCTTTACAGAGATTGTGCATTACATTCACCCATTCATTCACACACATTCATACACCGATGGCAGCGGAAACCATGCAAGGCACCAACTAGCACATCGGGAGCAATTAGGGGTTCAGTGTCTTGCTCAAGGACACTTTGACAGTAACTCTGGGGGAGCCTGGGTTTGAACTGGCAACCTTGCGGTTACCATCCAGGCACCCCTGAACCACCCCCGAGTTAGTGTCGAAGTGTCCTTGAGCAAGACACTGAACCCCTAATTGTTCCTGATGTGCTGGTTGGTGCCTTGCATGGTTTCCTCCGGCATCGGTGTATGAATGTGTGTGTGAATGGGTGAATGTAATGCACAATATCTGTAAAGCGGCGCTATATAAATGCACCATTTATGACCAGACAGACAGCAACAGACAGAGCATTATTATTATTATTATTTTGAGCATGGAAACGCCTGCTATAGTAGGTTGGTTATATGGGACAAATATTGACATTTCCTTTATCGTTTTTTGCAGGCCTCAGATATCAACCAGGTGACATTCTTACAGTATGTCACTGCTGTACGTAACTATAATGTATGCAAACTGTTTTGACGGTCTGACACATAGTACATGCCCATTGTCTATCCCTTATGGTGACCGATGCTGAAACTGCAGAATTCATGCGGGCGAAAATGCCTTCTACATCCTGACAGTTTTCTGAAGAACCCATGTTTCTATATCAGTCGTTCTCAAACATTTTCATGTCAAGGACCCCCCAAAAAATATATGTAATTGGCCGCCGGCCGACCCCCGTCTGAAAATATGTTGTTCCACCATGGACCTCCCCAGAAGCAAAGATTTGAGTTGAAAAGGTCCACAGAATGAGAGGTCTGCTCTGCCGGAAACGTTGCGAAAAAAGGTTATGGCCATTTTTGTATACCACACCATAGACAACCAATATAAGGCAAAATGTCATCATACTTTAAGTAGCATGTGACATGTCAAACTAGGGGGTTTTCATGATTCTGAATCCATTCCAAGCATTAGTTTTGCACGAAAAACACACATTGGCCGAAAAAGGGCGATAGCTATGGATATGGCCCCGAATTTAGGCCAAGGAGTGTTTTTAGTGCAAAACTAATGCTTGGAATGGAGTCCTCTCAAAGTTCGGCTGGCTGGCTCCCCGGCTAGGGATGGAGCTCGTTAATTTTTATTGATAACGATCACCTTATCGAGCAGGCTTATCGATCAGGCTTATCGAGCCGGGTTCTTATCGAGCCCACTATCGAGCATTTTATATTATTTTGTGGAAAGATGGGAGACAATTAATTCTGAACAGAACCTTCTTTTTATTGGCCAGTTTGTATGCAGTCTCTTCATTTGATCGTCTGTGGGTAGGGCAGCTGGCACAATAACCACATTACATTACCACTATGATATGATGCATACCATGCTATTTTGCATATGGTGTGTGTGTTTGTGTGATATGAAATATCTAGGCATGTAAAAATTCACTCAACTCACGATGCGATTCGTATCACGATATGAGGTTCACGATACAATTTTTCACGATATTTTAAACAAAACATATTTTCACGAAAAATTACTGTTTTTTATTTTATTTCATATAATTGATCTCCCCCCCCCCCCCCCCCCCCCCCTGAGCTTTTTCACATTTTCTATTTAACTACATTGCAAAAGAAGTAACGACCATCACCTGGGTACAGTCACAGACACACAGCTCCCCTCTACAGAACTCTACTACTGAAAGTGACTGCATGGAGTCTGTCTCATTTCTGTAAAATTACTTAATTTCTGTGCAACTTTACTTTAGCTATTGAAAAATAGCAGATCTACAAGCTCACAAGCTTGTAGGCGTGCTATTTTTGAAATATCGTGAAAATGAGGCACAGATCTTTCAATATATATCAGGCCGAAATGGGTTAAAACACCAAAAGGGGTTCCCGTCCAGAATGGGTTAAGTCTGGAATGACCTGGTTTATATTTCCGTTAATTGCCCGGCCCATACACGAGTATTGGTAGAGTGTGTGTATAAAATAAAGGAACCTTTCTAGAACACACTGTAAGAAACCGGTGATAGTCCTGCTCACATTCTCTAGGAATTCCCTAACAAGACCCTTACCAAAGAGCCACTTGTGAAAGTTTGTACTTACTGGAGCGCCATTTCCAAATGGGCAACCATGCGTATACCTTTCTACCATTATAATTTAGCTGCGTCACCCCCTCCCGCCCGGAGTGCAGACTGGCACACCAAATGCCACGGTTTAAATTTAAATTATTCACCAGGCTATTATTCATTGAGCTTCAAGTTATGAGGGAAGTAGCAACCATTGGGCAAACATAACGGCTTAAATGACAGCTGAGAGAGAGAGAGAGAGAGAGAGAGAGAGAGAGAGAGAGAGAGCTAATAGAATATTATATAGAGGACTCTGAGGATGCAGAAGTAACAGCTGTAGGGAACAGTAAGAGGTGGTGATTTGTGTGCATTTGGATGAGGCTGAAATCACCCAGTCTGTTTATTCAGTCTGTGTGTCCACAATGGGCATCTAGCAACCAGCCAGGCTGACAATTAGAGCCAAGTCATCCTTTTAACCCATTTAGGCCTGACCTCAAAATTAAAGAAAAATCTTCTAAATCCTCCAGTTTTCTGAAATAAATATGTTCACGATTTTAAAAAAATAGCAGACCTACAAGCTCGTAGCGCGCCACTCGGTGGCGCGCTATGAGCTTGTAGATCTGCTATTTTTCAATAGCTAAATTATAACATAATGTTTAAAACACCAAAAGGGGTTCCCGCCCAAAATGGGTTAAGAAATGGCTGGTGTGTGTGTGTGTCTGTGTGTGTGTATACCCATTAGTAATTTAGTAGGGGTGTAACGATACATTGTAACAGCGATATGATATCGTATCACGATACATGGTTGACGATACATGGACGATATGGGTTCATTATGGAGATACGATTCGATATGATTCAATGATTTGAAATCGATACAGTAACTATTTAGCAAAGACATGAAATCTGTGTGAAATGTGGATAGTGCTGTTTTTTAACCCATTTTGGGCGGGAAACCCTTTTGGTGTTTTAAACATTATGTTATAATTTAGCTATTGAAAAATAGCAGATCTACAAGCACGTAGCATGCCACGAGCTTGTACGTAGGTCTGGTATTTTTTTTAAATCGCAATATATATATATATATATTATATATATATATATTCTTTCAGAGCAAACGTTTTTAAGTCAAATCTTTGCTTCTAGGAGGTCACTAGAACAACATATTTCCAGATGGGGGTCGGTGGGCAATTACATATAATCTTGGGGGTCCTTGACATGAATGTTTGAGAACCACTGACAAAGAAACATGGGTTTTTCAGAAAACCGATTCTTGAAATTAAAATCAAATTTTTCGATGCAGTTACTATATCGTTACACGCCTATAAATTAGTATATAGTAGCATTTCAGAAAGACATTGGGAGGGCAATTTAGATGTTATAGTTAAAAAGATGTTGAGTTGAAACAATGTTCAGGCTAGGGTTAGGAACAGACATTTAGAGGTTAGGTGTAGGGGTCGGGGGTTACAGCTATGCCAGAGTTATTCAGAATTACCTACCGAAAACAGCAGAGCTACAAGCTCACAACAACTCACCGCGCAGCCCGGCAATGCATAGTGATCTAGTCGTGCAGCTAAGTACAGTATAGCTCAGGCATTTAACTCATACACAGTTTGGACGCGTTTGTCATAAACACGTCCAAACTGTGTATTCAGTGTTTTCCACTAGATAGCGCTCTTAGCGATTGTGTGTGCGTGCGCGTGCTCCTGTGTGTGTCTGTGAGAGAGAGAGAGAGAGAGAGAGAGATTGTGAGAAGGAGTATTGTTCTTTTTCAGCTTCTCTGGTCCTGCTTCCTTCCAGTATTAGTAAATAATTCTGGGGGATATGGGGGGAGTTTGCTTGCCTGCCTGCCTGCGTGCGTGCGTGCGTGCGTGCGTGCGTGCGTGCGTGCGTGCGTGCGTGCGTGCGTGCGTGCTGTTGCTATACTTGAAATAGGATTCATGTTGAGGTTAGGTTTAGACATGTAAATGTTAGGTTTAGGGGTTGGAATTGCAGCTAAACATGATTTATATATATATAGGTTGCGTGTCAGTGTCCAAAAACATGGCTGATCTTTAAGCTCACAACACGTCACAGTGCGATGCATTGTGAGCTTATAGATCAGCCTTTTTTATTTTCGACTTTAAGCTTACTGTATGGTTAGAAATCACACCCGGGTGAACAGGGTGAACATAGCAACCATGCTCATTTTTTCTGCACTAACAAAGCCAGTTGTAATGAAATCACACCCGGGTGAACAGGGTGAACATAGCAACCATGCTCATTTTTTCTGCACTAACAAAGCCAGTTGTAGGAGTGGTTTACACCACTCAAAAATGCCTACATGTATTAAAGATGGGATTCATTAAATGGCTGTCCTCACGAGCATAGTAATAAAAACATAGTGTGTGTGTGTGTGTGTGTGTGTGTACACTGCAGGTTGTATAAATTATAAATGGCAGAGAGTGCTGCGAGGCAAACTGGTGGTGCTCAGCACATGCTCCACGTCCCACAGCTGAGGCCCTGGCGCTGCTGCTGCCATTTCTGCCAGATAGGATCTGGGTTTTCTGAAAATGGATTTTCAGCTTGTAAACAAGATATATCAGAGCCCACGAAGCGTTACGGAGGAGGTTGGAGTCCATCCTCCTAACCACGGGGGGGGAGGGGAGATAAAGAGTACAAAAAAATGTTTCTGCTAGTTTGTTGCTAGTCTTAATGGAGTAGTTCACACAACAAATTACGTTTTTTTCACATTTCTATCAATTACACAACCCATGTCAGTTGCCTTTTAATTTAATAAAGGCGTTCCTCATTTGTTAACCTAGTGTGCCCGGATGGATCCTTCTCTTTTTATCTATGTATTGATCCCGTCTTTTGATCCGTGTGAGCACCTTTTTATCATTATGACATCCTGCTACCTCCATTGAGCACCTGGTTAGTTCCTCTTTTTTCTCTACACAACCCATGTGTTGAGGCATTTTGTTCCATGTGTTTTGCAAAAATCCACCTGTTGGTGGCGCTATAACAGGCCAATGTGAAAAGGGTGGGATATATTCCTCAGCCTAGTAGGAAAGTGCGTGAAAGATTTCACGTAAATTGCACGCTGCGTTCATGATTTGAAGCTTTTTGTTCAAAACGGGCCAATCCTGCAAACTTTGAAAGCCAATGTTAGCCAATTAGATGAACACTGATGAAGGCTGGATAGCCAAAACGTTTGTGCCCTGTTCAAAATGAAATAATTTTTTTTTCTTGGTGTGTGCGACCCACTATCGTTAATTATTTGAAAAGCTTTAATCATATTCCATCATATTCAAGTGCTTTTGGAAAGAAATGAGACCGAGTCACTTTCAGTAGTAGAGCACTGTAGAGGAGAGCTGTGTGTGACTGTGCCCAGGTGATGGTCGTTGATGCTCATTAATACATCAAGGAAGGCAATTATGTTTCTGCACTGTCAAATAGGTCTACATCTGTCCTAAGATGCCATCAAAGACGAATGTTAACTCGAGCTAGGTTCTAAACAAGAAAGCATGTTTACAGTTGTTGCACAGAAATTAAGTAATTTTACAGAAAGGAGACAGACTCCATGCAGTCACTTTCTAGCCTGGACTGCTGTCTCTTGCTTGAAGAAGCTTCAGAGTCTATCTAAGGGGCTAGGCTAGCACTTGCCCTAGCCTAGCCCCTTAGATAGCACATTATGTAGACTTAGATAGTATTTTAAACAGACTTATAGCTTGTTACGTAGACAGCTCTAGAATTGCACTTTATGTAGTCATAGCACTTTATAGTACACATGTATAATATATTATATAGTATAGTATGTATAGTTTACATAGATACTCCACTGTTACGTTCTTAGTTTACGCATGATTCATGATAACTGTATACTTTTTATATATGTGATGTATGCCATGCTTTTGTTATTGCTTAATGTAAGTCGCTCTGGATTAAGAGCGTCTGCTAAATGCCTAAATTGTAAATTGTAGAGTCTGATAATCAGGCTAGTCACTTTCAGTATAGGGTTCTGTAGAGGGGAGCTGTGTGACTGTGCCCAGGTGATGGTCGTTACTTCTTTTGCAATGTAGTTAAATAAAACATGTGAACAAAGCTCCTCAAAGATTATATGTAATTGGCCGCCGCGCCAACCCCCATCTGAAAATATGTTGTTCCAGGGATTTGAGTTAAAAACATTGGCTCTGAAAGAATATATATTCAAAGATTTACACTACATTTTCATGATTTTTCTAAAATAGCAGACCTACAAGCTCGCTATGAGCTTGTAGGTCTGCTATTTTTCAATAGCTAAAGTATAACATAATGCTTAAATCACCAAAAGGGGTTGCTGCCCAGAACGGGTTAAAGGTGATATTTCATATCACACACACCATATGCAAAATAGCATGTGCACTTCCACCAGGAAAAAATACACCAATTAGTACAACATGATGCGGTGAGGAGTTCATCCTCTTGGTATGCCTCACATCATGGTGGTAATGTAATGTAGTTATTGTGCCAGCTGCCCTGCCCACAATGAAGAGACATGATATTTAACCTGATATTGACTGCCATCTAGTGGGAGTGTGCAGAACAACACACAAGGACAAGAACATTGATTACTTTTCCACTGTAACCCATTTTTAGACCTGAGAACGATTCTACAAATGTCTTCTAAATCCTGACAGTTTAATGAAAAACCCTATGTTTCTGTGTCAGTTGTTCTCAAACATTTTCATGTCAAGGACCCCCAAGATTATATGTAATTGCCTACCGACCCCCATCTGGAAATATGTTGTTCCAGTGACATCCTAGAAGCAAAGATTTGACTTAAAAACTTTCGCTCTTAAAGAATATATATTCAAAGATTTGCGCCACATTTTCGCGATTTAAAAAAAAATAACAGACCTACGTACAAGCTCGTGGCACGCTACAAGCTTGTAGATCTGCTATTTTTCAATAGCTAAAGTATAACATAATGCTTAAAACACCAAGAGGGGTTCCCGTCCAGAATGGGTTAAAACCGCATTCAGCCTCTTTCTTAGCTTCACCCAAAATACCCCTTATTCCTGCTTTCTACTTTGGTCGACCGGAGTTACCTCAGGGCTAGACCAGTAACTTTTCAGTTTTCGCTCTACATGAACTCCTGAAGACCGATTCTACAAAATAATGCCTTCTAAATCAGCAGTTCTAAATGGTAAATGGTAAATGGTGCATTTATATAGCGCCTTTATCCAAGACACTTTACATTCACCCATTCACACACACATTCATACACCGATTGCGGCGGAAGCCATGCAAGGTACCAACCAGCACATCGGGAGCAATTTGGGGTTCAGTGTCTTGCCCAAGGACACTTCGACATGTAGACAGGAGGAGCCGGGATTGGAACTGCCGACCCACGGATCATTGGACGACCTGCTCTACCTCTTGAGCCACAAACCTTTTTGTGCCAAGAAGCAAGGACCCCAAAAAGTATGATTTCTTTCCATAATTACATGTATTTGACCACCCCCCCAATTCAAAATCTCACACACACACACACACACACACACACACACACACACACACACACACACACACACACACACACACACACACACACACACACACACACACACACACACACACACACACACACACACACACACACACACACAAAAGTAGTTTAAAAGTATACAAAAAATGCCACAAATCATGAACCAAACATCTAATCCACCCGAAATTTTAATCAGATGTCGCGGATGGTTTAATCAACCAAGAGCTAAAAGCAATTCCATTTTCATCCATAGGGGGTGCCGCAAATGCAAAAAGTGTAACAGTTTGTTGCAGAAAAATGGTTTTTGGGGGAATAAATCCCCTCCAAATTACTTACACATGATCACAGGGGTGACGTGACATTCTAATTGGCTAGCACAATTAGTGGGAGGGGCCCATATAAGCGATTGCGGCAACCACACTTTGCAATTTTCAAAATTGCGACATTTCTAGTTTCTAATGTACCTACCGGTCAGGTGGTCAAAGAGCTGGTTGGCCTCCAGGTCTGTGAAGGTGGAGTAGCAGCAGGGACAATGTACCTACCGGTCAGGTGGTCAAAGAGCTGGTTGGCCTCCAGGTCTGTGAAGGTGGAGTAGCAGCAGGGACAATGTACCTACCGGTCAGGTGGTCAAAGAGCTGGTTGGCCTCCAGGTCTGTGAAGGTGGAGTAGCAGCAGGGACAGCGGAAGGAGGCTCGGTTGGTGTTGTCTCGCTCGTCCGTCTCGATGCGACGCCTCATGTGGTCCAGCTTGTACTTGACCACGTTGACCAGCAGTCTGGGGGAGGGAGGGGAGGCATTTAGGGACTATTACAGGCAATATAATATTAACCCATTTAGGCCTGACGTCGAAATTTAAAAAATGTCTTCGAAATCCTGACAGTTTTCTGAAAAACCTTATGTTTCTGTATCAGTGGATCTCAAAAAAGGCACATTTTCACGATTTTTCAAAAATAGCAGACCTACACTATTTTTCAATAGCTAAAGCATAACATAATGCTAACACCAAAAGGGGTTCCCGCCCAAAATGGGTTAAATAAGGCCGTGGTTTCCAAACCTTTTCATGTCAAGGACCCCCAAATTGACACTTATTAGCCCGCGGACGAGTATGATATAGGCCTTTATCTATCTTAGATCGCATTTCATGTAGACATGCATAGTGTCATTATATAGAATATAACACTGTTAGGTTCTTAGCTTACGTATGATTCATGACGACGATTTTGTATACTATCACGATGATGTATTACCATGTTTTTGTTCTTGCTTACTGCTAAATAGGGATGGGTCCGATTTATCGATTATCGATTAATATTGAATTATGCTAATCGATTTTCATTTGACACATTTACACATCCCTACTGCTAAATGCTTAAATTGTAAATGGCAGTGAGTCTAAAGGCTCATACATAGTCTGGATTTACGGTGGTTAAGTGACCACCGAACTACAACATGACGTCACAAGCCGCGGTGAAGAGAAAACCACCGCCATCGTCCCAGCCCTTCTCTCTGTTTTTACTCACCACCGCTCAACGTTATTTCAGCTCCGGTGGTCACCTCACCACCGGAGCGGTGGTCACCTAACCACCGAAAATCCAGACTATGAATGAGCCTTGAGGATGCAGGATATTTGCATCACTGCAATGACATTTTGTTCAAATTTGACTGAGGGACTGCCATTGGATGTTTTTTTTATTTCCGTCATGTGAAAGCAGGGAATAATATGTAGCTTCAAATTGACATATTGGTTGTTCAGTTTGACCCACCAGTTTTGGAGATATGGCTTATAGAGTAATGTCTTGCAGAAAACAGTGAGTTGCGAAAACAGGCTTGAAAGGTTCACTTCACTTCTGTGGTCTCTAACATTACACCTAGCTACATGTTTAAGCATTTATTTCATATTTACATGTTAGATTTCACTTATTTCAGACATGCTCTAGACTAGTATGTGAAGAGTCTGCCTGAGCTTTTAACTCATTTTTCTCCTCTGGTGAAAAGCTGGAGGTTGCGCGATGGCAGGCTCTCAGTCAAATCTGGTCACATTTAGTAGAGGGGGAAAAGAGAGGGAGTAAAGAGCCCTGGGGGACAACGGACCGGTCAACAAAGTACACAGTTTAAGTCGTTCAAACCAATTAATCAAAACCCCACCACACCTGTAGTTGATGAAGTAGTAATTGTGGCGAGTGGTCTTGCCGTCCGGCGCGGTCTCCACCCGCATGCGGCACTTGACAAACTTGTCCCCCTTCAAGGTGTTGAGCACGGAGCGCAGCTGCTTGCGGTCGAACTTGAGCAGCTCCAGCATGTCCTCCTCGCGCACGCAGGGGTTGCGGATGAGCACGTCCAGCGCCAGGGCGTGCTCCACCCCGTAGAAACCCCGGACCACCTGCTTGGCGAGCCTCTTGAGGGACGCGGGGACCTCGGTCAGCAGCTCTGGTTCCGTCATGTTCTATAGCCTAATGATGACGGGGCAGCCAGCCACACACAGCTTCACTAGGGCAGGGGCAGCCAGCCACAACACAGCTTCACTAGGGCAGGGGGAGCCAGCCACACACAGCTTCACTAGGGCAGATGACGGGGCAGCCAGCCACACACAGCTTCACTAGGGCAGGGGCAGCCAGCCACACACAGCTTCACTAGGGCAGATGACAGGGCAGCCAGACACAACACAGCTTCACTAGGGCAGGGATGAAATGAGAGATTTTATGGACAATATTAAATGTCACAATATTTTGGATCAAATACATCGATAGCATTGTTCGTATCGTGAACCTCATATCGTGTGAATCGATAAATGCCTAGTAGTTCTAACCAAAAGGATATATTTTTGTTTCTCAAGTCTCTCAGCCATTGAGGATACAAGTACTGAGACACTGAAGATTGTAAGTGGTCCAAAAGGGAAATACAGAGTGAAAGTACAGTATGCTTTCAACTGTATGCACTCATTTGAACGGTGTGGTCACCATTATAATTGTTGTAATCAATGATATGTCACAATGTAATTTAGGATGCCCGGGGCAGGATGACACTGCAGCCCCATATGTGCCCTCTCCCTACGCTCATTCTGTAGCTCCGAGATGAGGTCACACCCTGGGCCCCTCCCACCCCGTTCAGAAACGGCGCATGTTTCCACAAGGAACGATTCTTACCCTTTTCTAAACAATGAATCCAAAACGTGAAGGGGCAGAAAAGGTTTACACTAATTCAAACTTAGCAACTCCAAAGAAAATCCAACTTTAACGGTTACACGAGCGTCACATCGGTTGTTTAGCATGTTTTTCAAGGAAGTTGAAAAGCTTTAGCGCCTCCCCGGCGCCTCCCCTGGTCGAAAATGTCCAGCTGACTTCAGTTCACTCGACATGCACGCGCACACGCACGACTTCCTTGATAAACATGGAAACGGCTGACTAAACAACCGCTGTAACGCTCGTAACCGTTTAAACTCGGATTTTCTTGGACGTTGCTAAATTTGAATTAGTGTACACCTTTTCTGCCCCTTCACGTTTTGGATTCATTGTTTAGAAAAGGGTAAGAATCGTTCCTTGTGGAAACATGCGCCGTTTCTGAACGGGGTGGGAGGGGCCCAGGTGTGACCTCATCTCGGAGCTACAGAATGAGCGTAGGGAGAGGGCACATATGGGGCTAGATGACACTGAAGCTGTAGTGTATAGGGGTGCCCTGTGCTCTAAAACAGTGGTTCCCAAACTTTTTCATGTCAAGGACCCCCAAATTGACACTAATTAGCCCACAGAACCCCATTTGAAAAGATATGTCATGCAGGGACCCCCATAAGATGTTACGGCTCTAGCAGTGATTCTCAACCCGTTTAATTTCAAGGACCCCCAGTTTGACATGCATTAGTCTACGGACCCCCATTTAATGACATTTCTATCTCTGAGACCCCCAATTTATATTGTAGATTTGGTTCCATTTGTACACTCTCTGAGTTACAGACCCATTTGGTTCCAAACTATCATTTAGCTGGGTACCCCCTGGAACTCAATCAATGTCCCCGGACCCCACTTTGGGAACCACTGAGGTATACAGTATCAGTATTTTCATATAAACTCAATTTATAGTCTTCAATGTCACCCAACACTAGCATAGCTCTCTGTCTTTGGACATGATATTTATACCCAACCATTATGTAGATTGTAGAGAAGCAACTAGACAAAACGCACGTGCTAAAACTACACTGGCTGTATTGATTGATTGGATACAGGCTGTATTAACAGTTTACCCCCCAAAAAAGGTATGTGGTACAAATACAATTCTACAAAGGGTGCTAAAAGGAGGACACAGACACTCACGATAGGGCTCATTATGTCCATTGTGATCCTGCATCATGTGTATTCAACTCACCGATACATTTACAGACACACAATAATAATAATAATAATAGTATAACAAACGTATATGCACTTTAAAACGTCATTAGACTAGTGTAGTATGAATGACGGACAGCAGTGCGAGTAGCCCCATATGTGCCCTCTCCCTACGCTCATTCTGTAGCTCATCTCGGAGCTACAGAATGAGCGTAGGGAGAGGGCACATATGGGGCTACAGTGCGAGTAGCATAGCTAGCTAAAAAGCTAACCTTAAAAACAATGAAATAAACTTTGTTTTAACGAATACACGCTACCGCTACCGAACAAACCGTTAGTAGGCTTTACAGTAGTTTACCCCGTGCAGTGACGGAGCGGTGAATGAACACCACAGTGGGTTTAAAATAGTGTAAAAACACTCACATTATTTATCTGCACTCTGTCTGTGTGGATGTTTGTAAACTTCACTGAGTGCACTGCATGTAGAGCTCTCTGTGTGTGTGCGTGTGTGTATACAACCAGGGTTGCCATATTATGAGAACAACAAGCATTGGTCTATGAAAACAAGCCATATAGAAAAACAAGCAGAAAGTCGCTCATAAGAAGCGGACATGGCAACCGGTTGTGCAGCATGTCAACTCGCTATTTCAATATCAAAGGGTACTTCCGATCGGGTATTTCAAAATAAACCATCTTCAATGCTTACAGATATTTTTGGGTTTGGTTTTAAGGAGCCAGAAAATTGCTTATTTTGGAGGCAGACATAACCACATCTGGTAGGGTAGTTATGTGTCGCTACTAATAGCTTGATTGATTGATTGAAATATGTATTAACAGTTTGCAGAATTACAGTACATTTCAAGCACAAACTCAATACAAAGGCTGTTAACTGTGAGTGGACGACCCAATTAAGCATTACACTTGTTTACAAGAGGGTCCACCTTGTTCAATTCATCAAAACATTTAGAGACGTACAAATAGACACTTCTATATAGTCAAAGAACAGAACAGTGCTATGCGCTCCAGTCCACTCCTCACAGAACATTCTGCAACACAGTACACCAGCCAGAGTGTAGAGTAGGAGAGACAACCAATATAAGGCAAAATGTCATCATACTTTAAGTAGCATGTGACATGTCAAACTAGGGGGTTTTCATGATTCTGAATCCATTCCAAGCATTAGTTTTGCACGACAAACACTCCCTGGCCTAAATTCGGCCATATCCACTTGCCCAAAGGTGCTGTGACCTCATCACATTGTGATGAGGGCTATAACCGTTTTTAGGCCAAGGAGTGTTTTTCGTGCAAAACTAATATTAGCATGGAATGGATTCAGAATCATGAATCCTGCATCCCTAGTTTGACATGTCACATTCTACTTAAAGTATGATGAAATGTTACCTTATCTTTGTTGTCTACAAAAATAACTTTTTTTCGCGATGTTTCTGGCAGAGCATAGGCCTACCTCTCATTCTGTGGATCTTAATAACCAAGTGAATAGAAAAAACACAAATAAAAAAGCTATTACGAGTTCGGGCCTGTTTCCCAGAGCCATAGAGTAAGACGGAGTTACGACATTGAGGTGGCAGAAAACCGAGTGCTCGGGCGCTGTTCATGCAGCCTGGATGGAGAGTGACAAGCTGGAGTTTGAAATACATTGTTTTCAACGAGGGCGATGCAAATATCAGCTATTTTAGGCTTGTGTGCAACATGACAACTGTTTTAAAGTATTGTACAGTGACAACTAACAGTCTGTTTATGTTGTACTACTAAAAAAAGGATCTAAAATAAAGGGATTTAAGATCATTAACTGTCTGCGGACTGGATGGAAATTAGCATCACTGCTAAACCCGAAAAGTGTATGTACGCTACATGTATATAATGTTCATTAATATGCTCTGTCCCGTCCAAATAAACAAATAATGTAAAGTCAAATTAAATTCCAGTTGACAATGAACTGGAGAATTTGGTGGCTGAGCAAATAGGCATAGTGTCTATCTTCGTCATGATGTACGATCATTAAAATCTTATCATTTGCAACACCCCTGTGGCCCACCAGTGGTCCCAGGCCCAGAGGTTGAGCACCACAGCGTCCAGAGTGTTGTGTTGTGTGCCGACACTCCTCCCATTAACGACCGCCCGTGTCCGGCTCAACCGAGGCGGACCGCGTTCCCTGGTCCTCGTCGGGTCTTTCCGCATCCGCCTCCAAATACGTGTCCAGACAGACACACAGGCGTGCCACCTGAGTGGTCAGTAGCTGGGGGCCCGGACGACGGTTTCCCTGTTGGAGTTCGCTCTTGAGTGCGTCGTTCGCCCGGCTCTCCACGGCTCTGAGGTTGTCGTCCGTGCTCCCGCTGCGCTCTTCTCCCTTCCAGTTGAGTGACAGGGAGAACCGGGGGGACACGGCCGGGTAGCGGGGGCTCAACGCCACCGCGGCCCGCAGGCGGGCGGCGCCCCTCTCCACCACGGCCACAAAGTACGCGTCCGTCTCCTCGGCCGGGCCGCCGCCGTCCGTCGCGTGCCGCGTGAACGCCAGGTCCCTGTACTCTCGGTACGAGATGGCGGTCCAGGAAGTCAACCGGGAGACTGTTTTGCCGGGGAAGAGATGCTGACACTCGCCGGCGGAGACCGGGACTGCAGCGCCGTTCTCCAGCGAGGCAAACTGTCTGTGCAGGAGCAGACGGGACTCCAGGCGCTCCCTCAGCAGTTTCACAGTGCTCTCCATGTGGCTTGCGCTCAGGGAACCACCCACGCCACCACCCTCCTCCGGGGCATCGCCGGGGAACTGCAGTCCTCCGAGTTTCTGGACCCACAAGTAGGGGCGGCCCAGCTCCTCTGCATAGTCGGCAAACAACGCGATCCCGACTTTATCCAACTGGTAGCGGTTGGCCGGGTTGGGCGACTCTCGGCCCCGGTCGCCGGCGAGGAGGCAGTCGAGTAGATTGCCGGGCTTCAGCAGCTCGCCTGCGCTGACGACGGCTGCGGAGGCGAGCTCGGTGGATACCTTGGTCTTTGCGGTCATAATGTTGAGGTTTGTCAGGTAACAGAAGTGCAGGTGGAGAACGCTGCGGTCTTTACACTTGATGTCCAAACAGACGGACAGAGGGTGTCTCCTCAGCATCTCACGTCGCTTGCTGTCCAGCTTCCCGCCCGCGGTGGGCCGTCTCCTCTTTGTTTCGTCCAGTTCCTCTGCATCGTAGTGGCTCTCGTCGGCCTGGCAGACTTTGAGACATTTGGACAGGGCCTTGGCCTCCTCTACGTCTCCGGCGATCGACACGCACAAGTCCCCGTCGCAGGCCTGTCCGTAAGCCGAAGCCTGGACGAACAGGACGTAGAGGGAGGCGGGCAGGTGGCGGGCCATCTCCGTCTGCCTCGGGCTCCGCTCGGAGGAGCAGCCGGTGGGCACGGACAGATACTCCTGCACCGGCACGGACGCCTGCATGATGGCGTTCAGCCCCGGCTGCAGGCTGCTCAGGTGCTCCTTTTTCACCTCGATGCTCTTCCGCGTGTTCTCCCTGGCGGCCTGAGACTCCGTGTATTTCTCCGCCAGCCTCTTCCTCTGCTCCAGCTCCCAGTTCAGGCGCGCCAGCGTGCGCTGGTGCGCGTCTCCTCGGGTGACGTCGGGCCTGGATATCGCCGAGGGGGCCTCCTCGTAGAACTCGGCCTCGCTCACCAGGTCGACGTCGTCGTGCTCGGACTTGAACTCCATACACTTGCCGATGTCCTTCTGCCAGTGCATGACCTGGTACAGCAGGTTCTGCAGCCGCACATGCAGCACGTCCACCTTCTGCTTGGCGTCGTGCGTCTGGTCCCGGGCCCTCTTCAGCCGCATGTGGGCCAAGCGGTTGAGCCTCTTCAGGGTCATGACGTGGACGCAGCTCTGCATGCGCTTGCGCTCCGCCTCGGCCGCGGAGGAGCCTCCGCCGCCGTCCTCCTCGGTGGCGGCTCCGTTGGCTCTGAGCTCCTGGATCTCGCCCATGAGCTTGGCCAGACTATCGCACGTCTGTTTGTACTGCAGGCGGTCCCGCTCCGGGTCGCGGCCGTCCAGCTCCGCCCACTCACTGTACGCGCCGCCGCGGCCAACGTCCTGCTGCTGCTGGTCTCCTCCGTCTCTGCTGCGTTTCATCTCCGGAGGAGTTCCTCCCTCGCCGCGGAGCGCATTCACCTTACGCTTCTTCAGAACATCCGACATCATAACGTTGTTGGCTGTTTGAAGTAGAGGCATAAGCCCAGCACGAATGACCCGATAATGCCGAGCAGAGTACTTGGAGGATCAGTCTGACGACATGGACCGATCGCCATATTTGGGCAATACTTTCATGGAACTTCAACTCCATATATAGGCACGGAGATTTTTGGGCAAGACTGATATAGAACTCCCATGTCTAGGCAATGCTTGTGATGACGCAAGCATTGAGGTAGCTCGGCAATGGGTCTTAGTGATCTTTGATATCTTTGTAGGCCATGTTTTTGGGCCCGGCCAATCAAACCCTCTTCTGATTGGCCGTGCCCTAAATCTGCCCTCTTCTGATTGACCAGGCCCAAAAACCTGCCTGCCCTCTGCTTATTGGCCGGGCCCAAAAACCTGCACTCTTCTGATTGGCCGGGCCCTAAACCTGCCCTCTTCTGATTGGCTGGGCCCTAAACCTGTCCTCTTCGGATTGGCTGGGCCCAAAATCCTGCCCTCTTCTGATTCACCGGGCCTTACACCTGCCCTCTGCTGATTAGCCGGGCCCAAAAACCTGCCCTCTTCTGATTGGCCGGGCCCAACAACCTGCCCTCTGCTGATTGGCAGGGCCCAAAAACCTGCCCTCTTCTGATTCTGAGAAAAAAACAGGGGCAATTTGTTTATTTTAAGTCTGTTCCAACTCAGATTATGTCATTATGTAAAAATACCAAGGACACGGTCCAAAAAAATTGAAGCATTGTCCTGATTTCTTTTGTGGGCGAATATTAGAAAAATTATGAAATTTGTTCAGAAACAAACATCAAAAAACAGAAAAAAAAACATGTAAATATAGAATATTGAAATCCTGCCTATGGCTCCTTTAAAGTCAATTCCTTCTGTCGATCAGATTATACTAAAATCCCCTGACCGTCTTCCAATCTGTCTGTGTTTCACGTCTGAAACAGATTTAGCTATTATTTCTTCGTGAAATTTATTCATGAAAAATTTTGCTTTTGTGGGAATGTTTTTTGGAATTTCTTTTACAATAATAATAATTAAAAACAAAACATATATATATATATATATATATATATATATATATATATATATATATGTGTGTGTGTGTGTGTGTGTGTGTGTGTGTGTGTGTGTGTGTGTGTGTGTGTGTGTGTGTGTGTCACGGACCACCATTTGAATTATTTTACATTCTCTACTTGTGTGTAGACTTCTTGTAAATTAAGTAATGCATGATGTTTAACAATAATTTAACTCTCAAGAGTCAAAGATCTACTGTACAAGGTTCCATTTGGTTACCAACTCTCCATCATTTAGCTGGGGACCACCTGGAACCCCCTCAAGGACCACTGGTTGAAAACCACCGAGTTAATGTGTTCATGTCATGGAATGTATTCATTGCATGTTCTCCCCGTGTCCCCTGGGGTAGGTACCCTCACAAAAAACATGCCGTAATCCTAGTCTCTAAACTACCTCCCCCTGGCCAGCCGGGGCGCCTGATGGAGGGGAAAGGAACTGGTTGGAATAACGTGTTCCTTGCACGTGCTACGTCCGGCCAGGGAAACTCCCCCGTCAGGTGAAAAGAAGCAGCTTGGACTCTATAGATTAAGGATTCAAGCATGAGGTCAGTCCGCTGCCCCCCCTCCCCCCCAGGTTGGCAGAGGAAGTGTAGCGCCCAGGATTACATTAGATAATTGACACTGGGTGAAAAAATGGAATTATATTAAAAAAAAGGAAAAAAAACTGTGAATCCACAGATATGAACATTTTGGGGCAGAGGTTCTGCTCTGGCATCCAGAGGTTCTGCTCTGGCATCCAGACATCTGACAATCTGTGTGTCCACAGATTTGCTGCTATCAAGCCAATGGTGACAGATATAGGCTAGCTGTTCACAGAGAAGCCAATATTAGCCAATCAATCAGCATGGAACATGAGAAATGGCAAAGACACAGATAGACACTAGGGGTTTCTATAGAGCACCACAGCAATGTGCCCTTTTGGAAAACTTTTTTTAAATAATTTATTTATGCATTTATTTATTTTTGTACAGTGTACAGTATGTGGACCATGGTGACATTGATCAATTCTTAATATATTTAGGCCCCACAATCTATAAATCTCACACTATTAAGGCAACCGGCCGGTTCCGCGCGTTGCACAAGGTGCCCTTTTTTCACTTGAGCACCTGCCCCTCTAAATGTCTGTGCACGCCACTGCAAAAACCTGTTATATTTAATGACTCTATATAGTCTATATAGTATATAGTATTGCGTGATTCTTAGAGAAGAATGCTTTGCTCTTCTGGACATCAGGGATAATGGTATCCCTTCCTGGTTTCCAGCCAACGGGGCACACCTCTCCAACCTTGTCCGTGTGTTGGAAGGCCTGGACCAGACGCAGGGTTTCATCCACCGAGCGGCCGACAGGCAGGTCATTGATGGTGATCTGTCTCAGGACGCCCTTGTCGTCGATCACAAACAGGCCCCTGTACGCGAAGCCTTCGTCCTCCTTGAGCACTCCGTAATCTCTGGAGATGGACTGGGTGAGATCCGCCACCAAGGGGATGTTCACGGGACCCAGACCACCCTGATCCCTTGGCGTGTTGATCCAGGCCAGGTGCGAGAAGTGCGAGTCTGTGGAGGCGGCGATGACCTCGCAGTCGATCTGACGGAACTCCGCCGCCCTCTCGCTGAAAGCCACGATCTCCGTGGGACACACGAAGGTGAAGTCCAGGGGGTAGAAGAAGAGGATCACGTACTTCCCTCTGTAGTCGGACAGCTGGATGTCTTTGAACTGCCCGTCGACCACCGCTGTGGCTGTGAAGTTGGGGGCAGGTTTGCCGATCTTAGCATTTCCAGCAGACATGGTGGTGGTGTTGGTGTAGCTCAAGTATGTGTTCTTTTAGGACCTAGAGAGTATATGTAATATGGAGAGGCGCACGGAATGACAGAAGCTCTCACGGAGGAATGAAAGGAAAGAGACCCCCCACCGCGGGTCTTATATGCTCAGATCAGAGGGTCTCATCATCCTCGATGATGTCACTATATAGGAGTCAACAATAATAATATTGTAGGGCTATTGTCAAGGCTAGTTTCTTTTAACTCAGACTTTTGGCTATATGGTAAAGGCCTATCAGCCCCGATAGGCCAAACAGACAGACCCCAAAGGGTCGCCTGCCCGCCAACCCCCCATCTCACGGCCCCACAAAGTTATTTCATTAGTTAGTTGTACAACTTGTACATTTTGTCCAGCCAGTCATTGTTCGATATCCACATGATTCAGCATAACCTGTGCCAAGTGTCCCACATCTACAATGAGAACGGCCTGTGTGCCATCAGAGAGAGAGAGAGAGAGAGAGAGAGAGAGAGAGAGAGAGAGAGAGAGAGAGAGAGAGAGAGAGAGAGAGAGAGAGAGAGAAAGGGAGAGCCATTTATCAGGATATGTATGTGTTGACAGGCTTTATGGAGATGCTGCTTTTCATTTCCAGCTGGATTTGGCACCTGCCCACAGAGCCAAATCTACTAGTAACTGGTGTACTGACCATGGTATTACTGTGCCTCTTGAGCCCCAAACCCCCGCCGGCGGGGGCAGAGGCTGTCCACCTCATGAACAGCTCTCAGCGGGTAAATGGGGCTGGTCAAGGTCTTAGGTTCCAACTCCGATATTTGTTATTTTCCCTCCTGGACCCCCCTGCAGGTTCATGCAGCATTCCATTATTTTTGTTATTATAAAATAACAATTCTTCTAAAGTTCTACATTCTCTAATTGTGTAGACTTCTTGTAAATGAATTAATGCAGATGTTTAACAATAATGTAACTCTTGAGAGCGTAAAATGAAACCGAATGGACCTGTATAAGAGTTAAAGATCTCCAAGAGTCTATTTGGTTAACAACTCTCCATCATTTAGCTGGGGGACCACCTGGAACCCTCTCAAGGACCACTGGTAGTCCCCGGACGACTGGTTGGAAAAAAAAACACTGATCTATTACATAAATATCACAGATCTAAAACCTACATGTTGCAGTGTGACACATTGTGAGCTTGTAGATCAGCTATTTAATAGTTCGTTTTTCCTTTTGTATTGTAGGGTCTACTAGATTTGCAATTACTGCTGTACAGTGCCCTCTGGTGTTGGAAAGTCAACAGTGTATCCCAATTTATCACCAAAATAGGAAATTGGAACGCTTTAGCATTTACTCAGATGATCATATAGCCTCCCATAGACTACAGGAGGTTTGACAAGATTCTGGGAGGATTTCTTAAAGACTACATTAGACTAGATTTAGAATATAGCATTTAACCCATTCAGACCTAAGGGAAACTTTGACAGGAAAAGACTCGCTCACTGTATAGAAAATAGAAGTAAAACTCCTTAAACTGAGACTTAGAAAAATATCTTTTCTTTATTTTAACATGCTCATAAAGTGCTCGTGCTCAAAGTGCAATTAAAAAGCAAACGTTTCGGTCCTAGGACCTTCGTCAGTGCGATATGATTTTCACAGACACAGAACTTGCTCTTCATTCAGACCTGTCACATTATAGCTTTTAACCACTTGAACCACTATTTTAAACCTTAGCTGTAGAAACAATAGCAGATCTACAAGCTCTTAGTGCGGCAGAGTGCCGCACTATGAGCTTGTAGATCTGCCATTTTAGAAGAATTGTGGAAATGTGTGAAAATATTATTTCACAGCGAACATTTCTAACTCAAATATTTGTTTCTGGGGGGGTCCCTGGAACAAAATATTTTGAGATGGGGGTCTGCGGCCAAATACATATGATTCTGGGGGTCCTTGATATGAACAGTGTTGGGTAACTAACACTACGTAACTTAATATATTACGTAATATATTACCGGAATACGGTAACTTGTAATATAATACATTACTTAACAATTTTTTTTTAATATATTCTAAAAATCTTTCTGTATTACTGCATTACTTTCTGTATTACTTTCTGTCTGTCTGTCTCGTTGCCCGTGGCTCTGTCTTGTGACATTATGTGACAACTGCAGAAGTTAAAGAATTACGTATTTCCGCTCCCCACTAATAGTTCTCAGGACTGGTGTTTGTCCTCTTTTTTTCTCAGTCGTGTTTTCAAATGGATTTGGCTAGGCGGCCGTTTGGCCTCGCCTTATTGTAGATACGCCACTGGTCTACTTAATGTATAATTTATAATTATACTAAATATGTAATTGTTCGATTTGAGCATTTAAAAAAAGTAATATGTAATAGTAATATTAATATATTACTCTTGCTCAGACAGTAATATGTAATACAATGTAATACAATCACACAACCATCCTTCTCCGTTCTCTACACTGGCTCCCCGTAGCGGCTCGCATCCAGTTCAAAACCCTGGTGTTAGCCTATAGGGCAGTGAAAGGAACAGCTCCTTCCTACCTCCGGGCTATGGTCGATGCCTACACCCCTGCCCGACCACTTCGGTCTGCCACCTCGGGCGACTGATTGCCTCGTCACTCAAGGGTCCTTCTGGCCGATCCACACGGTCACGACTCTTTTCTGTTCTGGCCCCACAGTGGTGGAATGAACTTCCCACTGATGTTAGGACAGCAGAGTCACTGCCCATATTTCGCCGCAGGTTGAAAACCCACCTCTTCAGGAAACACTACCCTTCCTCTCTGCCTGACCTACTGGTTGTTAACTAGTTGTACGAACGCTTGTTTTCTATTGTTGTATTGTTTATTGGATCTTGTTTAGTCGATACACTTAATTGTTTTAGCTCATGCTCATTTGATTTAGCTATTTTGTCTCATCTGTTTAAGGAAATAGGTAGCTGATATATTGCACTTTTACCTTAGCGCTAGGTATACTCTTGGTTGCTTGTTTTTGCAGAAAATGCACTAAAGACTTCTGGTGATTAGTAGTTTTTGTTCCCTACCTATGTTGAATACACTTATTGTAAGTCGCTTTGGATAAAAGCGTCTGCTAAATGACTGTAATGTAATGTAATGTACAATATATTACTTGACAAATTAAGGTAATATGTAATAAGAAATATATTCCAAATATAAAGTAATATACCCAACACTGGATATGAACAACTTTGAGAACCACTGATATAGAAACATAGGTGTTTCAGAAATCTGTCAGGATTTAAAAGACATTTGTAGAATCAGTTCTCAGGTCTAAACGGGTTAAACAGAATCTTGTCAAAACTCTTGTAGTGTATGGGAGGCTTTACAGGCTGTGATGTATAGAGCGTCGCAGTCCCGCCCCCTACCATGGACCAGGAAATGAAACCCAATGCATTTTTCCCATAGACATTTCATAAAGTATTTATTTAAAGACGGTTACGCCGCGGACAAAGCCAACTCGAGTCGTGACAACTCATGACAACACAAACAATATTTTGGACCAAACAAATAATTACAAAGAAGAAAAACAACAAAAAAAGTGTTGTAACCTGCCGTTTTTTTCTTCTTTCTAATGATTTTTTCGGCCCCAAAAATTGTGTTTGTTGTCATGATTTGTCACGACTCGAGTTGGCTTTGTCCGCGGCGTAAACGTCTTTAAATAAATACTTTCTGAAATGTCTATGAGGAAAATGAATGGAGAATCATTTCCTGGTCCATGGTAAGGGGCGGGACTGCGACGCTCTATAGAGGCAAACCAGGAAGTTATGCAGGAATGCCTTCTGAGTGGCTGTGATTTAAGTGGAAACATCACATGTTTACCACAGGACCGGCCATTACAAACATGGACCAGGTTCCATAAATCAGTGTTTTTTTGGTCGACTAAAACTAAGACGAAAAATGTCCGTCGACTACCTTTTTCCACTGACGAAAACTAAATGGAAACTAAATGAAATTGAATCTTTGATGACTAGAACTAAGTATTGACAATTTCGTCAACAGATCAAAACTAGACTAAAATGTTAGGGACTAGTGGACAAGAGATCCAGTAAAAGTTATTTTACACTTGGTTGCATGCTGAAAATAGCAGATCTACAAGCTGTAAAATGAGCCAAAATACATTTTAGGTGACTAAATGAACTGCAGGTTTAGTCAACTAAAAACTTATGACATTTAGTCAACTAAAACTAGACTAACACTAACACATTCCAGGTGACTAAAACTAAATTAAGTTTCATCCACCAAAATGTGGAACGCCCTACCAACAGTCATTAAGACATGCGACTCCTTCAAAACTGCACTCAAAGGGCACCTACGGACGGCCGCATTTCGAAACTGGCCCCCGTAAAATCTGAATCCCCCACCCACCCCTGTTTCCCCTCACTGTATATATTTCTTTTCCCTTTTTACCTCCTATGATGATTTATTTTTGACTATATAGTTGTGTATATTCGTATGTCTCTGAATGTTTTGATGAATTGAAAATGGTAACAAGTGTAATGCTTTATGGTGTCGTCCACTCACTGTTAACAGTTTTTGTATTGAGTTGTACTTGAAATGTACTGTAATTATGCAAACTGTTAATAAATCAATCAAAAGCACAGACATTTATAGTGACATCTTTTCTGAGCACATAACCAACGACGTCCATACAACGTCCATACAACGTCAAACAGACCTCTCTGTAAACGCCAACCCCAAAACGTACATATACGACGTCCTGAGCACATAACCAATACGACGTCCATACGACGTCCATACGACGTCAAAAAGACCTCTCTGTAACCAACCACCACAACCCAGAACCAGGTCGCCGGCCGTCCCAGCCAGACGTCCATACGACGTCCAAACAACGTTGTCGATAGACGTGACAGTCAAACTCAGTCCGTTGCAAAAAGACGTCTATATGACGTCCATACGACGTTGACAGCTGTGGTTACCAGATCTGCTCGGCTCGGCTGCAAAATGTGCTCGGGTCCTGCGCGCACTACACTGACGTCATCCGTTTCTTCATAACTAATGATTGGAACGAACTCCAAAAATCCCTAAATTCAGATCACTGCCTTGCCTTCCCTAGGTCAATTCAGGGAAATGATTTCTAGCACTTTTACTCAACAATGTAACTGTTTTTAATTGATTCTCATATATCTATTATAGTTATTTTAGCTTTGGACACTTTCTGTTTTACATATATTTGATATTGCTGTATTTAGTGTATGTTGTTGATTTTTGTGTTTTGTATTTCGGCTACATTGAAAATGAGGGCCTGCCCCTCAATTGTACTCCCGAGTTTAAATAAAGGTTATGATGATGAACTAACTTTATTGAACCACGGTACAAAACAGCAGTTTTACAGCACAGAGGTAATCTTATATTATGCAACACAACATGACTAAACGGATGTATGTTATGTGTTCATCAATTTACAATTTACAATTTAGGCATTTAGCAGACGCTCTTAATCCAGAGCGACTTACATTAGGCAAGAACAAAAGTATGGGAATACATCACATATATAAAATGCATTTATCAAGAAACATGCGTAAGCTAAGAACGTAACTAGAACATATCTATATAATGACACTATACATATTAAATATACATATATACTATACTATGCTATACATATGTACTATGATGTGCTATGACTACATACAATGCAATTATTGTGCTGTCTACATGACATGCTATAAGTCTGTTTCAAATGCTATCTAAGTCTAAAAAGTGCTATCTAAGGGGGTAGGATAAGTGCTATGGGCCATGATGGAGTCTGAAAAGGTGGGTCTTCAGACTACGGCGGAAGATTGGGAGTGATGCTGCAGTTCTGATTGCAACGGGGAGTGCATTCCACAGTTTTGGGGCCAGAAGGGAGAAGAGTTTGGGACGTGTGGAGCGTTGTCCCGGCGTTTTTAGTGAGGGTACTTCCAGCTTTCCTGCGTTGGCTGATCTGAGTGCGCGGGAGGGTTTGTAGGGTTCAATCATGCTTGCAAGATATGGGGGAGCCATACCTTTGGTTGCTTTGAATGCCAGCATCAGAGTTTTGTATTCTGTGCGGGCAGCGACTGGGAGCCAGTGCAGGGAGCGGAGCAGGGGGGAGACATGTGAGAATTTTGGCTGGTTGAAGACCAGACGAGCTGCGGCGTTTTGGATCAGTTGGAGAGGCTTAAGTGCACATGCCGGTAGGCCAGTAAGGAGCGAATTACAATAGTCAAGTTTTGACAAGACTGTTGTCTGGATTAGGAGCTGGGCTGATTCCTGGGTGAGGAACGGTCTAATTCGTCGTATGTTATAGAGTGTGAACCTACAGGATCGAGTGACAGCTGTGATGTGAGTTTTAAACGAGAGCTGACTGTCCAGGACAACACCAAGGTTCCTGGCTGTTGGGACAGACGTTACCAGGGCGTTGTCTACGGAAATAGTTAGCTCCCGCATAGGGCAGGACTTAGCTGGGAATGTCTTTCATCGGATGAAAGACATAGGAGCTAATCTAGACAAACAGATTGATGATGTTAGCCAAACAGCAGCTAAAGCTCTGCCTTGTTTACATCTTGTTCAAGGGTCTATTTTGCGTAATCGTTTCCGGAATGTAACTTCACAATGCAACGTCTGGTACTCCCATATCATGTATTATTAGTCAGCACAATGAATGGATTTTTACCTCCCTTATGATGAATTCCTGTTCTGTTCTTTGACTATATAGAAGTGTCTATTTGTACGTCTCTAAATGTTATGATGAATTGAACAAGGTGGACCCTCTTGTAAACAAGTGTAATGCTTAATTGGGTCGTCTACTCACAGTTAACAGTCTTTGTATTGAGTTAGTGCTTGAAATGTACTGTAATTCTGCAAACTGTTAATAAATATTTAAATCAATCAATTCCAAAGACTATAACTAGACTAAAATAGAAATTTGCTGCCAAAAACACTGCCATAAATCAACAAATCTTTCCCTTGTTTCCCTAACCACTCGAAGAACATACAGCGTCCTTGAAATGCTACATAGAGACAGAGTAGAGAGCATACAGTGTGAAAAATACAAAGGTTTATTTAGATATTTGGATGGGCCAAAAGGCTCCCACAACACTGTTTATTCATTAAATACAATAGCAGATATAAAACGTGTCATAGAAAAGCATTAGAAATCTTAAAAACTAGGTTGTTTCCCTGGGAGTAAACTTGTTGGTAGTGTCAGTTATACAGATTAAGGCACATACACATGCCTTGTAGAAAATAGCAGACCTTGTAGGTCTGCTATTTTTGAAAAATCAGTGTTTTTTTGTCGACTAAAACTAAGACGAAAAATGTCCGTCGACTACCTTTTTCCACTGACGAAAACTAAATGGAAACTAAATGAAAACTAATCTAAATGAAAACTAATCTATGATGACTAAAACTAAGTATTGACAATTTCGTCAACAGATAAAAACTAGACTAAAATGTTAGGGAGTAGTGGACAAGAGAGCCAGTACAAGTCATTTTACACTTGGTTGCATGCTGAAAATAGCAGATCTACAAGCTGTAAAATGAGCCAAAATACATTTTAGGTGACTAAATGAACTGCAGGTTTAGTCAACTAAAAACTTATGACATTTAGTCAAATAAAACTAGACTAACACTAAAACATTCCAGGTGACTAAAACTAAATTAAGTTTCATCCACCAAAATGTGGAACGCCCTACCAACAGTCATTAAGACATGTGAATCCCTTGACTCCTTCAAAACTGCTCTCAAAGGGCACCTACGGACGGCCGCATTTCGAAACTGGCCCCCGTAAAATCTGAATCCCCCACCCACCCGTTTCCCCTCACTGTATATATTTATTTTCCCTTTTTACCTCCTATGATAATTTCTTTTTTACTATATAGTTGTGTATATTCGTATGTCTCTAAATGTTTTGATGAATTGAAAATAGTAACAAGTGTAATGGTGTCGTCCACTCACTGTTAACAGTTTTTGTATCGAGTTGTACTTGAAATGTACTGTAATTATGCAAACTGTTAATAAATCAATCAAAAGCACAGACATTTATAGTGACATCTTTTCTGAGCACATAACCAACGACGTCCATACAACGTCCATACAACGTCAAACAGACCTCTCTGTAAACGCCAACCCCAAAACGTACATATACGACGTCCTGAGCACATAACCAACGGGACGTCCATACGACGTCAAAAAGACCTCTCTGTAACCAACCACCACAACCCAGAACCAGGTCGCCGGCCGTCCCAGCCAGACGTCCATACGACGTCCAAACAACGTTGTCGATAGACGTGACAGTCAAACTCAGTCCGTTGCAAAAAGACGTCTATATGACGTCCATACGACGTTGACAGCTGTGGTTACCAGATCTGCTCGGCTCGGCTGCAAAATGTGCTCGGGTCCTGCGCGCACTACACTGACGTCATCCGTTTCTTCCTAACTAATGATTGGAACGAACTCCAAAAATCCCTAAAAATCTGATCACTGCCTTCCCTAGGTCAATTCAGGGAAATTATTTCTAGCACTTTTACTCAACAATGTAACTGTTTTTAATTGATTCTCATATATATCTATTATAGTTATTTTAGCTTTGGACACTTTGTTTTACAATTCATATATTTGATATTGCTGTATTTAGTGTATGTTGTTGATTTTTGTGTTTTGTATTTCGGCTACATTGAAAATGAGGGCCTGCCCCTCAATTGTACTCCGAGTTTAAATAAAGGTTATGATGATGAACTAACTTTATTGAACCACGGTACAAAACAGCAGTTTTACAGCACAGAGGTAATCTTATATTATGCAACACAACATGACTAAACGGATCATGTATGTTATGTGTTCATCGGATGAAAGACATAGGAGCTAATCTAGACAAACAGATTGATGATGTTAGCCAAACAGCAGCTAAAGCTCTGCCTTGTTTACATCTTGTTCAAGGGTCTATTTTGCGTAATCGTTTCCGGAATGTAACTTCACAATGCAACGTCTGGTACTCCCATATCATGTATTATTAGTCAGCACAATGAATGGATTTTTACCTCCCTTGATGATGAATTCCTGTTCTGTTCTTTGACTATATAGAAGTGTCTATTTAACAAGGTGGACCCTCTTGTAAACAAGTGTAATGCTTAATTGGGTCGTCTACTCACAGTTAACAGTCTTTGTATTGAGTTTGTGCTTGAAATGTACTGTAATTCTGCAAACTGTTAATAAATATTTAAATCAATCAATTCCAAAGACTATAACTAGACTAAAATAGAAATTTGCTGCCAAAAACACTGCCATAAATCAACAAATCTTTCCCTTGTTTCCCTAACCACTCGAAGAACATACAGCGTCCTTGAAATGCTACATAGAGACAGAGTAGAGAGCATACAGTGTGAAAAATACAAAGGTTTATTTAGATATTTGGATGGGCCAAAAGGCTCCCACAACACTGTTTATTCATTAAATACAATAGCAGATATAAAACGTGTCATAGAAAAGCATTAGAAATCTTAAAAACTAGGTCGTTTCCCTGGGAGTAAACTTGTTGTTGGTAGTGTCAGTTATACAGATTAAGGCACATACACATTTGAAGCACTAGTGTGTTTGAGTCTAAATTGGGACCCGAAGTTATGAGTATAGGCTGTGAGTGTGTTGCGTGTATGTTGACAAAGCACCGGGTTGTCAACGTTGGGTTCGGGGACCACCAGGAGGTCCAAATGGACCCTTTACGGGTCTGTAACAAGAGTTCAATTCTTACACTCCCCGAGGTTTAATTAACAGAGAATTTTACAAAACGTAAAAATAAAAATGGCTACACATTCCAATATCCAAGTTTGATTCAAGTTTCCAATACAGGGTGACTTTAACCCATTCTGGGCGGGAACCCCTTTGTGTTTATAGCATTATGTTATACTTTAGCTATTGAAAAATAGCAGATCTACAAGCTCGTAGCGCGGCACTCAGTGCCTTGTAGAAAATAGCAGACCTTGTAGGTCTGCTATTTTTGAAAAATCGTGAAAATGTGGCCCAAATGTTTGAATATATTCTCTCAGAGCGAACATTTAACTCAAATCTTTCACGATTTTTCAAAAACAGCAGACCTACAAGCTCATAGCTTGTAGCTTCTATTTTTCAACAGCTAAAGCATAACAACACAGCATCAAAACACCGAAAGGGGTTCCCGTTCAGAATGGGTTTAAAATGCATAAAATCATCATAAAAGCATCCATGACTCCCGGCCCACATCAGCTCTTTAGTTTGCGGCGGCGAGGTTGAGAAACGAGGGGGCAAGGTAAAAAATAATAAATACAGAAAATACAGAAACCTCGCATCTCCGTATTTAGTTAATGAATTAATCAGACTGTAAGCACTCAAACACCTTATTATAATAGAAAAGGAGGCACTGGAGCAGCTCAGACAATTTAGGCCCTTCATTTATTAACACCTGACGAAGATGTAACTGAAACATTGAAACGTTGTCGCTTTTTACTTGTACCCCGTTAATAAATTAAGGACCTAAATTGTCTGAGCTGCTCCAGTGCCCAGTGTCCTGCTTCTGAGATGCACCTTCCCTAGGCTAGAGGCGCGGTTGGAACTTCCTTCACCATATCATAATACTTCGTCGTACGAGTGACACAAGAACATAATATTAATCTTAGATGCAGAAAGAAGGCCTTTTCCAGGTTGAAAGTCTTGTCTGTGGGCGTTATATATTTAAACCAATGAAAAGTATAAAGTTAACGAGCCTGTGACTAAATATACTGCTACTCTACTCTATAGACTGTGTTAGTTATTACACTGATTTACTAGCCTGTGTGTGTGTGTGTGTGTGTGTGTGTGTGTGTGTGTGTGTGTGTGTGTGTGTGTGTGTGTGTGTGTGTGTGTGTGTGTGTGTGTGTGTGTGTGCGTGCGTGTGTTTTTATCCACAACCCTAAGGGGTGGTGGATAAGGCATAAGGGTTTATCCACCACCCCTTAACCCTAAGGGGTGGTGCATAAGGGATAAGGGTGGCGCAAGATGGAGCCCTAAATGTGAAATATATCATCATGCAAGCAAAACTAGATTTTAGGTCGGAGATGGAAATGGATTTTGTCAGTCGGATTTGTTTGCCAAATGAATATCCCCCTGATCTACATATTTTGTAATAAACCACGTTATCCCCAACTATAGTATTTCTCATCCTGTCACTTTACAGTAATCCTACACATTTTACCACACTTAAAGTGCTGCTATGATTCATCAGGGCAGGTAGTGTCGTTTACAGTAGTATTTGTTATATATTAACTCTTCCCGTTGTTAGGTAGATACCAGGTAGAGGGCAGGTTCCACTACTCTGTGTGTGTGTGTGTGTGTGTGTGTGTGTGTGTGTGTGTGTGTGTGTGTGTGTGTGTGTGTGTGTGTGTGCTAATAAAAAAAACATGCCCTGCCCACACACAGAGAGAGAGAGAGAGGGAAGTCCATATTCATCAGGTTGTAATCTCTACACAGGTGTGATTTACGTGGATCAGATTGGATGACAGACGTGTTCATCTGTCAAGACTAAACCCAGAAACTGTAAGTTTAATTCACCATTTATTTTATCATTGTGACTTGTACTATTTGTTTACTACCATCAACATATTCTTTGTGAAAATGGTTTTAAAGAATGAATAGACATTATGACTTCAAGGTTCAATGTTGTACTTTATTGTTAGTTGTTACATGATCTTGTGCACGACCACAGGTACACAAAAACTGGCTTCCTTCAGACTGGACAAATCCTTTTGTCCCAAACAGCCTTAAAATGCAGTAGCGGTACATATTTTACTCAAGTACTATCTATACTATAATATAGCACAACGTCTGTTGAAACGTTGTGCCTTAATTTATGGTGTTTTGTGTTTCAATATGTTTTATTAAGCAGAAAAAGACATGGACAATACATGAACTTATGACACATGCCGGGCACAACATACGACACTTAACCCATTCTGGGCGGAAACCCCCTTCTGTAACAGTCTTTTTTTCTTTATTTTTTTTCTCTATTAAACACTTGGAGGTTCTCTGGGGGTTTAAATCAAGATCTATAAGACATTCATGAGATCAACCATAGTCCCAAATGGGTTGACAGTACAATAACAGGACAAAAACAAAAAGTATATGCAAATCATAAAATACATATGCCAAAGGGGCATAAGGACAGAAAGTATATACAAATCATAAGTACCTATTTAGAGTTTCACACCAAATTGAGTATATTAGAAATCACAATATAGCTGCCACCATCATCTTTTAGATTATGTAAGTCTGACCTCCTCATTGGTGAGTCGTCTAACTGGCCTCCTCGGTCATTCCAATACACATAACATTTGACCACTCATCCCCTATATGAGGCGCCAGAGGCAGCCATGATTCGACGAATTCGGCCAGGTTGCCCCGTAGGACACATGAGAGCCTCTCCAATGGCATTAAGCGTAGCACTTTTTCAAACCATAATTCTTCACTTGCACAATGTAGGAGGCAGGACTAAGGGGGACTTCCTGTTGGGATATCACCCAAGTGTTTTCTTCCTGTCCATCGGGAGTGCATGTAAGTCAGTCATTTTCTACGGACAATTATAGTATTTTCTCAAGGGGAAAGTTGTATGCTCCAGTGCCTGTCTGTGCTGCTGCACTGGAGCATACAACTTTCCCCTTGAGAAAAAAACCCTAAATAAAACATTACGATAAAAACGAATGGTAAATGAATGAACCATATGAATACATTTTTTTTAAACGTAATTTAAAAAATTACAAGTGACGAGAAAATACTATAATTGTCCGTAGAAAATGACTGACTTACATGCACTCCCGATGGACAGGAAGAAAACACTTGATATGATATCCCAACAGGAAGTCCCCCTTAGTCCCGCCTGCTACATTGTGCAAGTGAAGAATATAACACTAGGAGGGCTGTCATCTATCCATTTATGAAGGATTGACAGCCGAGCAGCATAGAGCCAGGCTCGTACTAGATGTTTGTTACTTTTAGTTAGTATGGTAATTATGTCTGCCCCTAAGATGTAGTGAATTGGATCTAATGGTATTCTAATTCCGATCAGTTTCAGAATTTCATCTTGAATAGATACCCAAAAGGGTCTGATTAGTGGCCATGTCCACATCATATAGCTGTGGGTACCTTACTTAATTTATGGTGTTTTAACAACAATAAAACACCACTAGAGCAAAGCCTGTGTGTGGACAACTCTTCCCTGTATGTATCTACCTTTTGTCAGTGTTAACCCTTTACACAACACCTTTGTCCAGCACCAGCCAGGAACTGGATGTGCGCACGCCACCTGCTTTTTAAACTCATAACCATAAAGAGACTTTGGACATGTATTTCAAGTGCAGCCATTGAAACTCCTGACAGACTGTATCTAATCCAAGTGGCTTGTAAACACATGCAGGGCCCATAAAGATATAGATTCATTTTTATAGTGGTTATTTTTTGGGACAGAAAGAATAGTTGCAACCAACATTCACTTGGTGAACCTAGGCCTACTGTAGGATATCTCATCTGGTTGGAGAGGTTGAGGCAGGTCTGATACAACATATTGTAGAATGTCTGTGAGCAAGAAGTAGGCAGGACAGGTAAATGCAGCAGTTCAATGGCTGTTTATTTTTTAACAACGATAAATCATACAGGAGAAACCCCACGTAGGCCTCCTTCACCGGGGTTCAGTACACAAACAATGCCTCTGTTCCTCAGGCGTTTCCTCTGCCTGGATAGGGTGAGAGTAGGGTGTTAGGGTTTGTATTGCAGTTATACAGTCTTATTTTCCCAGCGCTCTCCTCACTGGAGGCGCGAGCTAGTATGACAGGAGTTCCCTTTCTTCGGGTGACGTCATCCGTCTTGATCGCTAGCATTCCCTCTCTCCCTGTTGTCCGGGGTCCAGCTCCAAATGAGCGACTGCCCAGGGCAGTGCTCAATATATTATATTAGAATTCTAGGTTTCTTTCAGTACCTTTACGTGTTCCACGTCACCGCTGCTGTGGCGGGGCTGCGCTCATCCCACAGCGTGGTGCGTGGACTGGGAATCGCCTTCCCTTCTTATTCATACAGTCCGGTCTTTTGCTCCGTCCCTCTGACGTTGCCTGGACCGTTCCTGAAAGCCTGGGGTGGAATGAGAGTGACAGTTAACACATGCAGAAATGGAGCCATATAGTTGAATGGGCTGCGGAGGGAGCGTGTGTATCTTACCCCCCGACGGTATTCTCTGTGCGTGCCTCCGAGCGTGTGAACCAGCCGCTGTCAAACTAAGAAGTGAGATCCTCTTCTTATACTGCGGCTGTGGCTGATTGTTGATTTGGGTGTGGTCGTTCTGTCATCTCAATCTGGCGGAGGAGGAGGTTTGGGATGTAGACGTGCCCTGCTACGAGGCCGAGGGCGGGCCTAACTGCCCGAGGCGTCTTCTGTCTGACAGCTTGTTCGGTTGCCCTGGCGACGCACTTACCGTCTCGGGGAGTCGCTAGCGAGACCCCACACACTCCCCCCCTAAGTTTCTTGTCGGGGCAAGGAGCTTGATTCTCTTCCTCTTCCTCATACATCCGGGACATCGCGTCGGCATGGCGCATTTCTTTCCCGGGCCGGTGCTCTACCGTGAATGTGTAGTTCTGTAGTTCGAGGAACCACCGGGTGACCCGCTCGTTCCGATCCTTGTTGGTGGCCATCCACTTGAGTGGTGCGTGATCGGTCACCAAGGTGAATCTCCGCCCCCACAAATAGTAGCGGAGGTGGTGGATGGCCCACTTCACCGCCAGACATTCTTTCTCTACTGTAGAGTAGTTTCTCTCGTGCTTGAGTAACTTTCTACTTATGAACGTGACTGGGTGTTCGTCTCCATCTAGTGGCTGGGCCAGGACAGCGCCTACGCCCGTGTTAGACGCATCTGTGTGGAGAACAAATGGGTGATTAAAGTTAGGGGTGATTAGTACTGGGCTTTTACAGAGGGCGTCTTTCAGCGCTTGGAACGCGCTCTCCGTTTCCTCCGTCCACCGTACATGGTGGGGCAGACTTTTTCTCGTGAGATCGTGCAATGGGCTTGCCAGTGTGGCAACATTTTCTACAAACTTCTGATAATAGGCGACTAGTCCGAGGAAGGATTTCACCTGTTTTTTTGTGGCAGGTCGAGGCCAATTCTGTATTCTCTCCACCTTTTTCTCTTGTGGCTTGATGCAGCCGCGTCCAATGGTGTAGCCTAGATAGTCTGTTTCGCTCCAGGCGATACGGCTCTTCTTCGCATTAACGGCGAGGCCGGCCTGCCGCAGTGCGTTTAACACCGCCTCTAGTCGCTCCAGGTGTTGCCGCCAGGTGGCGCTATGGATGATCACGTCGTCTAAGTAGGCCGCCGCGTAGGCGCTATGGGGTCTAAGGACTTTATCCATTAACCTTTGAAAGGTGGCCGGGGCGCCGTGTACACCGAAGGGCATGACTTTAAACTGAAATAACCCGTCTGGGGTGGTAAAGGCCGTTTTTGGTTTGGCGCGCTCAGTTAAGCCAACTTGCCAATAACCTTTAGTCAAGTCTAGGGTGCTAATGTGTCTAGCTGGGCCCAACCGATCAATCAATTCGTCTACGCGAGCCATAGGATAGGCGTCAAATTGTGATATCTCATTTAGTTTTCGAAAGTCATTGCAGAAGCGAAGGCTTCCATCAGGCTTGGGGACGATAACTATGGGGCTCGACCAGGGGCTGTGTGACTCTTCTATGACGTCAAGCTCGAGCATTTTCTTTACTTCCTCCTGGATGGCCCGCCTCCGGGCTTCCGGGATCCTATACGGACGTAATCTGACCACCTTACCGGGGGTCGTGTCGATGTCGTGTTGCACCACCGAGGTGCGTCCGGGCAGCTCGGAGAAGACATCGCGGTTCCGGTCCAGGAGCTCCCGGATATCCTGTTGCTGCTGAGGCGCAAGGCCCTCCCCCACGGCCACTGGAGGAGTCTGGGGAGGGAGACGGGTTAACAAGGCAGGCAACGGCATGGTTTCCGCCGGAAACCATTTTTTTAGAATGTTGATGTGGTATACCTGGTATCCCCGCCTCCTCCCTGGCTGTGCCACTCGGTAGTTGACAGGGCTGAGTTTCTTCACTATCTCGTAGGGCCCTTTCCAGCGGGCTAGGAATTTGCATTCTGTGGTGGGCACAAGAACGAGGACCTGGTCCCCAGGCTGAAACTCGCGAATCTGGGCACCTTTATTATACACTCTGCTTTGGGCGGCCTGTGCCTCTGCCATATGCTGTCGGACGAGCGGCCAGACGCGCTTTGCGCGCGCCTGCAGGGTTTCGACATGCTCGATGACGCTTCGCAAAGGAGAGGGCTGACTCTCCCAGGTTTCCTTGGCAACGTCTAACAATCCGCGTGGCTGTCTCCCGTACAGGAGTTCAAATGGGGAGAAGCCAGTGGAGGCTTGCGGTACTTCTCGTATGGCGAATAGAACATACGGGATGAGGCGATCCCAGTCTCCTCCGTCCTCTTCGGCCACCCGTTTTAACATCTTCTTCAGCGTGCGATTAAACCGTTCTACCAGCCCGTCTGTCTGCGGGTGGTAAGCGGAGGTGCGGATTTGTTTCACTTTCAGCCAGCTATATAGCGCTTTTATGATGCGTGAGACGAAACAAGTACCTTGATCCGTCAGAATTTCGTCCACTAAGCCCACTCGGCTAAAGAGCATCATGAGCTCGTGAGAGACTGTTTTCGCATTGGCCACCCGTAGTGGTATGGCCTCGGGGTACCGTGTGGCATAATCAAGTATAACGAGAATGTATCGGTGCCCGCGCGCCGACTTGGGCAGGGGTCCCACTATGTCCATCGCTATTCTCGAGAATGGGATGCCGATAATAGGCATGGGAATGAGAGGGCTGTGCGGGACCCCCCGCGGGGCCGTGAGTTGGCATTCTTCGCACGATTTGCAAAAATCCTCCACAGCCCTTTTCACTCCAGGCCAATAGAAACGAGCCAATATGCGATCATAAGTCTTTTGTACTGCTAGATGAGCGCCTAGCTGGTGTGAGTGGGCCAGATACAACACACGTAATACATGAGATTTAGGTACGAGTAATTGCTCTATTACTGCGCCTACTCTATCTTTAACCGCACGATAGAGTAAGCCATTTCGTACAAAAAAATGAGGGAAGGTCATTTCACTCACCCCTCCGCTCTGCTTCCCCTCCATGTTGGTGATATTTCGTCGCGCCCCGGCGAGGTTCGGATCCGTCCACTGGGCTGTGGCGAACTCTCCTTGGAGGCGGGTGGGGGGTGCGTCCACCTGGGGGAAATCGACGAAGGGGTCCTCGTCAGGTGGCGGTGTTTGTGGTCCCTCCTCCGAGGTGCGGGGCCCGTCTGGGTCTGTATCGTCGGAGGCGGCGGTCGGTGCCGGCGAGGCTGGGTCGGCGGCTGGGTCCCCGAGGGCGGGGCAGGCGCGGTGTCCACCTGTCTCGGGTCGGGGCCGGCGTCTTCTCCTGTTCTTCGGCGGCGTGGGGCGGAGGCCCGGTTCCCAGTACTTTGGGAAGAGTGGGCAGTCCGTGCCGATCAGGAGGGGGACCGGGAGGTCCGGGACCACTCCGGCGGGGACGGTAGCGCTGCCTCGGGGGGTCTGGATGTATATCTTGGCGACGGGGTATCGGCGCAGGTCGCCATGGACGCAGCTGACTGGCATCGTATCGGGGCCGGCGCTGGTCACCAGGTCCCCTCTCACCAGTGTCACCACACTGCCGGAATCTATCAGGGCATGTGTGTCGGTGCCCTCCACCCGGACTGGCAGAGCTGCTTGGCACTGGTTCGAGCTCCCCGAGTGGAGGCAGGGCCTGGAGCTTACCATACTGGCGGCTGATGCCATGGAGACATCAGGGTCCCGCGCTCGGTCTGGACACGCCCAGGAGAGGTGGTCCTCATGCCCGCAGACATAGCATCTCCTGGACTGGCCACGCTCCGAGGGCGGGTTCGTTCGTGGTTTTGGCGTGGGCGCCGCCTGGGTCTGGCGGCGGCGGTCCCGCCCTTGACGGCCGTCGGTCTTGGCTGGTTCATTTTTGGAGGCTTGGAGCATCTGCGTGCCAACCTGATAGTTTTCCACCAGGGTGACTAGCTCTTCAACAGAGGTGGGGCAGGCCTGGACGGCCAGTTTCTTCGCGTCGGGGGGCAAGGCCCTCCCGCGCACTCAGATCAGCCAACGCAGGGAAGCTGGAAGTACCCTCACTAAAAACGCCGGGACAACGCTCCACACGTCCCAAACTCTTCTCCCTTCTGGCCCCAAAACTGTGGAATGCACTTCCCGTTGCAATCAGAACTGCAGCATCACTCCCGATCTTCCGCCGTAGTCTGAAAACCCACCTTTTCAGACTCCATCATGGCCCATAGCACTTACCCTACCCCCTTAGACAGCACTTCTTAGACTTATATAGCATTTGAAACAGACTTATAGCATGTCATGTAGACAGCACAATAAGTGCATTGTATGTAGTCATAGCACTTCATAGTATATATGTACAGCATAGTATAGCACATATGTGTAGTTTATATGTATAGTGTCATTATATAGATATGTTCTAGTTATAGTTTATATGTATAGTGTCATTATATAGATATGTTCTAGTCACGGTCTTAGCTTACGCATGTTTCGCGATAAATGCATTTTGTTACATATGTGATGTATTCCCATGCTTTTTGTTCTTGCCTATTGTAAGTCGCTCTGGATTAAGAGCGTCTGCTAAATGCCTAAATTGTAAATTGTAAATTGTAAAGGCTCTCATGCCGTGGTCGACCACTATTCGGTCGAGCAGTGGAACTTCGTCGCCGGTGGTGAGCCAGTTCTGTGTGAGTCTGCATAGTTCAGCGAACTGGGTGCGCGCCGGCTGCGCAATGTGGAACTCCCATTGGTGGAACCTGTGTGCTCTGGCAGGGAGGCTGTAGCCTAGGCTAGACAGAATGGCGGCCTTTAGTTTTCCGTAGTCGAGCGCGTCTCTGGCTGTGAGATCTCGGCATGCTTGTTGTGCCGGCCCGGACAGGTAGGGGGCTACGATGCCGCCCCAGTCGGCCTGTGGCCACCTCTCACGGGTGGCGGAGCGCTCGAACACTTCTAGGAACGCCTCTATGTCGTCCTCGGCCGTTTGTTTTGTGAGTACGGCTGCTGGTGGTCTGGTCGCTGGTACATCCCTGTCCATTCTACGTAGGACCTCCCGCATGCATGTCTGGAGGTCTGCGTTGCTTTTTAGCAACGCGTTTAGTGCCGCTGTGTGTTCCATGGCAGGCGGTGGCTAGGATCAGACAGTGTACCCACACTTCTCCGCCAATTGTAGAATGTCTGTGAGCAAGAAGTAGGCAGGACAGGTAAATGCAGCAGTTCAATGGCTGTTTATTTTTTAACAACGATAAATCATACAGGAGAAACCCCACGTAGGCCTCCTTCACCGGGGTTCAGTACACAAACAATGCCTCTGTTCCTCAGGCGTTTCCTCTGCCTGGATAGGGTGAGAGTAGGGTGTTAGGGTTTGTATTGCAGTTATACAGTCTTATTTTCCCAGCGCTCTCCTCACTGGAGGTGCGAGCTAGTATGACAGGAGTTCCCTTTCTTCGGGTGACGTCATCCGTCTTGATCGCTAGCATTCCCTCTCTCCCTGTTGTCCGGGGTCCAGCTCCAAATGAGCGACTGCCCAGGGCAGTGCTCAATATATTATATTAGAATTCTAGGTTTCTTTCAGTACCTTTACGTGTTCCACGTCACCGCTGCTGTGGCGGGGCTGCGCTCATCCCACAGCGTGGTGCGTGGACTGGGAATCGCCTTCCCTTCTTATTCATACAGTCCGGTCTTTTGCTCCGTCCCTCTGACGTTGCCTGGACCGTTCCTGAAAGCCTGGGGTGGAATGAGAGTGACAGTTAACACATGCAGAAATGGAGCCATATAGTTGAATGGGCTGCGGAGGGAGCGTGTGTATCTTACCCCCCGACGGTATTCTCTGTGCGTGCCTCCGAGCGTGTGAACCAGCCGCTGTCAAACTAAGAAGTGAGATCCTCTTCTTATACTGCGGCTGTGGCTGATTGTTGATTTGGGTGTGGTCGTTCTGTCATCTCAATCTGGCGGAGGAGGAGGTTTGGGATGTAGACGTGCCCTGCTACGAGGCCGAGGGCGGGCCTAACTGCCCGAGGCGTCTTCTGTCTGACAGCTTGTTCGGTTGCCCTGGCGACGCACTTACCGTCTCGGGGAGTCGCTAGCGAGACCCCACAATATATTTCAAGTATGTAGAACTTTGCTTGACATGTTACACACAGACCCCTTTTCCACCGGTTGGTTCCCAATAGGAACCAGTTCAGTTCTTTTTGGTTCTTAGTCCATGAGCCAGAGCTCCACAATTGGAACATTAATCATGAATTGAGTGGGGAAAAACCCTACCTAGATTAGATTGTTATCACCATGAAATTTCCCGGGTTGATTACTTACATGAAGACAATGATTTATTGTATTACAAATTTTTAAATTTAAATAATATGCAAATAAGGCATTATATAGGAAAATGTGCAAAAGAAATCTTATAAACAATTTAATACAGGTATAGTTTTTCCCACTCAATTCATAATTAACGTTCCAATTTTGGAGCTCTGGCTCATGGAAGAACCAAAAAGAACTGAACCAACATTGGGAACCAACCGGTGGAAAAGGGGTCACAGTGGTGGAGAAAGTATTCTGTGGTATTGATACTTTTTACTTAAATAAAACAAAAATCTATGAACAAATACTAGCCTACTAAGTAAAAGTAATGTACTTCAATTGTTATTTGAGCAAAACTATACATGTATCGTCATTGATATGTACTAAAAGTACCTACAGTAAAAAGTACTGGATATAAAAAGGACATAATGTCCCAAAGATGTTCAGGATAAGTTAAAGAAATCTTTCAAAAATAGCCGATCTACAACCTCACAATGTGTCACATCACAATGCACAGCTTGTAGATAAGTAAAATCACACCTGTGTGAACGCGCCCGCCGCCCAGGGTACCGGCCCGTTTCCGGCGAGCCGCCCCGAGTCCAAAAAGGTCAAGAAATGACAGAGATGGGCGACACGTGTTTTGCCACCACACACACACACACACACACACACACACACACACACGCCGGCAGAAGCCTGTAAAGCCACCGCCCCCCCTCCAGAAAGTGTCAGCTACTCAGCTCCGAATACAAACAGCGGAGTGCTAAGCGACCCCGCATTAAACCAGGAAATGACGCATCACGACTTTTGCTTATTCCTTCTAAATCTCTGTATATAAAATATAGCTAACTCGTCGAATCTCTTAGTTACATCAAGATTGTTCTTGTAAAATAGTTGGATTGTGCCTAAGTATTAAGATTATAAAGAACACACACACACACACACACACACACACACACACACACACACACACACACACACACACACACACACACACACACACACACACACACACAAAGTTGAGATTTCACTCGTGCCAGACTCTGTCAATCCTCAAACGATTTGTATAATTCCAAGTGGTCTATACTCTGTGAAGTGTATATTTTCGTGTGCTTTGCACAGCCTTTGCTTCAGACCTGCGGTCGCTTCTCGCCTTGGCTTTAAGGCGTCTTACTGGTAATAATATTCTACACAAGCAGAGTAACTCTGAACTTAGTCAGTACGTTTCTCTCTGATGTAGTGGAGTAGAAGAATAAAGTATAAAATGAATGCTCAAATTACGTAAAAGTGCTTAAAATGGTATACAGTACTTCAGTAAATGTACTTAATCTACACCAATGATTACACAGCAACCTCACATTTCTAAAACAAACCCATCTTGTAGAGCACTGACACCTGTGGAGCTTAATTTAAATACATATTTAATGTTTGAATAATTGTATTGAACACTTTTTTCTTCGTCCAACCACAGCTATTCTGAAGCAAAGAAATGGATCCGGTAGCACAGAGCATGAATAATGAGCTCCGAGAGGTTCCACCAGGGACCACATCTGTCCCAACAGAAACACATCCCATAATACAGCTCATTATGAGTGGCGACCTCAAGAAGTTCAAGAAATCAATCCGAGGCAAAGACATCAATGGCCTTTACCCATGCAAAGAGCTCAACAGTCATATATGTCCTTTAAGTGCTGCTGTGGCATTTCACAAGGAGGACATTTTTGCATTCCTTCTGAAAGAGCGTGCAAACCCAGATCAGTTATCCACGAAAAACTGGACCCCTCTGCATTATGCCCCCTTTTACAAAACACCACTTGATTTTGTGCACAAACTGATTAAAGCAGGAGCAAATCCAAATTTCCTTGCAAATGGTCCCCGCGCTATGACACCAGTTCAGGTTGCTTCCATCAGTAAGAGAGGTGATATTGTGAAAGTCCTAGTCAAAGCTGGAGGGATGATAGGACCAATCTCTGTTGAACATCCTGCTCATGGTATTTTCAATTTACAAATATCTGACATGATGCATGAGCTTGCATTGAGCGACGGTGACTATTATTCTAAAAAAAAACATGTTATAGACATATGTATTGCTGTAGCACAGAAAACACCAACAGAAGTTTTCAGCATGTTTGATCTTTATATGCTGGAGGAGGATCCTGAGACCCAACTGACCATGATTGAGATGCTCTTTAATGTTACCGGACCACCAGAAGAAGAGTATCATCAGAGAAGTATTAAGTGGTTGAAGGACAATGACAAGATTAACTTCTACATTGAAAATGCAGACAAGCGTCTTTCAAAAATGTACAGCGAAAATGCACAGGTTGTAGCTCTTCAAAGTCTATGTATAGTTTTCATTGCAATGAAAGAGATATCCAGTAAGGTATCACTGTCTATGATCCCCAAGCTGCTGAAACTCCTTTCCACAAGCACTAACCCTAGAATACAGCATACAGTTCTGATGACACTATATTGGATCGCAAAAAAAACTGAAGTTAAAGATGACTGGAATCAGAACCTCATGGTTACATTGGTCACAACGATTGTTCCTTTTGTGAAGAAAGAGCACTCCTCTGATGTGAGAATGAATACATATGGCATACTGGCAAACCTGCTTCCATGTGAACATGCCACTGACATCTTTGCATCAGTGGGAATAGATCATGTGCCTGAGGATATAATTGCATATTATGCAGAATTGAGCATGGATGACGAACTGAAAGAAGAGCTAACAGAACTGCACAAGTGCCTAAACAAGGCAAGCTCAGAGCGTGATGTTTCCACAACTGCCAATACAGAGCTGTCAGGATCCAAAAAGAAGAGGAGAAGGAGAAAAAAAATAAAGCAAGAGGAGCTGAAAGATGAAGTTCATGTTGATGCAGATGAGCCAACAACGGTTCCTGTTGAGGAATCTGGTCTGACTGAAAGTTCACATGTGCAACCAATCCACCCCGTAGCCAGTGTGTCACCAAAACCACAACCTATCCACCCCGAAGCCAGTGTGTCACCACAACCACAACCCATCCACCCCGTAGCCAGTGTGTCACCAAAACCACAACCTATCCACCCCGTAGTCAGTGTGTCACCAAAACCACAACCTATCCACCCCGTAGCACGTGTGTCACCACAACCTATCCACCCCGCAGCCAGTGTGTCACCAAAACCACAACCTATCCACCCCGTAGCCAGTGTGTCACCAAAACCACAACCTATCCACCCCGTAGCCAGTGTGTCACCAAAACCACAACCTATCGATCCCATAGCCAGTGTGTCATCAAAACCACGGAAATGGCACCCAATCAGTCAAAGATGGAAGCAACAGTTAGAGAAGCTTGCAGACATAGATGAAAGTAAAGTGATCAAAGTTGGGAGTCTTGTGTTTGTGAAAGATAATGAATTCCGCATTGCAAAGGGAAGTGATGGAACTGAGGTCTTCTTGGGGTTAAGACATGACGGCACTGAAGTTGCAGTTAAGAGGATGCCCATATCCAACTGCGATGTGCTGAAGAATGAGGAAGGATTTTTACGTCTTCCAGAGCTTGATGATCCTTCGATTGTACGATATGTCGACTTTGCAGAGGATGAGCACTTTGGATACCTTTCTCTTCAGTTATGTGAATACACACTGGAAGAATACATTAAATGTAACTTCACTGAAGACAGCCTTGGTGAAATGAAGGGTCTTGCAAAGCAGGTTCTCAATAGCTTAAATGTTCTTCATTGTCAGTATCCTCAAATTCTCCACCGGGATATCAAGCCCCAGAATGTCTTGATTGGTAAGATACAGAATAGATTAAGAGCATATCCTACAGTTTCAGAGAATGAAACAACATACAATTCATGTAATTTCCATCAATAGAAAACACTGTTTATTGTATTGATCTACCCAATTTGCTTTATAGATGTTAAAAATAAAGCAAGGTTAGCAGATTTTGGAATAAGCAGACGATTGCAGGAAGGACGACCAACCCTCCACACAATCAATGCAGGAACGAGATGCTGGAAGGCAAAGGAGACGATACCTGCTCACAGTGATGTTGCTAAAAGAAGTGCTGATATCCAGGTTAATAAAAAGGAAAATCTGACTGAGAACAATTAAATAAATGAGAACAATATAAAAATGATGCAATTCATTTCCATACTCCTTTTGTCAGGTGGCTGGGATGTTGATGTATTACATCCTTTCTGGAGGACACCATCCCTTTGGTGATGACTTTAGATGTGAAACCAACATCTACGATGGAATCTACAACCTGGATCACGTTCAGGATGTGGTTGCCAAGGATCTCATCGAGAGGATGATCCATGAAGACCCAAAGAAAAGACCTAAAGTGGAGGAATGCTTGGCTCATCCCTACTTCTGGACAAACAAAACGTACTAGAAATAAGTACATATGTTCCATTACACATACAGTAGTAGTAGTAGTAGTAGTAGTAGTAGTAGTAGTAGCTTTAATCAATACTTCATATCATGGCATAATCACAACCACAGCTCATTTTATTCTCTTAAGCTCTGGTTTCAACAGTGCAAATTAAATAAATAGCACATCTACCAGCTCACAACGGATCACAACACGTTTGGAGCTTGTAGATCAGCTAATTTGGCTATTGATTATTTTTTTCTGCCAATAATATCATGCCCCAAACATGGTTTTAAAATAAACCTTTTGATCCAACAGTAAGTTTTCTACCAACATGATGTTTTCTTTTTTGCACAATATGTCTTTGTTTTGTAAATTCTTCCAGGGGAATTGATTTCCTGCAAAAGGTTGCGAATGAGAAGGAAATCGACAAGCACTATGAAAACCCTGAGCGCCACAACGTCATGGCTGTGTGGAACCAGTGTGCTGAGGAGGGACTGTTCAGCACATGGAAACACACCATGAAACACAAGGTGACTAAATCATGTTCATAATATACACATAATGTCCATTACACTAAATCATGTGTATAATATACACATATATGTCCATTACACTAAATAATGTGTATAATATACACATATATGTCCATTACAATATAGGCATTTATCAGACGCTCTTAATCCAGAGCGACATACATTAAGCAAGAACAAAAAACATGGTAATACATCATATACATAAAAATAGTCATCATGAATCATATGTAAGCTAAGAACAGTGGAATATCTACAGTATATAATGAAACTATGCATATATATATACACTATATAGTGCTGTGTCTATATAAAATGCTATCTAAGTTACATGAGTTGAGCCTTTGCATATATACGCCTGTAAGGTTGTCAAGGCTAGGGCAGGTCTAGGTCTGAAGGTGTTTTTTCAGACTAAATCATGTGTATAATGTAGTCCATTAGACTAAATCATGTGTATAATGTAGTCCATTAGACTAAATCATGTGTATACTGTAGTCCATTAGACTAAATCATATGTATAATGTAGTCCATTAGACTAAATCATGTGTATACTGTAGTCCATTAGACTAAATCATGTGTATAATGTAGTCCATTAGACTAAATCATGTGTATAATGTAGTCCATTAGACTAAATCATGTGTATACTGTAGTCCATTAGACTAAATCATGTGTATACTGTAGTCCATTAGACTAAATCATGTGTATAATGTAGTCCATTAGACTAAATCATGTGTATAATGTAGTCAATTAGACTAAATCATATGTATATGTCAGGATATGATTTTAGGACCCAGAAGCGGACGGAAACAGTTTGAAGGTTTAAACAGAGTTTAATTGTAATTCTGCAGTTCACAGGAAATGAAGTCAAACAGCAAGTCCATGAGCATAAATCCACAAAAACTCTGGCAATCAAGTCCAATATCCGGCAGGCAAAAGGAAGGTCAGAATCCAGGCAGGTGGTCAAAAACAAAGGCTAAATGCAAGCAGACTGGGGCAGAGGAGCAGAGAGCACAGGGACACAAGAATATAATCTGGCAGGGAACAAAAAGACAAGCAGGGTTTAAGTAGACTGAGTGTGACAAACGAACAGAGTGCAGGTGTGAAGCTCCACTCTGATTGGCTGATTGAGAGTGATCAGATGAGTGGGAGTGACGGCACTGGAATGACAAGAAATGACAATTAGTCAGGGCAGAAACACATAAGGCAACAACTAGATGTAGTCACACCCACAGGCAGGCCCAGACTCAGACTGTATTCCTGACAGTACCCCTCCCCCGACGAACGCCTCCTGGCGTCAATGATGGATGAGAAGGATGTTGACGATGGAAATCCTGGATGAGAGAACGGTCCAGAATGTCTCTAGCAGGAACCCAAGTTCTCTCCTCCGGACCGTAACCCTCCCAGTCAACAAGGTACTGGATACCTCTGCCACGGCGTCGGGAATCTAACAGCTGACGAACAGTGTAGGCAGGAGACCCATCGATAAGCCGTGGAGGCGGTGGGGCTGGTGGTGCATGAGGACTATGGAGAACAGGCTTGATCCGGGACACATGGAACGTAGGATGAACACGACGAAGAGAATTAGGCAGTCTGAGTCTTACCACTGAAGGACTGATAATCTTAATGATGGGGTAGGGACCAATAAACCGGGGAGCCAACTTCCGTGAACATGACCTCAATGGAAGATCACGAGTGGACAACCAAACCTTCTGACCACATCGGTATCGAGGTGCTCTGGTGCGGCGTCTATCCGCTGCCCTCTTCACCTGCTCCCCATGACGAAGGAGAGTTAAGCGAGCTCTCCTCCAGGTCCTCTTACACCGGCGGATGAAAGCCTGGACAGATGGAACTCTGGCCTCCTCCTCCTGAGATGGAAACAGAGGGGGTTGATAGCCAAGACAACATTGAAAAGGGGACAGCCCAGTGGAGGATACCGGTAGTGAATTGTGTGCATATTCAACCCATGCCAAACGCTGACTCCAGGAGGATGGATTTTGAGAGGCCACACAACGAAGCACCCGTTCCAAGTCCTGGTTGGCCCGCTCCGTCTGTCCATTTGTCTGAGGATGGTATCCGGACGACAGGCTAACTGTAGCACCCAGAAGTCTACAGAATTCCCTCCAAAACTGTGAAACAAACTGGGGGCCTCTGTCAGAAACCACATCAACACATAAGCCGTGAATCTTAAAAACATTGTCAATCATGAGTTCAGCTGTTTTCTTAGCAGAGGGTAAGCTCTCAAGAGCAATGAAATGAGCAGATTTTGAAAACCTGTCTACAACCGTAAGAACAGCAGTGTTACCATCGGAGGGGGGAAGTCCAGTCACAAAATCCAGAGAAATGTGGGACCAAGGGCGTTGTGGTACCGGCAAAGGTTGCAGCAGACCCGCAGGAGGTTGGTTGGAGTTCTTATTTCGAGCACAGACTGAACAGGCAGCAACAAAGGTCCTGACATCCTCTGTCATAGACGGCCACCAAAAGCGCTGACGTAGAAAAGCCATGGTTCTTCTGACACCAGGATGGCATGCGAGCTGTGAAGAATGGCCCCACTGGAGAACCTGGGAGCGTGTGTTGCTCGGAACAAACAACAGGTTAGCAGGACAGTTTGCAGGGGTTGACTCCTGTTGCTGCGCATTACGTACTGCATTTTCAACATCCCAGGTTACTGCAGCCACAAAACATTGTGAAGGAAGAATTGTCTCTGGTTTCTTACTTTCCTCTGATTTGCAGAACTGTCGAGACAAAGCATCAGGCTTTCCATTCTTGGAACCAGGTCTGTAAGACAGAACAAAATTAAAGCGAGCAAAAAACAACGACCACCGTGCCTGACGAGAACTAAGGCGCTTAGCTGACTTGAGGTACTCCAAATTCTTATGATCCGTCCAGACGACAAATGGGACAGAGGCACCCTCAAGCCAGTGACGCCACTCCTCCAAAGCCATTCTCACTGCCAGCAACTCACGGTCCCCGACAGCATAGTTTCTTTGGGTGGAGTCTAATCGATGGGAGAAAAAGGCACAGGGGTGAATCTTGTGATCCCTCTCAGAACGCTGGGACAACACTGCACCGATACCAACATCTGAGGCATCCACCTCCACAATGAACTGGAGAGAGGGGTCGGGAAGTGTCAAAATGGGTGCAGTTGTGAAAAGTCCTTTGAGTAGATTAAAAGCCTTGCTGGCTCTGTCTGACCAGCAAAACCTAATCTTGGTAGAAGTAAGATCTGTGAGAGGTGCAGCAATCTTACTGTAATCCCTTATGAAACGCCTATAAAAATTGGCGAATCCCAAAAACCTCTGAACGTCCTTACGGTTTTGAGGGGTGGGCCAGTCGACCACTGCTTTCACCTTCTCTTCATCCATCTGGACTCCTCCTTCACCGGCGACAAAACCCAGGAAAGACACTGTAGTTTGATGGAATGAGCACTTCTCCGCCTTGACATAAAGTTGATTCTCCAACAGTCTCTGAAGCACCCGACGGACATGCTGGACATGCTCCTGGACAGACTGGGAAAAAATCAAAATGTCATCGAGGTAAATGAATACAAATTGGCCCACCATGTCCCGTAGCACATCGTTCACCATACTCTGAAAAACTGCGGGGGCATTAGTCAACCCGAACGGCATAACAAGATACTCATAATGTCCAGATGCAGTATTGAACGCTGTTTTCCACTCATCTCCTTCACGAATGCGAACCAGATGGTACGCGTTGCGGAGATCCAACTTGGTGAACACAGTAGCCCCCTGTATCAGTTCGAAAGCAGAGGACATGAGGGGTAACGGATAACAATTTTTCACAGTGATATCATTTAACCCTCTATAGTCAATGCATGGACGAAGAGAGTGGTCCTTCTTCTTCACAAAAAAAAAACCTGCCCCTGCAGGTGAAGAGGAGGGCCGGATGATTCCAGCTGCCAGTGACTCACTAATGTACTTATTCATTGCCTTGACCTCAGGTGGCGCTAGTGAGTAAAGGCGACCCCGGGGGGGACTAGTTCCCTCCAACAGATCAATAGGGCAGTCATAGAGGCGATGAGGTGGTAAAGATAGGGCCCGGGACTTGCTAAATACTGGTCGAAGGTCCAGATACTCAGGTGGAACAGCAGACAGATCAGGAAAGTCCTCCTGAGTGACAATAGGGGGGGACACAGAACACTGGGCAGAGCGGAGACAGTGTGAGTGACAAAAATCACTCCAACCCACAATGGTATTCATAACCCAGTTAATATGAGGATTATGTTTAACCAACCAGGGATGACCTAAAACTATAGGAGCCATAGGTGAGTCAATAATATGCAGGGCTATCTCCTCATGATGATTGCCAGATAAAAGAAGACTCACCGGGGCTGTGATGTGGGAAATACTGGCGAGCTTCTTCCCATTGAGTGCATTGGCCTGCAGTGGTGACTGTAGAGCGGTGATGGAAATGCCCAACTGTGCAGCCAACCCAGCGTCGATGAAGCTCTCGTCAGCACCAGAATCCACCAGCACGGAAACGGGCAGTGGCTGACCTCCCCAGGTCAATGTAGCAGGCAACAGAGTACGCAGTGTTGGGGAACTTTGAACAGGGGTCACACTCACCAGTACTCCCCGGTCTACTGGCGAGCGTTCCCTTTTACCGGACAGGTAGCAATGAAATGTCCTACTGTGCCACAGTATAGACACGCCTTGGCCTCTCTCCTTCTCTGTTTCTCAACGGGGGTCAGATGTGTACGATCCACTTGCATGGGCTCCACAGACAGTACAGAAAACGGCTCAGGGCTTGAAGGACATGGGGGGGCTGAACTAGCTGAAGACCCAGACATACTGTAGCTGTCCCTCTCACGGCGGCGCTGAGCCACCCGCTTGTCCACACGGATAGCCAATTCAACCAGCTCATTAAAGGTCTTAGGCAGTTCACGTGTGGCGATCTCATCCTTGATGTTCTCAGCGAGGCCATTATAAAAGGCATCAAAAAGTGCCTCAACTCCCCAACCACAGTTAGTAGCAAGGGTGCTAAAATCTATGGCATAATCAGAAACAGATCTGCGTCCCTGGCGGCTCTGCAGCAGCTGACGGGCCGCCTCTCTGCCATGCATGGAACGATCAAAAACTCTGCGCATTTCCTCTGTGAAGGTTTGAAAATCATTGCAGAATGGAGAACCAGCCTCCCAAACAGCAGTTCCCCACTCTCTGGCCCGACCAGTAAGCAGTGTGATAACATAAGCAACTCTTGCTCGTTCAGTAGTAAAAGTCAGAGGCTGTAATTCAATGCTGAGTGAGCACTGTGTCAAAAAGGATCTACAGGTACCTGGTTCACCTGCATAAGGTTGTGGGGTTGGCAGGCGGGGTTCTCGAGCTGGCTGAGCAGGTGGAGCTTGTATGGAAGGAGAAACTGGTGCAGAAGAGGCAGTTGAATGAACTTGTATCTGGAGTTGCTGGAGTTGGACTGACAAGTTTGTCATGGTGTTTCCAAATGAATCCAGTGTAGTTCCAATATTGGACAACTTATCTTGATGCTCTCCCAGAGCAACCGACTGTCGGTCCAAAACGGTTCGGAGACGTTCGAAATCCGCTGGGTCCATCTTGGCCAGATTATAATGTCAGGATATGATTTTAGGACCCAGAAGCGGACGGAAACAGTTTGAAGGTTTAAACAGAGTTTAATTGTAATTCTGCAGTTCACAGGAAATGAAGTCAAACAGCAAGTCCATGAGCATAAATCCACAAAAACTCTGGCAATCAAGTCCAATATCCGGCAGGCAAAAGGAAGGTCAGAATCCAGGCAGGTGGTCAAAAACAAAGGCTAAATGCAAGCAGACTGGGGCAGAGGAGCAGAGAGCACAGGGACACAAGAATATAATCTGGCAGGGAACAAAAAGACAAGCAGGGTTTAAGTAGACTGAGTGTGACAAACGAACAGAGTGCAGGTGTGAAGCTCCACTCTGATTGGCTGATTGAGAGTGATCAGATGAGTGGGAGTGACGGCACTGGAATGACAAGAAATGACAATTAGTCAGGGCAGAAACACATAAGGCAACAACTAGATGTAGTCACACCCACAGGCAGGCCCAGACTCAGACTGTATTCCTGACAGTATAATGTAGTCCATTAGACTAAATCATATGTATAATGTAGTCCATTAGACTAAATCATGTGTATAATGTAGTCCATTAGACTAAATCATGTGTATATGGGTGTAACAATGTGGTAACTGGGTATAATATGCACAAATATATGTCCACATATATGTCCATTAGAGACATCATGTAGGGTTCAGGTGTGTCCATTAGAGACTAAATCATGTGGGGTTCAGGTGTGTCCATTAGAGACTAAATCATGTGGGGTTCAGGTGTGTCCATTAGAGACTAAATCATGTGGGGTTCAGGTGTGTCCATTAGAGACTAAATCATGTTGGGTTCAGGTGTGTCCATTAGAGACTAAATCATGTAAGGTTCAGGTGTGTCCATTAGAGACTAAATCATGTGGGGTTCAGGTGTGTAGGTGTGTGTATATTAGACAACAGGTCCGTTTCATGTTGAAGTTGTGTGTTTTTCCAGTTGCCACAGGAGGTGTTTGAGGAGATGGACAACAGGCGGAAGAGGTTTCCCTACCATGATGATGTGTTTGGACTGCTGCGCTTCATACGCAATCTCCATCAGCACCAGTACGTTGAATTTGATCACAACAAAACACAACAATCATTCTCTTAACCCATTTAGACCTGAGGTTCTAAAAAACATCTTCTAAATCCTGACCTGAATCCTGAAGTTTTCTGAAAATGTTCAAATATTTATTCAACAATTACAAAAGATTAATGTTGTCATATACTGTAAGTGTACATAGAAACAATAACCCTCCCCCGTTCCTTTTCCTCCTGTACATACGGTAGGCCTACAGTGTTCATTCTTCCTGTGATGATATTGAATTGTGTTGATACTCTTCATGTCGGGTGCAGTACGTTGTTCAGACTAGTCATTGGTCCGACAAAATTACAACCCACCTCATCTAACCTAACCATATAACCGCAAGCACGGGAGCAGACGCTAGTCTGACATGCAGGCGCATGTCGGACTAATGCCCTGTCTGAATTACATGCTGTCCCCCTTCATGTCATGTCTATGAATTGATTGCACATCAACCTAAATAGAAACAAGACCACAAGGACTTCTTATTGGTGCTATGCCTTTTGAACTGAGTGTATATATGGCTGTACTCTGTCTCTGTTCAGTGGTCACTGCTGTGTGTGTTTACAGTGCTGGGGCTGCTGCTGACATTGACCTGATGGAGATGTTTCCTGCTCTCATCGTAAGTGTCTACAAGTTCACTCTGAACCAAGGCTGGAACACACGGATCACCCTGGAAGACTTCTATCCAGCAAAGTCCACAAATCCCAGCCTGGACGACTATGGGGAGAAATATGTCTCAAAAGTATTTACAAATATTCCATGATTTACAAATGTGTTTCCAAGATTTACAAATGTTTTTCTATGATTTGCAAATGTTTTTCCATGATTTACAAATGTATTTCGTATTTTTACAAAAACAGTCTCTCTCCCTCTTTCATGTCTATCTTCACTTGTAACTATCAATAAAGGCAAAAAGCCAAAAACAAATCTTAAAAAATAAATAAATAAATAAGATTACCCAATGTTATTCTCCTCTGCGAACCCCTTGGAACCAGGGGATGAGTGAGTGATGTCAGGACATTGGCGCTCTATTATACTGTTCTCTTATAACTAGTGAGTTCCTGACCACCCGACTCTCATTGTCTGTTGATTTGTGCAATACAGCATGAATACTGGGAACTGAAGAACGAGAAGATCTCTGAGTCTGAGCGGAGGAAGAAGATGCGGATAGGTACGATTCTAGCCCCAGACTAACACACACACACATGCACGCACGCACGCGTGCACTCACTCACTCACTCACTCACACACTCCCTCACTTAAACCCTATACTTGCAGGATGTGCGGGAGAGGTCGGCGAACTCGAGGATGGAGGTTCCCTGGACCATGGATCAGACATCAACACGTACCCTTCCTCCTGGTGACAAACACACACACACACACACACACACACACACACACACACACACACACACATGCACGCGCACACTCACTCACTCACTCACTCACTCACTCACTCACTCACTCACTCACTCACTCACTCAACCACTCAACCACTCAACCACTTAAACCCTATACTTGCAGGACGTGTGGCAGTTTGCGAACAGAGGTCGGCGTTAAGATTGATGGTGGAGGTTCCATGGATCAGACATCAACACATACCCTTCCTCCTGGTGACAAACACACACACACACATGCGTGCACGCGCGCACTCATGCACTCACTCACTCACTCAACCACTTAAACCCTATACTTGCAGAATTTGGAGTGCATGAGTGCGCGCGTGGTCGACTAGTGGAGTCCCCATGGAGGTTCCAGATGGAGGTTTTGGATCAGACATCAACATGTACCCTTCCTCCTGGCGACAAGGTTATTATAGTTTTACCAATCTGGGAACCCAATCGCACCACCTCGTTTTTTGTGCAGAAACAGGAACTCGGTTTGGCTCCTCCCCTTTCGTAGTCCACTTCCTCCTGGGTGCTTGAGTTTATTCCTGCTAACAACACAACAAACATTACATGTTTAAGACTGCTGTTAGCACAATCCGTCTTGTTTATAACAGTGTTGTTTTGGCAACTAAAACTGTGACGAAAAATGATTGCTGACTACCTTTTTTCACTGATGAAAACTATGTTGACTAAATTCGTCAACAAATAAAAAATAGACTACCGTGTACACTGATTCCCAACCTGTGTGCCGCGGCACTTTAGTGTGCCGTTTTAAATGGCCAGGTGTGCCGTTTGATTTGAACAAAAGTAGCCTCGGAAACCCAGACGTTTTTAATTCCAGGAAGAAAAGTAACAACGACGGCCGACCCTCCCCCGATAGCAATAGATACTGGGCTGCCTGCGGTTGTTGTTGCCCATCCCCACCAGTCTAACGACCCTCGGCCATAGAAATGCTAATGTATGGCTTTGTTTACATGGGGACATCCATCACCTATACTCTCCTGGCATGTAGGCCTACTGTATTTAAAAAAAACACGGCAATACCTCTGCTCTATACTTCAAAATATGAATACTCGCCCACTACTAATAACTGCCGGGGGTCTGACTGATTAAACGCCTCCTCCAAATAATAGCCCTTGCCAGGGCAAATAGCCAGGGCTATTTGCACGTTTAGTCAGCTTAATTTATATTTTGTTGAATGACGATGTCCTGCGCCAAAAATAGAAGATCTACAAGCTCACAACACGCTGCAAACGAGAAGGAAAAAAAACATGCTCAACTGTAATTTGGTTACAGGAACTGTAACCAAATAATGGCCCGGTGCAGGCTGGTGGAAATATAAATAAAAGCCTACTGCAAATGGCGGCCTGGTTCCTAACCCTAACCCTAGAATCAAGCTCACCCAGGTAGTCAACCAGAGGTGCATAGTGTTAGTTCAACGTCCCAATAATCCGCCACCCATAAATCAGAGTAACCCTAAACCTAGGGTAATCGGATTTCTGCATGGGGTGTCGTATTATTGGGACGTTGGACTAATGCGTGACCCCTGTCAACCAGGCTAGTACGATCATTGGAGACAAACAAATTAACTTATTCATATACAACTCCATAACCAAAAAGGCAATTCAGATTTACAATATTCTCTGCCCACCCTTCATTTGATCTCTTACCATCAGGCAGGATCGAGGCTTAGAGTATTAGCAAAAAAAAAGAAGGGCACTTTGTTTGTGCCAACTGCAGTGGACATGTTACACAAGAACATGTTTAAATAGCTGTACCACCTAATCCCTACAGCCCATGATCACTGTTGCTGCGTTATGGGAATGCATTTGATATAATATTTTAATGCATTTGTGTATTCTATGTAATGATGTTTATATTGTTGCATACTGACTGACAGTGTGTCTAAGGCAAATTTCCATTTCACGTGAAATTGAATGGACAATAAAGGTCTCTTTATCTTTATTATCCATGCATCCAGACATGCAGAGGGAGCCCCAGCCCGGAATGGATTGAGATTGTGGAAGATACACCAGAGGTGAGATCATTATTAACCTGGATGTTCTCAACTCAAACAATAGGTATATGATAGAAAACTAGTAAAGCACATGTACAGTAAAGGCATCAAATCTCCAGTGCCGTCGCCCGTCGCTATGTATACGCGCAATAGTAGGGCAACACGCTGAGGGGGGTAACAAAATGTGCCAAAAAGTGCCAAGCCGACCCTCATAATAACAATTTTCTCCACGGCTCTGCCACAAAATAACAAGCGGCCATGTGTGCGTCGTTGCAAATGGCGAAAGTATAGCCGACCTGAATGAGGAAACGCAATGCTCTACGAGTAGGGCAACCAAATGGTCAGTGGCGTCCCAGCCGTCCCTGCATATCTCCATAGTCAGACTAAGGATATAAGAGAAGCTCTTTGTGTGAGTAAAGGCTTGGCTCTTTGCATTTCAACTCTCAGTCCAGATCTTGTGTTGAGCGGGCGCACCCAGGTGTCTCTTTGGAGACAAACTCTTACGTTTATTCTGACACGGGATGACATGCAAACACGTCTCGGGGTTAGCTTGGCTTTTAGTGCATGGACTCCTAGCTCAGTAAACGCAGGTCAGCGTTCCTAAGCTTCCTGTTCTGTCCTGGCAGACAGCTGTTCCATGGTTTCACCCTATGGTTTCACCCTATGGTGACGTAAAAAAGTTTTTGTAATTTTTCTTATTTGTTTTAGGTTTTCTGAGCTCAATTGCAACCCTAAAACCTGAACTTAACATTGCAGCTGTATTAAAAGCTTGAATTATCCTCTTTCTATCTGCAAAATTTTTGTTTCATAAAAATCCACCACAGAAACGTTATGAGCTACTTTCTGTCAAGAAATGCCCTGCATTTGATTATTTTTCTAAGTGTCAGAGTTTGGAAGTGCTTGTTTTCAATAACACAACCTTTTGCTGCCTCCTGCATTATGTGACATTTAGAAACAGGTGGTACGCAGGACGGTTGAGTGATTTCCAACGAGCGCTTACAAACTCCAACACTCCATGCTGCTCAATGTTTTGCCACTCAGTCTAGATGAGGGGGGCGTGTCCTGATGGGAAAATCATGCATGTGCATACTCTCTATAACACATATATCACCATCAAGTGCGTGTGTGGTCCGAATTCCCAGGACCTGAATCGAAACAAGACGGCAAGATATCCTTTTGGACCAAGTCTTTGGACTCTGTACTGTCTACATTTCTGCCAATAAAGTATTCAATCAATCAATCAATCAATTCCAAATGTTTTGTGTTATGGCACAGTTACTGGCAAGGCATGTTATAACATCGGCAAAGAGTCAGGAATCACGCAACAGTCAGTTGGAGCAAGGAGGTTACATGATTAAGAGCTGGCATTGTAAAAAAAGTCTTGGTTTAATTAACTAATGTCCTTGATTTTACTTTCCCTTTCTCTATTCCCTGTAGGAAACATATTTTCAATATGGTGTGACAGAATCACTGTCCCCTCTGGAGCTCCAAGATGAAACTGATCATCTAAGTTCCTGCTTCAAGGGTTTGAGGATGGAAGACTCCGTCTCTCTGCCTCGTTCTCACAGCTTACCCACACTGAGCCAAATTCCATGTTTAGAGAACAGGACAGGCTTCATTGCAAAGCGTTCCCACAGCGTAAATGATGTTACACTACTGGACAAAGCACAGAAATTTACACCTGATATCATTGTTGTGGAAAACGAGGAAAGCTACAGGTTCCACTGCACCCGCGCAGGACTGTTCCGATGCAGTGTGACCAGCCTGGTGTTTAAGATGGAGACAGAGGGAGATGTCATTTACAGGACAGTCCCTTGGCACCGCAGGCTTCTGTCCCAGCTGAGCAAGAGGCCCGCAGGACCACTGTTTGACATCAAAGGTCCTCAGGGGTCTGTGTGTCAGTTACACTTTCCACACTGTGAGATCCTCTCGACAGGTGGAGGCAAATACTTGTCTGTTGTCCATGTGATGGATGATGATGGCATTGAGCTGATCAAACCCCATGTGATCACAGAAACACATGTTATCATAAACGCAACCGGATTGTCTTTATTTGGTATCATCAAAAAGTTGTTCGGGCCCAGTCCTATCCAGGCATTGGTGTCACTGTTCTATACACCACCTATGGATGGTAATGATGATGATGATGATGATGATGATGATGATGATCCCAGTTCAATCATGAAAGTATTGCTGCTACCCGGGAATGTTGTGCTGGATGAAGTGAAGAAGAGACGGAGGAAGCTAGTTGGAGAAGAGATTTACATCGGAAACCCTCCCTGTAAACTAATCCCCAAGCAAGAATACACCCTCACCACTTCCGCTCAAGAGGATTCCATCATAATTCAACCTGATATCGCAACATTTGAAGTCGATGAATCGTCCTATCACAATTACATCGAAACATTTGATGTGATTTTAAAGGGAAAGTTTAAGCATGTTACATTGCTTCTGGGAGACAATAACATTTGTGCCTGGAAACGCTGCGTGTACCTTTCAGCTCCTGCTTTAAGAAGACAACATGTTCAATCCACACTGAGTTGCACACCTGACGTGGAAGAGCGACTGTTTTCTGTGCGGAGCAGCTTCATCGACAACGTTTCACTTCCCAATCTCAACGGTCTCCTGGACAAACTTTTAGCGACAGGCATTATAACTGAAGCTGAGCGGGAGACGGCTGCTGAGATGCAGATGAGAAACAACAAGGCACGTTTTGTCATCGACACCGTGAGGCGCAAAGGACCCCATGCGAGTTCTGCAATGATATCCATTCTCTGTGATCTGGACACGTTCCTCTCTGAACATCTTGGGTTGATGACAGGCCTAACAAACTGATTCGAAAACTTCTCTGCCTGGGGCCCATTGGCCATGAGAAAAAAAATGATTGCTTTTCAAGTTAGTCAAAGGGGCACAGGCCCCAATGCCCTCACACCTGACTAACTACCTTACCAAAGTGAGTGACTCCCACAGCGGAGCGACAACAACGATATGGTACCATCCAATAAAAACATAATAATAATAAAAAACATGGGTAAATTCTATTTCTAGTTTCTACTGCACTGCCACCAAAGTCTGGAATGTCATGTCACCATCCCTCAAAAAATGGAAACGGGTTCCTTCAAAACAGGCCTACTTTCTACATTTGTTGATGATATTGTATTTTGGAGTTATTTTCTGTTATGTTGATTAATTGAATACATAGGACCAAAATGGAAACAAGTCCCCAGGACAGCGAGGATTTAACGAGATTATACTGTGACGTTTGTGTTCTTCCACGGAGCACCGATAACAGATAGCCTACACTGCTGATCAGTACGACAGAAAAGCTTCCTCACCTCGTCGTGGCAAGAGCAGATGCTCTCCTGAAGCTTATTGCTGGAGACTTGGACCAGCTTATGTTTCTTAAAGGCAGGAGATTGATTGATAATGAGGCTGCAGATGAGTATCAATCACAGCATCACCAGACACATGAAGACAAGGCTTCACAGCTTTCCGTTTCTTCCAGTGCAGGAATTACTGCAGGCCACATCCTCAGGTCCAGCATAGCAGTGATGACGAGGAACAGCTTGGAGTCCTGTCTTCTTTCAGGCTCTCCACCAACTCAGCCAACATGGATGTTTTTCTTCAGAACAGGTCTTGAAGGTGTGTCTGTGGACAGTCAGCAGACACACCTTCGGCTATGATCAATATCCCTCAATATAGACCTACTGCAGTAGCTGTGTCCACAGGGAACACTCACTGGATCCTTCAGTAGATCCAGACATAGAACAGCAGAACTGTTCTTGGTCCAGTTGAACTCCTTGTTGCGCTTTTTTTTTACAACTGTCTTCTGACTACTTTATTTTGTTCATTTCCTCATTATCTCATGGGAAGTTATTCCTGGCTGGTTGTTGTTGTTGAACCTGAGTATTATGCAACTAACCAAACCGTTTGAAAATCGGTTGAAAATTGAGCAAGTTATGGTCATTTAAGAGTACATGCCCCATAGACACAATGTTATGTGGCCCGCCCCGAGGTAAGATGGCCGCCACGTAACGACGTCGCTCTCCATTGGCCAACAGCGCGGGTGAGCCATCTAGAGTTTATATATATCTATGATTGGAACGAACTCAAAATCCCTAAAAATCAGATCACTGCCTTCCCTAGGTCAATTCAGGGAAATTATTTCTAGCACTTTTACTCAACAATGTAACTGTTTTTAATTGATTCTCATATATCTATTATAGTAATTTTAGCTTTGGACACTTTCTGTTTTACAATTCATATATTTGATATTGCTGTATTTAGTGTATGTTGTTGATTTTTGTGTTTTGTATTTCGGCTACATTGAAAATGAGGGCCTGCCCCTCAATTGTACACCGAGTTTAAATAAAGGTTATGATGATGAACTAACTTTATTGAACCACGGTACAAAACAGCAGTTTTACAGCACAGAGGTAATCTTATATTATGCAACACAACATGACTAAACGGATGTATGTTATGTGTTCATCGGATGAAAGACATAGGAGCTAATCTAGACAAACAGATTGATGATGTTAGCCAAACAGCAGCTAAAGCTCTGCCTTGTTTACATCTTGTTCAAGGGTCTATTTTGCGTAATCGTTTCCGGAATGTAACTTCACAATGCAACGTCTGGTACTCACATATCATGTATTATTAGTCAGCACAATGAATGGATTTTTACCTCCCTTATGATGAATTCCTGTTCTGTTCTTTGACTATATAGAAGTGTCTATTTGTACGTCTCTAAATGTTATGATGAATTGAACAAGGTGGACCCTCTTGTAAACAAGTGTAATGCTTAATTGGGTCGTCTACTCACAGTTAACAGTCTTTGTATTGAGTTTGTGCTTGAAATGTACTGTAATTCTGCAAACTGTTAATAAATATTTAAATCAATCAATTCCAAAGACTATAACTAGACTAAAATAGAAATTTGCTGCCAAAAACACTGCCATAAATCAACAAATCTTTCCCTTGTTTCCCTAACCACTCGAAGAACATACAGCGTCCTTGAAATGCTACATAGAGACAGAGTAGAGAGCATACAGTGTGAAAAATACAAAGGTTTATTTAGATATTTGGATGGGCCAAAAGGCTCCCACAACACTGTTTATTCATTAAATACAATAGCAGATATAAAACGTGTCATAGAAAAGCATTAGAAATCTTAAAAACTAGGTCGTTTCCCTGGGAGTAAACTTGTTGTTGGTAGTGTCAGTTATACAGATTAAGGCACATACACATTTGAAGCACTAGTGTGTTTGAGTCTAAATTGGGACCGGAAGTTAAGAGTATAGGCTGTGAGTGTGTTGCGTGTATGTTGACAAAGCACCGGGTTGTCAACGTTGGGTTCGGGGACCACCAGGAGGTCCAAATGGACCCTTTACGGGTCTGTAACAAGAGTTCAATTCTTACACTCCCCGAGGTTTAATTAACAGAGAATTTTACAAAACGTAAAAATAAAAATGGCTACACATTCCAATATCCAAGTTTGATTCAAGTTTCCAATACAGGGTGACTTTAACCCATTCTGGACGGGAACCCCTTTGTGTTTATAGCATTATGTTATACTTTAGCTATTGAAAAATAGCAGATCTACAAGGTCGTAGCGCGGCACTCAGTGCCTTGTAGAAAATAGCAGACCTTGTAGGTCTGCTATTTTTGAAAAATCTTGAAAATGTGGCCCAAATGTTTGAATATATTCTCTCAGAGCGAACATTTTTAACTCAAATCTTTCACGATTTTTCAGCAGACCTACAAGCTCGTAGCTTGTAGCTTCTATTTTTCAACAGCTAAAGCATAACAACACAGCATTAAAACACTGAAAGGGGTTCCCGTTCAGAATGGGTTTAAAATGCATAAAATCATCATAAAAGCATCCATGACTCGCGGCCCACATCAGCTCTTTAGTTTGCGGCGGCGAGGTTGAGAAACGAGGGGGCAAGGTCAAAAATAATAAATACAGAAAATACAGAAACCTCGCATCTCCGTATTTAGTTAATGAATTAATCAGACTGTAAGCACTCAAACACCTTATTATAATAGAAAAGGAGGCACTGGAGCAGCTCAGACAATTTAGGCCCTTCATTTATTAACACCTGACGAAGATGTAACTGAAACATTGAAACGTTGTCGCTTTTTACTTGTACCCCGTTAATAAATTAAGGACCTAAATTGTCTGAGCTGCTCCAGTGCCCAGTGTCCTGCTTCTGAGATGCACCTTCCCTAGGCTAGAGGCGCGGTTGGAACTTCCTTCACCATATCATAATACTTTGTCGTACGAGTGACACAAGAACATAATATTAATCTTAGATGCAGAAAGAAGGCCTTTTCCAGGTTGAAAGTCTTGTCTGTGGGCGTTTTATATTTAAACCAATGAAAAGTATAAAGTTAACGAGCCTGTGACTAAATATACTGCAACTACTCTGGATCCATTGGAAAAGAAATCCATTTCCTGAAAAGTGACAGTTTCGGACATACAAACAAATGGCAACAACATATACGCAATAATGGAGATCTGTACTGTAGTGTTATAGCGTCTCCTGGTGAACATGTACAGAATAGCAGTGACGTGGAATAGACAGGTGTCCCTCGTTAAACAACACGTAGCGGGGTGTTGTTGGGAGTCAAGACTGGAGGATCATCCAATGAGAGCAGCCCTCACACATGATAGAGATACTGGGCCAATAAGAGCAGCCCTCACACAGGATAGGGATAGTGGGCCAATGAGAGCAGCCCTCACACGGGCCGATCAGACTCGACCGAGGATCAATTTACGTACGTTCCTTGTGTTAACGATTAGAGCGCATGATAAGCTATACCTAATATCACAGCGAAGCTGAGATCAAGCGCGGGGAAATCGATTACGGGTCAGAATGCGTTACGTTACTTGAACTTGTGTGTGTGTGTAGGTTCCTCCCTGTCCTACTCTACAGTATCAGGATTTTTCACTGACATTGGTGCTGCTGGTACATTTATTTTGGTTCACGACATCGATGTGTTCTCTACCTTTTTCTGGATCGCGGCTCCACTTGAAAATCTCAAAAGGCGTCGGCGTCTCTTGGCCGTGGTCGGGACGTAGTATACGTCCCTATTTAGCGGTATCGTGTGAAAACTCACTTCGAAGGTTTTTATGGAAAAATATACTTACTGTAGTGTAAGCCCGCTCTGGACTAAGAGCGTCTGCGTAAATGCATAAATTGTGAATTGTTTTTACACATACTGTTCTGATATTACAATCATACTGTTTGGCCAATTATTTGGGGGCCCGCAGATGGAAAACCAGTGAAGAGGAAAGTATTTGGCGATGGCGGTGCTTTGCTTCTAATTCTCCTAGTGTTTCCTCACACCTCTGTACAACATTCATTCCTTCATTCAACATGGGGGTCTGCGGCCAAATACATATGATTCTGGGGGTCCTTGATATGAACAACTTTGAGAACCACTGATATAGAAACATAGGTGTTTCAGAAATCTGTCAGGATTTAAAAGACATTTGTAGAATCAGTTCTCAGGTCTAAACACAAAGTAGGACCCGGATGTATCTCAGGAGGGGGCGCTCACGTCACAGCTAAATGTTAGGGACTAGTGGACAAGAGATCCAGTAAAAGTAATTTTAAATCACTTGGTTGCATGCTGAAAATAGCAGATCTACAAGCTGTAAAATGAGCCAAAATACATTTTAGGTGACTAAATGAACTGCAGGTTTAGTCAACTAAAAACTTATGACATTTTAACTAAAACTAGACTAACACTAAAACATTCCAGGTGACTAAAAACTAAATTAAGTTTCATCCACCAAAATGTGGAACGCCCTACCAACAGTCATTAAGACATGCGAATCCCTTGACTCCTTCAAAACTGCTCTCAAAGGGCACCTACGGACAGCCGCATTTCGAAACTGGCCCCCATAAAATCTGAACCCCCCACCCACCCCTGTTCCCCCTCACTGTATATATTTATTTTCCCTTTTTACCTCCTATGATGATTTCTTTTTGACTATATAGTTGTGTATATTCGTATGTCTCTAAATGTTTTGATGAATTGAAAATACAAGTGTAATGCTTTATGGTGTCGTCCACTCACTGTTAACAGTTTTTGTATTGAGTTGTACTTGAAATGTACTGTAATTATGCAAACTGTTAATAAATAAATCAATCAATCAAAAGCACAGACATTTATAGTGACATCTTTTCTGAGCACATAACCAACGACGTCCATACAACGTCAAACAGACCTCTCTGTAAACGCCAACCCCAAAACGTACATATACGACGTCCTGAGCACATAACAAACGGGACGTCCATACGACGTCAAAAAGACCTCTCTGTAACCAACCACCACAACCCAGAACCAGGTCGCCGGCCGTCCCAGCCAGACGTCCATACGACGTCCAAACAACGTTGTCGATACGACGTGACAGTCAAACTCAGTCCGTTGCAAAAAGACGTCTATATGACGTCCATACGACGTTGACAGCTGTGGTTACTAGATCTGCTCGGCTCGGCTGCAAAATGTGCTCGGGTCCTGCGCGCACTACACTGACGTCATCCGTTTCTTCCTAACTAATGATTGGAACGAACTCCAAAAATCCCTAAAAATCAGATCACTGCCCGAATCCCTAGGTCAATTCAGGGAAATTATTTCTAGCACTTTTACTCAACAATGTAACTGTTTTTAATTGATTCTCATATATATCTATTATAGTTATTTTAGCTTTGGACACTTTGTTTTACAATTCATATATTTGATATTGCTGTATTTAGTGTATGTTGTTGATTTTTGTGTTTTGTATTTCGGCTACATTGAAAATGAGGGCCTGCCCCTCAATTGTACTCCGAGTTTAAATAAAGGTTATGATGATGAACTAACTTTATTGAACCACGGTACAAAACAGCAGTTTTACAGCACAGAGGTAATCTTATATTATGCAACACAACATGACTAAACGGATGTATGTTATGTGTTCATCGGATGAAAGACATAGGAGCTAATCTAGACAAACAGATTGATGATGTTAGCCAAACAGCAGCTAAAGCTCTGCCTTGTTTACATCTTGTTCAAGGGTCTATTTTGCGTAATCGTTTCCGGAATGTAACTTCACAATGCAACGTCTGGTACTCCCATATCATGTATTATTAGTCAGCACAATTAATGGATTTTTACCTCCCTTGATGATTAATTCCTGTTCTGTTCTTTGACTATATAGAAGTGTCTATTTAACAAGGTGGACCCTCTTGTAAACAAGTGTAATGCTTAATTGGGTCGTCTACTCACAGTTAACAGTCTTTGTATTGAGTTTGTGCTTGAAATGTACTGTAATTCTGCAAACTGTTAATAAATATTTAAATCAATCAATTCCAAAGACTATAACTAGACTAAAATAGAAATTTGCTGCCAAAAACACTGCCATAAATCAACAAATCTTTCCCTTGTTTCCCTAACCACTCGAAGAACATACAGCGTCCTTGAAATGCTACATAGAGACAGAGTAGAGAGCATACAGTGTGAAAAATACAAAGGTTTATTTAGATATTTGGATGGGCCAAAAGGCTCCCACAACACTGTTTATTCATTAAATACAATAGCAGATATAAAACGTGTCATAGAAAAGCATTAGAAATCTTAAAAACTAGGTCGTTTCCCTGGGAGTAAACTTGTTGTTGGTAGTGTCAGTTATACAGATTAAGGCACATACACATTTGAAGCACTAGTGTGTTTGAGTCTAAATTGGGACCCGAAGCTAAGAGTATAGGCTGTGAGTGTGTTGCGTGTATGTTGACAAAGCACCGGGTTGTCAACGTTGGGTTCGGGGACCACCAGGAGGTCCAAATGGACCCTTTACGGGTCTGTAACAAGAGTTCAATTATTACACTCCCCGAGGTTTAATTAACAGAGAATTTTACAAAACGTAAAAATAAAAATGGCTACACATTCCAATATCCAAGTTTGATTCAAGTTTCCAATACAGGGTGACTTTAACCCATTCTGGGCGGGAACCCCTTTGTGTTTATAGCATTATGTTATACTTTAGCTATTGAAAAATAGCAGATCTACAAGCTCGTAGCGCGGCACTCAGTGCCTTGTAGAAAATAGCAGACCTTGTAGGTCTGCTATTTTTGAAAAATCGTGAAAATGTGGCCCAAATGTTTGAATACAATACATTTTTAACTCAAATCTTTCACGATTTTTCAAAAACAGCAGACCTACAAGCTCATAGCTTGTAGCTTCTATTTTTCAACAGCTAAAGCATAACAACACAGCATTAAAACACCGAAAGGCGTTCCCGTTCAGAATGGGTTTAAAATGCATAAAATCATCATAAAAGCATCCATGACTCCCGGCCCACATCAGCTCTTTAGTTTGCGGCGGCGAGGTTGAGAAACGAGGGGGCAAGGTAAAAAATTATAAATACAGACAATACAGAAACCTCGCATCTCCGTATTTAGTTAATGAATTAATCAGACTGTAAGCACTCAAACACCTTATTATAATAGAAAAGGAGGCACTGGAGCAGCTCAGACAATTTAGGCCCTTCATTTATTAACACCTGACGAAGATGTAACTGAAACATTGAAACGTTGTCGCTTTTTACTTGTACCCCGTTAATAAATTAAGGACCTAAATTGTCTGAGCTGCTCCAGTGCCCAGTGTCCTGCTTCTGAGATGCACCTTCCCTAGGCTAGAGGCGCGGTTGGAACTTCCTTCACCATATCATAATACTTTGTCGTACGAGTGACACAAGAACATAATATTAATCTTAGATGCAGAAAGAAGGCCTTTTCCAGGTTGAAAGTCTTGTCTGTGGGCGTTATATATTTAAACCAATGAAAAGTATAAAGTTAACGAGCCTGTGACTAAATATACTGCAACTACTCTGGATCCATTGGAAAATAAATCCATTTCCTGAAAAGTGACAGTTTCGGACATGCAAACAAATGGCAACAACATATACGCAATAATGGAGATCTGTACTGTAGTGTTATAGCGTCTCCTGGTGACCATGTACAGAATAGCAGTGACGTTGAATAGACAGGTGTCCTTCGTTAAACAACACGTAGCGGGGTGTTGTTGGGAGTCAACACTGGAGGATCATCCAATGAGAGCAGCTCTCACACAGGATAGAGATACTGGGCCAATAAGAGCAGCCCTCACACAGGATAGGGATAGTGGGCCAATGAGAGCAGCCCTCACACAGGATAGGGATAGTGGGCGGGCCGATCAGACTCGACCGAGGATCAATTTACGTACGTTCCTTGTGTTGACGATTAGAGCGCATGATAAGATATACCTAATATCACAGCGAAGCTGAGATCAAGCGCGGGGAAATCGATTACGGGTCAGAATGCGTTACGTTACGTTACTTGAACTTGTGTGTGTGTGTGTAGGTTCCTCCCTGTCCTACTCTACAGTATCAGGATTTTTCACTGACATTGGTGCTGCTGGTACATTTATTTTGGTTCACGACATCGATGTGTTCTCTACCTTTTTCTGGATCGCGGCTCCACTTGAAAATCTCAAAAGGCGTCGGCGTCTCTTGGCCGTGGTCGGGACGTAGTATACGTCCCTATTTAGCGGTATCGTGTGAAAACTCACTTCGAAGGTTTTTATGGAAAAATATACTTACTGTAGTGTAAGCCCGCTCTGGACTAAGAGCGTCTGTGTAAATGCATAAATTGCTTTTACACATACTGTTCTGATATTACAATCATACTGTTTGGCCAATTATTTGGGGGCCCGCAGATGGAAAACCACTGAAGAGGAAAGTATTTGGCGATGGCGGTGCTTTGCTTCTAATTCTCCTAGTGTTTCCTCACACCTCTGTACAACATTCATTCCTTCCTTCATTCATCAAGGTGCCTTTCAGTCTCAGCAACAATACATGGGAGGAAAATAAAACAAACGTCATATAAAAAAAAATAATGGATAAATATCAAACATATCACAAGAAGCGGGCTATAAATCCCACTAAGACAAGGTTAAAAATAATAATACCAAGGAAAAATGGCACCATAAAAACAAAAAACATTAACTTGGAACTTTGGCACGCACGCATGCGTACGCACTACAGGTGTGTGAAACTTCTTCTTCCTGGTTTGGGTTGTTTTGAAGACTGGCCAGCGGAGAGGGCGGGGCTGCCTGGAGGAGCGCAAGACCTTCACAGAAACCCTGAACTGAAAGATGACAAAAAAACAAGACAAATGGAGCTTAGTTACAATGAGTGTTGCACGTAAATGTTTTAAAGCTAGAACATAAATATGATCAGACTTATTTTTACAACTGTAAGCTCACATTTTAGGAGCTTTTTGTGGGTCGATGTTGATGTAGACAAAAATAGGTCACAGATTTATCTTGACCTTTAAAAGAGAATATAAAAGACAAGATTTGATACAGTTTGTAATGGAATGCAAAGCAAATACATGTTCATTTTATTGTAAGTATGTGTGTGTGTGTACATATATACAAATACGGTTATGCGTGGCTGGGCAATTAACCCGACAATATCAAAAAACACATTTACAACAGACTTAATCTTGATCGTGTAGGTTCATCGATTAATTGAGAAGCAGCTTTTTAAAACTAACTTGCAATTTATTTATTACACATCAATGTAATCCTTCACCAATGTCTGTGTGTGTGTGTAGTATGTTTGCGTTACTATGCTTGTGAGGACCACAGTTCTAGTAGAAGTTGAGAAACGGTTCAAACGGACGACGTCAGGACCATTTTCCTGGTCCTCACGTCGTCAGGACCATTTTCCTGGTCCTCACGACGTCAGGACCATTTTCCTGGTCCTCACGTTGTCAGGACCATTTTCCTGGTCCTCACGTCGCCAGGACCATTTTCCTGGTCCTCACGTCGCCAGGACCATTTTCCTGGTCCTCACAACAAACAATATGAAAAAGATTCAGGTTGGGGTTTAAGGCTACGATTAAGAAGACATTTAGAAGTTATAGGTTTAGGGATAGGAGTTATGCCTGATTTTAGGGCTTTCACTTCTAGTGATTTCTACTAGTTGACTAGTTTACTAGTTGTTTAACTACCTATTATGTAAAAAATAAAAAATAAAAAGTGTACATTTAAAAACTCTGTACATTGGTGACTATAATCTGGCAACTATAATCTATCTGATCTTGAGGTTTTTTCCCCCACCTTATCAACTAGTACCAGCAAGGTCTACTAGTGGATTTACTAGTAGACTATTTGAATAGTCGACTAGTTGCTTAAAGCCCTACCTGATTTACACTTCTAGTTGAGCGCTGGTGTTGTGCACCGAAAAATAGCTGATCTACAAGCCTGCAAGGCGTCGCACTGCAACACGTTTGTTTTGCATTGTTTTTTTTGCTTTAGCCTTAAATGGTAAGACCACATTTTTAGAGGTTTGGGTTGTGTAGTTTACCTTGCCATGATGTAACTCCAAATGTGGACAAGAAATAAAAAAATAATTGCTCCAGTGATTAGAAATTGATAATTCAAAATATGCTCCTCATTGACTTGCATTGTACACTGAAACAGCTCTTTTAGTACGTAAACAAACACAATGGGCCTCATTCACAACGGCGTTTACGCTCATAACGTTACGTAACGTGAGCGGAGCGTGAGCAGACAGGAATTTACGTGGATTCCCACATTATGTGGGAATTCATGAACTTGAACGTGAACTTGACGGTGACGTTGTTTGGTCGGAAACTCCGCTATAAGCTGCGCCAGCTCTCATGGTCGTGTACTGCTTGCGTAGATTTATTCAGAAGGCTTTAGTCTTCATGCTGACTCAATTAAAAGTCCCCAAATCTCAGATAAAATATGTAGGCATGTGTCCAAAACATTGGTCAGCACATAAAAAAATGATAGCTTATATAAAAGCCAAGTATCACTTGTATGTCTAAATGCATGCATTCTAGAGGCAGGTTAGCCTAGAGTCCCATACAGAAACTGCCCCTGCAAGCCCGACACCTTTTTATTTATTTATTATTGGGATATTTCTAGCATGCGCGATTGCGCTGCTCACTTGACAGCTTTCTACTCGCAGTGCAACGCGTTGTGAGCGTGTAGATCGGCTCTCGCGGACTCGCGCTGCATGTTAAAAAACAAACTCACAATTATTATAAGAACATACACTTATCTGCATTCTGCACTGTACGAATCCAACGTTGTTTAGTGTAGTAATGCCTGCAGTAGGCCTATTGCAATTGTTTTGTTACGGAGCTCCTTTGAGTCACACTGTCGGTGTGTGTGGACAATCCAATCTGGGTGAAATTCACATTGGAAAATGAATATAACGGCGAGCCTGGCCCGGACAGAAAAGATTAGTTCTATGGTTCACAGACATGCCGGTCTGACAGACAGACAGCAGTCACGAGGGCTAATTAGCCCTATAAAAACATAGAAGTCCACATTATTGCATCAGCGCGTGCAATTCGGCCAGTCATAGTTTTAAGTCAGTACACCTTAATTAATTATAATATGGGGAACTTATAGCTAGGCTGTAGGCTACTCAAGTTTGGTGCCAAATGTCCCGTGAATCATTTTAATATGACGACATCATGAAATGAACCTGCACTTAGATCTGACAAAGAGGAGGCTACCCGCCGTATATGGTTGAAAATGTAATAGCTATAGGCCTATGCCTACGAGTCCATGATCAGAACAAATCCATTCTCCACATGGCATTCAGACAGATGACAGTGAGATGATATTAATCTATTCCCCGCATGAATCAATGCAGCTCTGATAAAAATATCGGATATAAGTTTTACCTCTGCAAAGGTGTGAGTGAGCAATTGTTCAATAGAAAAGAAAAGGCTTTATAATATATTTGCCAAGTATAGGCTAGCTTGCTGCCTTGGTCCCGAACTTAAATAAATAAATGACCAAGCTGCATTTTATACCCTAAGTCAGCTTGACATTGCTGTAGCGGTGCGGAGCAGCGTTCACCGTTTAGTAAACTTGGGAAAATGATTTATATAGTTTAATGCTATAGACAATATAAAGAATCACGCACAAATGTAATGGTATATGGATGTAAAAAAAGAGACTGCAGGTGGTGGTCGTCGCTCCGGCGCTTGACATGGTCAGATCATTTTCTTTTAATTTCCTGTCCTTTGATGGATTGAGTGTCAGTTTGCAGTTTGTATGGTAGGCCTATAGTGGTATACTTTATACAATGGTGCAAAAACTTGTTTGTGGTCCTGTGGAATTATGAAATTAATAGAGCGCTATATTCATGATATATCTGCACAGCACTGACTGACCGCGGCAGTATAGCCTAATTTCTTTCCAGCAATCATTTTTATTTTAATTTGTGAAGCCACTATACTGGAAAATATCATTATTTTGTTGCATTCCGTCAGGAGGACCTCTATTTCGTTTGAGCTGTAAGGCCTATAGTTCTTTTTTGTTTTTTTTACTGCTGTCTGCTGAGTCATGCTTTTATGGTGTGAAATGGGGCGTGGATCAATGCAAATGAAGTTGTCGGGTGATTTTCCGATCATTTGGCACCCGCTCGCATTCATTGTGACATACACCTGCGTACCTGTGGTACACACCGCTCTTTGAATTGCACGGCAAAACAACGTAGCGTGATCGGACGGAATTTCCCGCATCTGTTTACGCTTCCGTTACGTTTCCGTTACACTCTGGCGTATTTCTCCTTTGTGAATGAGGACCACAGTGATATTTCTGATGCAAATCAAACACAGGACAAAGGTCAACCAGGGTCTGGGCTTTCTCTAGCCACGGTTTTATTGCCAGCGATTCTCACAGGGGGCGGGGGGACAGTGACACAGTTCATACGGGGATGCTCTTTATCCCTCGAGGGTCCGGTCTGCGGGGTGAGAAGGCACAGAGTTAGTCACTGGTTAACAAACAGAAATGTAAGTTGGGGCGCCAGGTCCCTCCCGGGGCGATCTACCAACTTTCAAACACAAACTAATAATTCTCTTCTTTTCTTTCTAGGCGGTAGTGGCGGTGGCAGAGCACTAGGAGGCGCTCTCGGACCGACGGACAGCAGGTAGGTGGGTCTAGTATAGAATTTCTCTCCCGTAGGGTTACAGGCGAGTGCTTTAGAATATAGGGTCTCTCCCTTCCAGGACACGGAACCAGGCTCAACCGGATCTTCAGGCGGATACAGGTGAGTGGGTTTATCCATAGTGGTTCAGGTATATCTTCAGCCAAATAAACTGACAACGGGGGCTTCTCAGTGTCTCTTAATAACCTGCAATCTCTTCTTTCAGATCGAGGCGCCACATAAAACGTAAGGGAGGCTCCTGCTCCTTTAACAACATCCACGGGAGTTGGCCAGGCTCGATTGTAAATCTTCTATAACAGTTCTTTTATCCTTCGGCTCCGATGGCCGTGCAGGTTGTTCTCCATACGTGAGGTAGGATTAAAGGTTGGCTTACGACCCGAGTTGAACGAAGGCGTCCGGGAGATGTGGGGTCCACTCGCATTAATGGACCGGGCCTGGGGATTATTGAGTTGTTTGTTTGATGTGGCTGATCCGCTTTCCTCCTCCGTGTCAGGACTGCTGCTCCATGAAGCCACACGAGGTTGGCGCTACGAGCACGCTTCCTGTCTAACCGCTCTGAGTGGTGAACCAGCCTGCACCGACACGCGAGGCGGCCGGCGTTTATATTCTGTATTTAAGTCCCGACGTCATTTTGTAGTCCTATACGTTACGTCCGGGTCCAAGTGGCACCAGCTCCCGTCCGCTTCTCATTGTAAATGGCAATATCTAAACGCGTGAATCTTTTTACAATGACATTATTTTTCCGAAAGGATGCCATCGAGGGTTAAAATGCTCAAAACGCTCGCATTGAACTAAAAAGCTCAAAACGCGTCGCATTGCGACGCGTTTTGAGCTTTAGATCGGCTATTTTTGCTACGACAGTAATATGCAGATATTACGACAGATATTACGACAGTAATATCAGGGATGGGCAAAGTTGCCCATCCCTGATATAGAGCATCACCAAAACTCATGTGGTTTTATTTTTTTTATAAAAATGTTAACTTCCTGTTGATTTGTCCATTTTTATTAGGAAGAAAACCTGTGGATCCGGATCTTCAAATAGTAAAATCAACAGGAATTTAAATATTTTAATAAAAAAAATAAAACCATGTGAGTTTTGGTGATGCTTCTATGTTGTCTGAATCAACTTACTAACAGTGACTTTGAGAGCTGTTTCAGTGTACAATGCAAGTCAACGAGGAGCATATTTTGAATTATCAATTTCTAATCACTGGAGCATTTATGTTTTTTTGTTGTTCACATGGTGTTACATCATGGTAAGATAACTACACAACCCAAACCTCTAAAAAAGTGGTCTTACCCTTTAACCCTCTTATTGCCCTTGACGCTACTGACGTAATGAATCAAAAAAATCCCCCACTACCGTTGACGTAATTGACGTAATTGTTTTATTCCTTATAGTCGGGGGCTTTGTTTTAAATTATGTAGCAACTTTTAGCATGTTTGGATAACGGCCAATGTCCTCTACCTAAAACCGTCCGAAATCCTTGTGTGCGTGCATGCACACGTGCACACACGCGCACACGCGCACGCACGCACGCAGTCTTTATGTGCATAGCTGCATAAAATGCGATATTATTCGGGGCTTAATTTGACTTTTATAATAAAGATATTAAAATAAACGATGATCGTTTAGCATCCCGGACAGATGACTGTAACACAGTGCAGAAAGCTAGCGGATGTTGATGTTCCGTTTAACTGTAAATGACATCGCCAGATTCGCTCTATTCGGTCAAAAAACGGCATAATGGTGAAGTTACCGCCTCCATCAGGACTCAGCGTCTAATACTATATGATTGCCCCGTTAAAATGAGATATATTGTGTATAATACAGATTTTTCTATTGGCATTAAAATGATGAATTAAAAATATGAATAGTGCAAGAAGGCACAATCCACTGTTAATTAGGGTGGCCATATTAACCCATTCTGGACGGGAACCCGTTTGTGTTTTAACTAAGCATTATTTAGCTATTGAAAAATAGCAGATCTACAAGCTCATAGCGCGCCACCGAGTGGCGCGCTACGAGCTTGTAGGTCTGCTATTTTCAGAAGACTTTTTATTTATTTCGACGTCAGGCCTAAAAGTATAGTAATACTACAAACGTGTGTGTGCGTGCGTGTGTGTGTGCATGTGTGTGCATGTGAGTGTCGTACTTCTTCCGGTCCTTGTCCTTCTTGCCGTTGGAGGTCAGGCTCTGGGCCTGCAGCAGCTGGGCGGCAGCACGTCTCTTGTTGAAGGAGCTCTGGTCCTCGTCCAGGTTCCTCCTCTTCTCCTCCAGCGCCGCCTTCTGCTCCGCGTGCAGCCTCTTCAGCTGCTCGAAGCGGTTCTGCAGCTGCAGGCACACACACGCAGGCACACACAGGGGCACACACACACACACACACACACACGGGCACACACACACAGGGGCACACACACAGGCGCACACACACAGGCGCACACACACACACAGAGACACACACACATGCACACAGAGACACACAGGCACACACACACAGAGACACAGGCACACAGACACACACACACAAAAGATGTAAGGACAATGATAACAGTATACCACCAGTGTTGATTTCGTCGACTAAAACCAAGACGAAAAATGTTAGTCGACCACCTTTTTCCACTGACTAAATGAAAACTAAGCTACGATGACTAAAACTATGACCAAATATACTGACCATTTTGTCAACAAATAAAAACTAGACTAAAATGTTAGGAAGGGACCTAGTAGACAAGAGATCCAGTTTTATGCTAGTTTGCACGCTGAAAATAGCAGATCTACAAGCTCACAACGCGTCGCGTTGTGATCCGAGCTTGTAGATCTGCTATTTTCAGCATGCAAACAAAGTGTAAAATCTGCCTTTACAATGACATCAAGGCCTGTCAAAACAGTCGACTAAATCAACTGTAGATTTAGTCGACCAAAATCGTATGACATTTGGTCGACTAAAACTGGACTAACACTTTACACCAGACAGGTGAGTTTTAACACGTGTGGAGGAGACGCCCTCAGTTCCATGTCCTGCCAAACAGGAACCCAGAACCAGTTGCTAATGCAGCGACAGAGATTGCCCTTCCCTGTCCGGCTTGTTGATTTTGTCGACTAAAACCAAGACGAAAAATGTTCGTCGACTACCTTTTTCCACTGACGTTAACCAAATGGAAACTAAATAAAAACTAAGCTATGATGACTAAAACTATGACCAAATATACTGACAATTTCGTCAACAAGTAAAAACTAGACTAAAATGGTAGTAAGGGTCTAGTGGACAAGAGATCCAGACGCGTTGTGAGCTTGTAGATCGGCTATTTTCAGCATGTGTAATAACAGTCATTACGATGGCATCAAGGCCCGCTAAAATGCATTTCAGTCGACTAAATCAACTGTAACGGATCTAAACTAAAATAGAAATTTGCTGCCAAAAACAACACTGCAGTGAACACGGCCAGTTGTGTTTGCTGCGAGTGCAAACACTCTGAGCTTGTAGATCTGCTATATTTCAATAGCTAAAGTATAACACAATGCTTAACCCATTTTGACCTGAGATCAGATTCTAAAAATGTCTTCTACATCCTGACTGTTTTCTGAAAAAGCTGTTTCTATGTCAGTGGTTCTTCGATTTTTCAAAAATAGCAGACCTACAAGCTCGTAACGATCTTGTAGATCTGCTATTTTTCAATAGCTAAAGCATAACATAATGCTAAAACCAAAAGGGGTTCCCGCCCAAAATGGGTTAAAACACCAAAAGGGGTTCCCGCCCAGGATGGGGTTAATTCAGGTTTCATCATGCCTCATACTGTGATGTATGAATGAATGTGTGAGGCCTGTCCAATGAGCACCTCTCATACTGTGATGTATGAATGAATGTGTCCAATGAGCACCTCTCATACTGTGATGTATGAATGAATGTGTCCAATGAGCACCTCTCTCTCTGCGTCCTTCAGCTCCGACTCCTTCTCCTTGACCCTCTGGACAAACATCTGTCTCATCTCCTCCTCCCTCCTCTGCAGCTCACTCACGAACTCCTGACGTTTGGCCTCGTATGTCTGCTGCAAGCTGCACACACACACACACACACACACACACACACACACACACACACACACACACACACACACACACACACACACACACACACACACACACACACACACACACACACACACACACACACACACACACACACACACACACACACACACACACACACACACACACACACACACACACACACACACACACACACACACACACACACACAATGTCAAAGTCGTACGATTTGTCACACACGTTACAGCAGTGAAATTTGTTCTCCGCATTTGACCCATCTCTAATATTCTTTAGTTTGGGGTCTGCAAGGGCCTAACATGTCATCTAATGGTGGTCCCGTGGCACAAATTCCCAATAAATAATGGGCCTTGACATGAAAACTTGAAAAGGGTTGAGTGTGGAGTTTGCATGTTCTCCCCGTGTCCCCTAGGGTAGGTACCCTCACAAAAAAATGCAGTAATCCTGGTCTCTAAACTGCCTCCCCCTGGCCAGCCGGGGCGCCTGATGGAGGGGAAAGGAACTGGTTGGAATAACGTGTTCCTTCCACGCACTACGTCCAACCAGGGAAACAAGGAACAACTTGGACACTCATGCATGAAGGAAGCATGAGTTCAAGTCCGTTGCTCTCCCCAGGTTGGCGGAGGGTGTGTAGAGCCCAGGATCACATTAGATAATTGACACAGGGGTGAAAAATGGGTTACAAAATCGTGGGATAAAAAATTATAAAAAAAAGCTGGGTTGAAAACCACCGTTTGTGTGTGAGTGTGCCGGTGTCACTCTGACCTGACAGGCTTGCACTCGGGGCCTGTGTGTGTGTGTGTGTGTGTGTGTGTGTGTGTGTGAGTGTGTGAGTGCGAGTGTGCCGGTGTCACTCTGACCTGACACGCTTGCACTCTGGGCCTGTGTGTGTGTGTGTGTGTGTGTGAGTGTGAGTGTGCCGGTGTCACTCTGACCTGACACGCTTGCACTCGGGGCCCGTGTGTGTGTGTGTGTGTGTGTGTGTGTGTGTGTGTGTGCCGGTGTCACTCTGACCTGACAGGCTTGCACTCGGGGCCCGTGTGTGTGTGTGTGTGTGTGTGTGCCGGTGTCACTCTGACCTGACAGGCTTGCACTCGGGGCCCGTGTGTGTGTGTGTGTGTGTGTGTGTGCCGGTGTCACTCTGACCTGACAGGCTTGCACTCGGGGCCCGTGTGTGTGTGTGTGTGTGAGTGAGTGTGCCGGTGTCACTCTGACCTGACAGGCTTGCACTCGGGGCCCGTGTGTGTGTGTGTGTGTGTGTGTGTGTGTGTGTGTGTGTGTGCCGGTGTCACTCTGACCTGACAGGCTTGCACTCGGGGCCCGTGTCCTTGAAGCCCATCTCCTCCAGCTTGCAGCGGCGGTACAGCTCGTAGTGCCTCGTGTGCGTCTGCTCACGCAGGTCCTCCATGTTGATGCAGATCAACATCTCCCTCAGCTTCACAAAGTCACAGTGGTTCTCGTTCTCCACTGAGACACACAAATGGTAAATAAATGGTAAATGGTGCATTTATATAGCGCCTTTATCCAAGGCGCTTTACATAGATTGTGCATCAATTCACCCATCCACACACACTCATACATCGATGGCGGCGGAAACCATGCAAGGCACCAACCAGCACAGCAGGAGCATTTAGGGGTTCAGAGTCTTGCTCAAGGACACTTCGTCTTCGACACTGACTCTGGGGGAGCCCTGGTTCGAACTGGCAACCTTGCGGTTACCATCCAGCCACTGCGCACGCACGCACACACGCACACACGCACACACGCACACACGCACACACACACACACACACACACACACAGTGAGGGTACATACCTTGTACCACACCCCAGGGGTACTGGCGAGCCTTCACCATCTTGTTGCCCACCATCACCTCCTCCGTGCTGCCCACCACTGCGAACGGCAGGTGGCCCTGTGTGTGTGAACAAAACGTCACACGTCAGGCCATGTGACTGACTCTCAGTGAGAAGACATTAAGGTCACTACTAGGATGTTAAACATTCGTTCATCGATTAATCACTGTAAGAAATTTAATTGAACGCAACACCCTGAGTGCACAGGACGAAGTTCTCCGCCTTTTCAATTAGTAACGCCCAGGACGAAGATTTATCAAAAGGTCGGCGATTATTGATATCAAAACCGTGGGACGTCATTGAACATTTCCCCCCCCTGTTTAGCCGAAGAGACCGAAAATCTTAAAACGTTAATAACTCTTGATCTAAATCATTCCGTCCAATTCTAATGTGCATCGGCTATCAGGAGGAAGTATCAGGGGTATAGTATCAGGAGGAGGTATCAGGGGGTGCACGGCCAACAAAGTTTGGGAACGGATACCCTGTAGACTACAGTTTTATTAACCCATTTTGGGCGGGAACCCCTTTTGGAGTTAGCATCATGTCATGCTTTAGTTATTGAAAAATAGCAGATCTACAAGCTCATAGCTTGTAGGTCTGCTATTTTTGAAAATTTTAAGTACGACTGACATAGAAACATAGCTTTTTCAGAAAACTGTCAGGATATAGAAGACATATTTAGAATCTGATCTCAGGTCAAAATAGGTTAAGGAAAGATTGGCATGTCAACGCATGTTCGGGTGTCAATCAAATCAACTGCGTCAGACATCTCCCGCAGCTCGCTGTTTTTTATTAACTGCTCCTGGCAGCATAAAAAAAGAGAGCGGATTTCACACAATTTCAGATCGTCTTTTTCCTGCGATCCCATTGACTGTCACAACAGACAACATTTATAGGTGGGTCTGGTTTGGAGTAGCCTAATTTAAAACACTGTCCGACTTTGTTTTGAGCCAATATTAATACCATGCGCTATTGTTACAGCCAGGAGCATCGTGCATTGCTCAGACTCAGACGAAATATACGAAATCAGAGTTATGTTGTCATTATATATAGAGAGAGAAACATTAGGCTAAACGTGTAGCCTATGGATAAGGGCGCATTGATGTAACAGATTCCAACTTTGTATTGAATTGAACCGGCGGAGACGTCCGCATCTCATTCAAACAGCAGCACGGTTTATATACCATATAGGTCAAGTAATGTGAAATATCACCGCCACAAATAGTCCTAACAGCATTATGTAAAATGCACTTCTGCAAACCTCACGTACAATTGATTGGATTCATGAACATTGCATGCGACGTGCAGTGTCTGTCAGCGAGAGACGAGAGAGGGAGAGAGAAAAGGAGAGAGAGAGCCAGGCAGAGTCCCACTGCAGGTCGCTCGCGGAAAGGTGTACAGACAGGACGGACAGAAGTAGTTTTATCTTTTGACTGACAAAACGTTTAGAGGTTTAACCCATTTTGACCTGAGATCAGATTCTAAAAATGTCTTCTACATCCTGACAGTTTTCTGAAAAAGCTATGTTTCTATGTCAGTCGTTCTTCGATTTTTCAAAAATAGCAGACCTACAAGCTCGTAGCGCGCCACTCGGTGGCGCGCTATGAGCTTGTAGATCTGCTATTTTTCAATAGCTAAAGCATAACATAATGCTAAAACCAAAAGGGGGTTCCTGCCCAAAATGGGTTAATAGGTAGGTCTATCGGGTTGGAATGATTTCAATTTAAACACTGTCATTTAGTTGGAATTGCAATCATTCTCACTCCAAGGAAATGTCAGCTCAGCAGCGCATCGCATGAAACAAACGCCTCACCATTCAAAAACGTCCTCTCATCATGGAACCCATTATCTTAAACAAATTCCAAGTTAACCGACGATAGATTGATGAGCCAAACATAATATATGATGAATTGAATTCAACTTCCAGCCGCTCCACACCACACAAGCAACATGCGCGCCTCCCCAGTCCCCCAAGCCATGAGTTAACATTATTGCTGAGATGATTAGACCGAGCCTCACTGATTCTGTTTATTAAACTTTTAATTTCATATCAAACCATATGCACTCGTAGGCCTAGAACTTAGGTCGCCAGAACAGCACGGACAAAAAGAAGCAAACTAATTTGACTAAAACTAAAAGAAAACTATTCAAGAGACTGACTAAAACCAAAATCAAAAGTCGCTGTCAAAATCAACACTGGCTTGTAGATCTGCTATTTTCGACGCACGGCCCCATCCTATGGCAACGGCTGTTAACGAGAGAGAGAGAGAGAGAGATTGCGAGAGTGTGTGCGTGCGTTCCTACATTCATGGTGGTGTTGACCTTGGCCACGGTCTCGTCGTCCAAGGGGAACTGGTATATCTGAACACCGTTGCTCACGAGCTCACTCATGATCTTAATCTTGAACTTGTGGAGTTCACTCTTGGTGATGGTGTCTGCCTTGGCAATCACTGGGATAATGTTCACCTTGAGACAGAGAGAGGGGAGAGAGAGAGAGAGAATGACTGTTAATACACATATGCCAGAAAATAATGTACATTTTGGCATCGCTCCCAGGTCAGAAACCCCAGAGTAGTATACGGGCGGCGGTGGCTCAGGGGTAGAGTGGCCGGATGGTAACCGCAAGGTTGCCAATTCGAACCCGGGCTCCCCCGGGCCAGAGTTAGTGTCGAAGTGTCCTTGAGCAAGACACTGAACCCCCAATTGCTCCCGATGTGCTGGTTGGTGCCTTGCATGGTTTACACCGCCATCGGTGTATGAATGTGTGTGTGAATGTGAATGGGTGAATGTAATGCACAATCTATGTAAAGGTGTATGAATGTGTGTGTGAATGGGTGAATGTAATGCACAATCTATGTAAAGGTGTATGAATGTGTGTGTGAATGGGTGAATGTAATGCACAATCTATGTAAAGGTGTATGAATGTGTGTGTGAATGGGTGAATGTAATGCACAATCTATGCAAAGCGCCTTGGATAAAAGCGCTATATAAATGCATCGTTTAACATTGCGTACCGAGGCAAAGCAAAAGATCTCTGCCTACGGACACGCCTGGTGACTTCCTACCTGTAGCTGAATCTTTTTTTTTTTCCTCCTGTATCTGACCCGTGTTTCTTAATCTTCTGCATTGTATTTTCCCCCACAGGATAATAAAGGGTTTATCTTTCCATCTAATTTAGGGTAACCAAATATTCAGCACCTCAAACCAGGACTCTTAAATCAATGTGCATGTTCGTCGTGCACACGTGCGACCATGCATGCACGTGCACGTTCATGCATGCGGACATGCACCGCATACATACGCACCATAGCTGTTGCATACAGGCAACGACTGATTGACAAACATCAGCTGTTGAATTCAGACACACAATGCATTTGTTGGCGTTTCCTAATGGTTAGGTGAGCACTAGCCTGGCATAGGCAGCTCCCGGGAGATTCTAGACACATCTGCGCGACATGAGACTAATTAATTAGAGCGACAGAGAGAGAGAGAGTAGTGTGTGTTTGTGTTTGTTTGTTTGTTTGTTTGTTTGTGTGTGTGTGTGTGTGTGTGTGTGTGTGTGTGTACGTCAATTTAACAAAGGTGCAGACGATCAGAAATCAGCAGAGAGTGATCGACGTTTGCGCTACTGTATGCCGAATTGAAGTGGACTCGGACCCAGACTTTTTTTCCTCTCCCTGGAAATAAAAACGGGTGAACACTAGTAGAAACAACTGGAATTTCAATTCACACAAACAGTCATACAAAATACTTCCTCTGAACATGTATTCTATTGCTAGTTTGACCACTTCAAAATACACTTTATACCCAATAACCCATCAAGCTCACTCGGTTGTTTGTGGTGCCCGACATACTTCCATAGAAATGGCTGGAATCAGTCGCAGCGACTGAACACCTGAATCCATGAAGATGGGTTCATTGTTGTCAAACACGTGAGCAGAAATGGCCATGTAATGTAGGACAGTGGTTCATGTCAAGGAGCCCCAAATTGACACTAATTAGCCCACGAACACCCATTTGAAAAGATATGCCAGGGACCCCCATAAGAGAAGTTGTTTGCGGTGATTCTCAACCCGTTTAACTTCAAGGACCCCTAGTTTGACATGCATATTAGTCTACAGACCCCCATTTAATGGCATTTATATCTCTGGGACCCCCGGTTTATTTTGTAAAATCAATGTTAATTTAACTCTGAGAGTGTACAAATGGAACTCTCTGAGTTACAGACCCATAAGGGTCCATTTGGTTACTAACTGTCATTTAGCTGGGGACCCCCTGGAACTCCCTCAAGGACCCCTAGGGGTCCCCGGACCACACTTTGGGAACCACTGATGTAGGAGAGTTGAACACGCACATGTGAGGTCAGTTGCTATCTAATAAATAGTAAATGTCGTTAGGGTTGAATTGAACAAGCCAACTGTGCGTCCTCACTCTTTAGAAGGGAGGCTGTCCTGTCTGGGTGACCGCAGGGCCAACAGTCTACTGAGCTTTAAGCCTGCATTCCATTCCTCTGCCTAACTGTCTGCCTGCTTGCCTGTCTATCTGTCTGTCTGTCTGTGTTGCCTTGAACCCAAGACATGCTTGGGATGGAGCCCTTGTGTCTGCACATGACAGACGGTCGCACGCACGGTCGCACGCACACACCCCATTTCCTGAAGAAAGAAAAATGTTGCTGGTAATAGCATACATACCAATAACTGTCTGAGTGACTGAATGTGTTTTCTGTGTCACTGATGTGGTTTCAACAAATGTCTCTTTCTCTGCCTCTCTCGGTACAGTGACAAAGGCGGAGGCTAGAGTGAGCTGTGAGTGAGTAAGCGAGAGGGAGAGAGAAAAAGGAGGAGATTGCAGCAGCATTCCAGCACTCTTTCCACCCCATTGACATGCAAATGGCCGGGTTACGTACACTGTAGAGCTGAGAGCTCACACACACACACACAATGTACACTATACACACACACACACACAGTACACTACACAGACACACAGACAGAGAGAGCATGGGAAAGTGTCAGACCACCACCGGTGCAAAGGGGAAGGGTTCTGTTTAGTGGGATCGTTCCGTTAGTCTTCTCAGCATCCAAACCAGACATAATAACAACTGTGAGGAGGAGAAACTCCAAAAACAAATCACCACATACTCTCGCTCATGCCTCCCTCCCTCGCTCCCTCCCTCGCTCCCTCCCTCCCTCGCTCCCTCCAAGCTTGGAATCGCTTTCCAAAGGCTATAAATGTCACTGACAGTCAGTCGTCACCAACTAGCAGAAATAACAAAAAAAATAAAAAGCCTGGGAGTGTAACGGCAGCTTTGTGTGAGTGTCTCTTGCTGCCATCTCCAAACAAAACGTGCAGCCCAGGGCTCTCCAAATTGAGGAGCAAATGCATAAAACGTAATTATGAGCTGAAGAGGCATCGACGATGAGGGTTGTTTTTGTTTATGTGTTCAGGCACAGATGCACACAAGCATATAACTGGTAATGGTGCATTTATATAGCGCTTTTGTCCCAAACGTTTTCATGTCAAGGACCACCAAATTGACACCAATTAGCCCACCGCGGACCCCTGTTTGAAAACATATGCCAGGGACCCCCATAAGAGAAGATTTCTACAGCTCTAGCAGTGATTCTCAACCCATTTAATTGCAAGGACCCCCAGTTTGACATGCATTAGTCTACGGACACCCATTCATTGGATTTTTTTTAATCTCTGGGTGCCCAATTTATATCGTAAAATCAATTTAACTCAGAGTGTACAAATGGACCGTTTGGTTCCATTTGTACACTCTCTTAGTTACAGACCCATAATGCTGGTTCCTATGTATCATTTTGCTGGGGACCCCCAGGAACTCCCTCAAGGACCCCTGGGCGTCCCCGGTCCCCACATTGGGAACCACTGGCATAGATTTCATCACATTCACACACACACACACATCCATACACCTTCACACACACACATCCATACACCTTCACACACACACACACACATCCATACACCTTCACACACACACACATCCATACACCTTCACACACACACATCCATACACCTTCACACACACACATCCATACACCTTCACACACACATCCATACACCTTCACACACACACATCCATACACCTTCACACACACACACATCCATACACCGATGGTGGAGGAAACCATGCAAGGCACCAACCAGCTCATCGGGAGAAATGAGGGGTTCAGTCTTGCTCAAGGACACTTCCGACACTAAAGGTGGTTGCACACGACTGGGCGCGTTTTTCAGAAAACCGATGGAGAAACGCCGCTAAAAACCAGAAAAACGCGCTGTGTGTGCAGAGACCTTAACTCTGGGGGAGCTCGGGATCGAACTGGGAACCTCAGGTTCCCATCTGGCCATTCTACAGGCCACTCTGAACCCACTGCCGCCCCATATACAAAGTATCTGCCAAAATACACACGCGGCATGCTGCATCCAACGACCCACAAAGAAAACACTGGGACTGGAACGTTTCAACATCAATTAAAAACAAATTAAAAGGGCCTGGGCCATGGCTCAGTGGTCCAGGCACCTTGGCTGGTAATCCAGTATGGCAGTGTGCCGCGGGTTCGACTCCAGATCCCGACGGCCTTTACTGCATGTCTTCCCCCCCATCTCTCTCCCCATTTCCTGTCAGCCTACTGTCTGTCCCTCCATAAAAAATATAAAATAAAGGTGAAAGCCACAAAAAAACATAAAAAAAAAAGAACATTTCAACTCAATTCAACTAAAACACTAAAACACTATTAACACTAAATGTTAATAGCCAGTACAGTGCTGCGTGCATACAGCCCTCTCTGGCTGCTTGTGTGTAAACAGGAAGTCAGTAGAAAAGGATATCTGTGCATGACCCCTACTTTCACTGGAACAGCAGCCTGATAATAAATGGTTGGTAAATTAATACGATTATGCATAGAGCGCCTAAGTCCTGACGTCACTCGCTCATCCCCTGGTTTCCCCTGGTTCACGGAAGTCATTTCTCTATGGAGAATAACATGGGCTCATCTTAAAATCGTTTCATATAAGCTTTGTGGTCCAAAGATAAACAAGCTGTCTCTGCGTTATTGTCAGGGAGGTGTCTCTGTATCGTTTGCAACAGTCAGTCACTCATATATGATAGTCTGTTTCTAGCGAAAATGTAACTAATTCAGTAGCAGTAACAATAGCGTTTTCTCGCAGTCAGTTGATTCTTCATATCCATATGCGTGAAGCGGCCTGGATGATCTGTTTATTTTTCAAACACAGTCCTTATATGAGGCTATCTATCTAAATGTGTTCCCCACCTTGCTGTCGAGTTTCTTCATGGTGACAAGGTCCAGGGACTTCAGAGAGTGTCCCGAGGGCGAGATGAAGTAGAGGCAGGCGTGGACGCGCGAGTCGTGGTAGTTGTGGAGCGAACGTTTGATCTTCAGCTCCTCCTGGAGGTAGGTCTCGAACTGACGGTCAATGTAGTCGACCACAGGCTGGTAGCTAGGGGCAGGGGAGAGACATGGCTGGTTACGGTAAAGGTTACTTATAATGTGGTAATGTATGGAGTTTTTAATGAAACAATGTCTGCTATGGAGCAGGATTTATTTTGGTCGGTTGTTTGCACTGTCAATAAGTTATGGAACACTAGATGTGCCATGGTAATATACCAGGTAATATACTATGGTAATATACCAGGTAATATATCATGGTAATATACCATGGTAATATACCAGGTAATATACCAGGAGGCCATCTCTAGATAGGTGGTCTTTAAACAAGTAGTAACTGAACTGTGGAGTCTGGACTCAAGACAAAAAAAACTGAAACCATGGCACCTGTTATATATATATTTTTTGCACTCTGTATTATTATTGTCTGTATTGAAATGCAATGCCTTTCTACTGTTTTTTGCACTGTAATTTTCGACATTTCATTAATTACATTTGCCATCGACATGTTAATATTACCTCCACAATATTAAATCAATGCATCTTGTCTGCTGTCTTGTCCATGTATAGTGGACATACTACTGTTCTGGAGAATGCTGGATTCGGAGTAACATTTAGTTTAACATTAATTATTTATCCGAGAAATATATGTATGTCTACACCAAGACACATTGAGAATCCTCTCACTGACCTTCCGCCAATCATTGACCCCCCCCCCCCCACACACACACACACACACACACACACACATACACACACACCTACCACCGACAACAGGGCTTGTATAGTTTAGGCTTTTATACGTCTCTCACTTACACATGAACACACACACACACACACACACCAAGCCCTCCCCCACAATCCTCCTCCACCCACCTCTCCTGTTTGTTCATCTGGTCCCCAAAGCCCACCGTGTTGACCACGGTGAGGCGCAGCCTGACGTTGGTCTCCTGCAGGTCATAGGTCTGGGCGTGCACCTTCACCTGGGGCTCAAAGTGGGACGACTCAAAGTTCTCGAAGTTGGTGTTGAACAGCGTGTCCATCAGGGTGGATTTGCCGATGCCAGTCTCACCTGGAAGCAATGAGAGAAAAAGGCAATATTGGACTGTCAAACACTGATTTTATCATTTATGATGATTGTATGGGTGCTATCATTTCATTGTTCCATTCCATCTATAATCATTTAGAAGGTGTTAGTTCTTTTTTGTTAAAAGGGATCATAAAACACCTTGCCCTGAAGGCCTGTCTTCCATTGATTGAATCAACCCTTTGATCAAGCGATATGGAAAAGGACACGCCCGTTATTTCTTTGTCATGATGGGACCTCGCCTGACTTTGGAGAGGGCACTGAGAACAGGTATGGCACTGAGAACAGGTATGCGAGGGATATTCGGGAGGGGCTGGGCTGACTGAGAGGACATGGAAGGCTGAAGCAATGTTAGGGGATAATGTTGTTTGGCTTGTTTGATACTCTTCTAAATAATCATCTGTATGGACAATAGATTATTTTTCCATATGAAGAGAGAGACAGAGACAGTCAGAGGGAGATAGGAAAATAAATATAGCCATATAGCTGCAGTGATGTAAATAGGTTTTCAATGTAATGAGTCCCAGGATGCAGGGATGGTCTATTAGATGAGTCCAAGCCAGGGACATTTTATGAGTCCCACTTCATCGACGTTAGGAGTCATATTTTGCCCCTTTTTTTCTTCTTTTTTTTTACAAATTGCAGCATTTAACTCCCATTTCATTTAAAAAGGAATGATTATTTTAACTAAAGCTAGCAAAATAAACTAGAATAAAAAACAGTACAGTAGTACAGTAGTGCATCCCGTGGATGCAGAGGTCGTTGTTTAATTGCGTCCCTTAACTAAACAACTGCGTTTTGGGATGCAAAATGTACCCCATTTGAATCTCTGTAGCTGGTTAACAATTGAGTCAGTGATGCAAATAGCGTGCATCCTTATATCTCTGTGAATTTCCAAACAACCATTGGAAAGGTATTTTTGAACACACCTTACGTGTCAGGTGGTGATGCGTGTCTGTGGGAGGTGTATTTAGTACGTACCTATGCAGAGGATGTTGAAACAGAAACCCTGGCAAGTAGACTTGTTCACCAGCTGGTCTGGGAGGCTGTCGAAGCCCACATGACCAGACAGGGCCAGGGGACGCATGCCGTTGTTATCCTGCCGAAGACACACAGTACAGTAACAACCAGGTTATTCCTCAATGTAAATTAAGTAAACTATGCCTACACCTGACCTGTATTCCTTCCTGGACTACAATTAACATATAATGCTTTGGTCCACTGCTCCTCCTTGTATTGTGGATAGGGGAGGGCTGTCTTACTGAGACAACATGTAGTCCAGGAAATAAGTGAGCCCAGTGTCCATGACATCATGGAGCCCATGGACACTTTGAAATACTGAAATATCTAAAAAAAAAAAAACACACATTAAAAACCCCAGGAAAGTGTTTCTTGTCTCCCAAACATCATTCAAATAAGATCTGTTTGCAAAAGGGGTGAAGTGGCCCTTTAAGCCATGACACACTGGTGAAGTACTAGCGTCATGTGAACCATGGCTAGGCTCAATGTATATCAAACTGGGAGCCCTTAAAATATATAGAAAAAGGTTGAGAAGAAACACTCATTGATTCCATTGTAACCTACATGAAACGGTGTTAACAATTACAGCATGATTGATGATTGTAATGCTTGGGGTTATATGAAGACACACACACACGTTATTTAAAGAAAATAATTGGTTTTTGCCTCTGTAGCACTATTAGTGCAATGTGTCTGTTGAGTGTGAGTTCACACCACAAATAAAGTACCATCTGAATCTCACACACACGCACAGTCGCACACACAGAGATGATGCCTTGTTCAATGTTTGTTTGGCAGGCAGGCATCATCACCAGCTGGAGAGAACTATGACGTTATTAGCCAAGTTATCTAAAGTCTCTAAAAAAACAAAACACTTCTTGGTTATGAATGCAAAGCTTTCACTTTGTTAGATGTAAACGCATTGTGTGAGATAACAACAGGCAGGGTTGAAATTAAATATATATATATGAAAGTGTGTAGTTAGGTTCTCGTCTGCATTACGTGTCTGATAGATTAGCTTTAGCATCGTTAGCATCTCAGGACAGGACACCACTCCCTGTCCCCACAGACCGTCCGTCTGTCAACAACTAAACTACACTTATTCAACCAGAAAGAGGACAACTACTCACCGGCTGCCGCGCTACATCGGAAGAAGCCATGTTTTTACTTAAAAAAACCCAAACAGTATTGGTGATGGAATGGTGGCTAGCAGCAACAACAACAACAACTGAGAGAGTAGAAAAGTTCTTTGAGAATGTAATGATTCCCCCCGTCCAGCTCAGAGTGGCCTCATCGCACGGTGACGTAGAGACGACGACCCAGACCAAACCAACTCAGGAATTAGGGGACACATTCTTAGCTTTAAAGGTTAAAATGTCATAATTAAACAAAGACGAATGAATCTTCTCTTAGAAAAAATGTGTGAAGAACGGTTCATTAGAAATACGTTGAGCTTTTTAAGTGATGAAGTAGTGCATGTTATTTATCACCATGTGATTTGGGACTTTATTGAATCCTCCCCCCTCCGTTATTCTACAATGGTAGAGCTCAGATGGGAAGGTTTAGGCCGCCATGATGGCTCTAAGGGAGACGGAGATATAATAATAATAATAATAATAATAATAATAATAATAATAATAATAATAATAATAATAATAATAATAATAATAATAATAATACAATTTTACTACTACTACTACTACTACTAATAATAATAATACATTTTTACTACTACTACTACTACTAATAATAATAATAATAATAATAATAATAATAATAATAATAATAATAATAATAATAATAATAATAATAATAATAATAATAACAATAACACATGTAAAATGTTCAACATCATTGTATTGAATTGAACATTCAATACAGTATTGAATTAAATTGAATAGTACAAATTCAATACAATACAATACAAACATTACAGAGCCAAAATGGAGACTCAGGAGCAGCAGTTTCTCAGTTCGTACCGAAAGGAAAGGGGCGTGCCGTGGCGTGGAATCACTGCCTGGTTTTGTTGCAACTACGCCCCCTGTCTGCAACACTCAACTCAACACTTTGGTGTTGTTCCCCCTCGCCTCGGTCGGAGGAGAGGAGAGGAGAGGAGGAGGATGAAGAAGATGCTGTCAAAGACCGACCCACATCAAAGGATTACAGACTCGGCACGGGTGAACTTGCACGCCACGATGCGACTCCTCCGAGCACTGTCATTTTGAAACGTTTTTAGGAGGACCGGACCGTTGGCGGACCATTGAGGGGCGACGCTCCCTCATCGCGATGGCCTCCGAATGCACCGAGCGAGCCGTGCTGGAGTTCCTGACGGAGCGGGGAGGGAGGGTCAAGCAGATGGAGCTCATCGATCACTTCGAGTCGATCTGGAAGAACGACTCGTCGCTGGAGACGATGGACCGGGAGACGCTGCGGCGCACCGTGGACGGCGTGGCCGTCGTGTCGCTGGAGAACGGCGTGAAATTCGTCCGTTTGAAGCAGGTGGAGGACGAGGAGGAGGACGAGGAGGAAGAGGAGGACGAGGAGGAGTGCGTGGATTCAGTGATGATGGATGTCCGTGGCCGTGGTGAAGGAGAGGAGGAGGAGGAGAGCAACGGTAACGGCGTGAGCGCAGCAGACAGTCCGCTGTCAGTCACAGCTGATCCCGGTGAAAACATCAACAAGGGATCATCAACATCATCAGAGAACTACGTCAATGGGAACCCCGACGCACTTGACAAGGACACGGACACTGCTGTCCTCCTGGACAATGAGTCAAACGGCAACGAGCGGCCGCGCATAGAGGAGGAGGAGGAGGAACCACCCACTGAAGCGACCACAGCTGGGACCCTTTCCACCGGAGGAGGAGGAGGAGAGGTGAAGCTCAGAGAGAGGAGGAGGAGAGAGTCGGCCCCTGCTATAGGAACAGAGCTGGAGCTTCATCACCACCACCTCCACCACCACCACCACCTCCACCACCACGGTCAGGTGGTGAGAGGGGGCCGCAGGGTGTCCAGAGGGTCCCAGCGGGCCCTGCTGTGCGGCGGCGGGGTGTCGGAGGACAGCGCCTGCATGGAGGGACTGCAGGACCCCGGCGCTGGGGACGGCAGCACGCCCAAAGGAAGCCGCAGGAACTTCATAGAGCTGATGATGAGCAGTTCCCCTCAGGTCAGAATAGTACTGTATGCCTCTCTCTCTCTCTCTCTCTCTCTCTCTCTCTCTCTCTCTCTCTCTCTCTCTCTCTCTCTCTCTCTCTCTCTCTCTCTGTCTCTCTCTCTCTCCCTATACTTTCTCTCCCTCTCAAAAATAAAATATAGCATTATATTTAGTTCTATATGAATCTAGAACTGAGTGTGTGTGTGTGTGTGTGTGTGTGTGTGTGTGTGTCACCCCACCCCACCCCACCCCACCCCACCCCAGGTGCGGAGGTCTCTGATAAACCGCGGCAGCTCGTCGCGGCTGCGCGACTCGGTGAGGAGCGCCGACAGCGACTCCGGCTCGCTCCTCTCCTCCTCGGCCACGGACGAGGACTGCGCCTCGGTCGCCCTGGACCCTCTGGAGCATGAGTGGATGCTGTGCGCCTCGGACGGCCTGTGGGACAGCCTTGGGCCGCTGCTGGCCCTGGAGCCCGGCCTGGTGGCCAAGAGGGACTTCGTCACGGGCTTCTCCTGCCTGCACTGGGCGGCCAAGCAAGGGAAGGCCGAGCTGCTGTCCCGGCTGCTGGCCTTCGCCGGGGGGAACGCCGTGCACGTGGACGTGAACGCCAGGTCGGGCGCCGGCTACACGCCCCTGCACCTGGCAGCCATGCACGGGCACACACAGGTCAGTGCAGGGATCGTGTGGGGGAGGGGGGGAGGGAGAGAGGGGGGGGGGGGGGGGGGTGTTGTGGTACTTAAGCCATTTAGACCTGAGAACTGATTCTACAAATGTCTTCTAAATTTGAGTTAAAAACATTCACCCTGAAAAGAATAGCTCGTAGCACGGCACTCGGTGCCGCGCTATGAGCTTGTAGATCTGCTATTTTTCAATTGCTAAAGTGGAACATATTGCTTAAAACACCAAAAGGGGTTCCCGCCCAGAATGGGTTAAACCTCTCCAACTGATCCAAAATGCTGCAGCTCGCTTGGTCTTCAACCAGCCAAAATACTCACATGTCTCCCCCCTTCTCCGCTCCCTCCATTGGCTCCTGGTCGCTGCCCGCACAGAATACAAAAACTCTGATGCTGGCATTCAAAGCAACCAAAGGTATGGCTCCCCCATATCTTGCAAGTATGATCGAACCCTACAAACCCTCCTGCACGGTGAGATCAGCCAACGCAGGGAAGCTGGAAGTAACTTAACTAAAAACGCTGGGCCAACGCTGCACACGTCCCATAACTCTTCTCCCTTCTGGCTCCAAAACTATGGAATGCACTTCCCATTACAATCAGAATTGCAGACTCGCTCCCAATCTTCCACCGTAGTCTGAAAACCCATGCACCTCTTCAGACTCCATCTAGGGCCCATAGCCGCGACGACCTTACTGGCTCAACTTATGTAACTTAGACATAGCACTATATATGCATAGTTTCATTATATAGATATTCCACTGTTACGTTCTTAGCTTACTATTTTGTTTATGTATATGATGTATTGTTTTTTTGTTCTTGCTTAACCCATTTTGTGCGGGAACCCCTTTTGGTGTTTTAAGCATTATGTTATGCTTTAGCTGTGTTGTAGATTAAATAATCTTCCAAAGATGAAGGAATGACAAAGTTCTTCAGGGTGAAGTATTGAGAATTTATTAAGAAGATTCAGCAGAGTAACAACATACAGAGAGTGAGGAACAGGCCTCCTTGCCTGTTCCACCAGCCCCTCCGGACGCAAGCCCCCTCCACCCCATTCTCAGACAGTCCTTATAGTCTTGTCTTAACAGAGATGCAAATACTAACTGTCCATATACGGCTCTGCGCTAAACATAAGGGCGACACAAATAAGTATACCTTTGCTGACAGCGTGGAGGGGTCAAGTCAGCTGCTAGATTGACAGCTGCATGAATTAGACTGAGCACATTGGTGAGCAAAGAGACTTAATGGAAGGAAGATAATGCATATATTTGGCACTGTAGTTGGCATTCTAAAATTCCCATTACAGCTGTTGAAAAATAGCAGATCTACGAGCTTGTAGGTCTTTTAAATCGTGAAGATGTGGCGCAAATCTTTGAATATACAGTATATTCTTTCAGAGCGAACGTTTTTAACTGAAATCATTACTACTGGGAGGTCACATCACTCATGCGACTCCTCCATGTCTCTCGCTGCCTCTCAAGTGACTACAGGCCAATCGCGTCTTTTCCAGGACTTATCAATTCAATCCGTCCCCTTCCGTTACGCGCGCGGGAAGCTTTGCAAACTTCCACTTTGCTTCCACTATGCTTCGCAAGGAATCTGGCTTCAACAGAGACACACGCCCCAGAGCCGGAAGAGGCGTCGTCTACCATGTTATGCCTATGGTGCCGCCCAATAGAATGTGGATTTTTGACCTGCTTTTGAATTATCCCAATGTCGAGGTTGAGTTTGTCAGACGGTCACATGTATTAATCCTCTTTCACATTAACTTCATATCATATATAACATATATTTGCATGTAAATCCCTCTGTGTGGCAGCGTCTTCTGCCTGTGGATCTGCTAGATGTTATCCCTCTCTCAAATATAATATAAAGTGGACCTGTCAAGTGATTCTCCAGTGAAATGTTGACTGAACCTGTGTGTGTGTGTGTGTGTGTGTGTGCGTGCGTGCGTGCGTGCGTGCTTGCGTGCGTGCGTGCGTGCGTGCGTGCGTGCGTGCGTGCGTGCATGGTGAATGACCAGGTGGTGCGCGTGTTGCTGTCGGACTGGGAGGCGGACCCCGAGGTCCGGGACTACAGCGGGAGGCGTGCCATCCAGTACCTCCCCGCGCCGCTCGTCGCCAACCTGCAGGACGAGGGCGTGGTCACGTCGCCGGGGTCGGAGTCCGACACGGAGAGCGCCGAGGGGGGCAGCGGGACAGGGGGCCGGGGGGCGGGCTGGGGCTGGCGCAGAGTGCTCCAGCTCCTGAACCCCGCCGCCGCCGCCGCCGAGGAGGCGCCGGTGGCGGGTGGTGGAGACGGGGGTAACGGAACGACAAAGGCCAAGGCGGCGGGTGTACAGAGGAAGTCGTCCCTGAGCCGGCTGAACGCGCGGCTACACCGCGGGCGCCACCGCGCCCACATCATCCACAGCACCTCCTTCAGGGAGTCCGGGGAGGTGGAGAGGGGAGACGGCCTGCCCTGCAGCCCCATGAGGACCAGACCTCTCTCCAACCTGTTTGGCTGAGGTGGAGGAGGTGGAGAGGGGAGACGACCTGCCCTGCAGCCCCATGAGGACCAGACCTCTCTCCAACCTGTTTGGCTGAGGTGGAGGAGGTGGAGAGGGGAGACGACCTGCCCATCAGCCCCATGAGGACCAGACCTCTCTCCAACCTGTTTGGCTGAGGTGGAGGAGGTGGAGAGGGGAGACGACCTGCCCATCAGCCCCGTGAGGACCAGATCTCTCTCCAACCTGTTTGGCTGAGGTGGAGAGGGGAGACTGCCTGCCCATCAGCCCCATGAGGACCAGACCTCTCTCCAACCTGTTTGGCTGAGGTGGAGGAGGTGGAGAGGGGAGACGGCCTGCCCACCTGCAGCCCTGTGAGGACCAGACCTCTCTCCAACCTGTTTGGCTGATGCGCCGCTCAGATGTCAAATAAACGTAGCTATTATTGGTTTAAGAAATAATGATCTTCCTTATCAGTGGGACTCTCTAATGAAGGTTTTCAGTTTTCCTGTTCAACAGCTTTTTAACCCATTTAGACTGGAGGACGATTCTACAAATGTCTTCTAAATCCTGACAGTTTTCTGACAGTTTTCTCAGTGGTGCTCAAACTATTTCATGTCAAGGACCCCCAGAATTATCTGTATTAGGCTGCAGACCCCCATCTAAAAATATGTTGTTCCATGGGACCCCCTAGAAGCAAAGATTTGAGCTAAAAACGAACGCTCTGAAAGAATATATTCAAACATTTGGGCCACATTTTCACGATTTTTCAAAAATAGCAGACCTACAAGCTCGTAGCGCGGCACTCGGTGCCGCGCTATGAGCTTTCAATAGCTAAAGCATAACATAATGCTTAAAACACCAAAAGGGGTTCCCGTCCAAAATATCTATTCGACTTTTTTTTTTTTTTTTTTCCAGGGCTAGGGGTCTGTGAAACCATCAGATAGCAAGGCAATGAAATGACTTGCTCGCTGGCTTTCACACCTCAATGGAAACTGTTCTTACGCGGTGGAAATGTAGAAGTAGGCCGGGGTCGCATGCACTTTTCACTTTGGTTTTGACTCACGGAAAAGAGAGCGGAACACAGCTGTGAAAACAGCACTTCAGATTAGATACTCCAAAAACCATGTTCCTATTTGCAGTGAAGAACCTTTATATAATATACATCTCATTTTATAGATTTTAGTCTCCTTTTTTTAAAGGAAGATTTTTCTTAATTAATTAATATAATGTCAATGAAAAAAAAAAGCTGTAGTTGCTAGTAATTAAAAAAATATTTTTTTCTTTTTTATGACCTTTGAATATGCACTTGTCACTTTGAATGTATTTAGTTGAGAATGGAATGAAATTGCTTTGTCTAAAAGTGAACCATGACAGCTACTATTCCACTGTGGTTATGATGATCCCCTGACTCATAATCACACTCCCATAAATGATTTATATGTTAAATACAAACATTTAGAATATTGTTGTTTGCTTTATTCCCTTCATATTTCAAGGCATGTTGATCGTGTATTGAGGGTGGAGTTTAATGGCTGTAGCCATATGTGGGGAAAGCCTGGTGACGAGAGAGGTTAAGTTAGCCTGACGCGTTTTACACAGATGGGGGGGATTACTGCCAGCCAGGCAGTTATAGCCCTTTAGCCGAATATATTTCTAAAGATGCTGGATTAATTACATAATCTGACTGTTTGACAGCTGGGATGCACATGGTGGTGGTCTGTTATACAGTGTTGCTTAGATTTCTCTTAATGACCGTAGCAGCATACCTCAATAATTTTGTTCAACTTGTTTATTTATGTGTTTTACAGTATATTATTACCATAGGGCTGCTACAGTATGTATTGCCAAGGAATATTGTGATCTTTAAACCACATTCAAACCTTTGGGGTTTTTAACTGAACTTAAAGCTGCTATAAGCAATAATATGTCAAATTTTTAATTACTTTTTGTTTTTGGTTTTTTGTATTCAGACAGCCAGCAATGGGTAGAACACTCCAAAAGATTGTTGTCACTGTGACACATCTAGGGGCCGCAATCTGCATTCAAAGATTTTCTTAGATCGATTCGCCTGTCTGCTTCCTGAAGGGGTAATTAAAAAGGTGACATATTGCTTATAGCAGATTTAAATGCTGGATATTGTAGATGGATTGATGATACTGTAACTTTTTTGATGCTTCCTAGATTTCCTGAATGTCACATGAGTACGGCTGGATTTTAACTGTATGGTGGACGGACTTTCTCATATTGTATGAAATGAACATGGTTATTATTGAGGAAACAAAGCCCGACAAGGTGATGCAGGACTGGAATCACCCTGAAGGGGTTCACCCTTAGAGTATATATTAATAGAGACGGCACCGGAGTTCTCCTCCCATCCACTTGCATTAAGTTGCTCAAAAGCGCATGAGGCGATTTCACTCCTCCTTCCGGGTAGGAACAGAGTGCATTCTGGGATGGATTGGGCCAAATCGTGAACGCGCTGGCCGTTGACTATCATTGCACACGTTCACGTATGAAACAGCGTTCGCGTGTCATGGGCCCCATAACATGAACGTGCGCAATGATAGTCAACGGACCAGTGCTGGCTCGAGCTGCAATACCAAATTCGGCCACTATGTCCATTTCGCCTCAGGGTTTCCTCCGGGTGCCGTCTCTATTAATATATACCCCAAGGGTTCCCCCCCAATAATGACCGACTTGCTGTTCATTATCCTTCATTACGCAGCTACTAAATGAGGGATACATAACACAAATATTGTAGTGATTTGAAAAGGATCTAAAACCTCTCTAAATACTTTAGTTAACTGGAGTCCCCCAGGGGTCTATATTAAGCCCCATGCTGTTTTCACTCTACTAATCGTCTTCCCCCCTCCAGAATTGGGACGGTAGTTATGCTAGTCCAGTAGAGTCTACAGACAGGATGGTATGTTGTTGAGCACAGCAGAAATAACGAGATGCAGTGCATTCAGCCAGGCCGTGTAATAAGCAAATGTATTGTACCAGATGTACTTTTTTTTTCCAGAATGTGAATGCTGTGCACTGCCTGCTTCCTTTTGATGTCTAAAAATCATGTCTGTCTTGTCTGTCAAATACTGTGAAATGATATGATGTGAAAGACACTGTTACTGAGCCATGATCATGGTCATCTCTTAACTGCCTCGTTTTCCACTCGTATTCTTGTTTGGGAAATAAAGCAATAATTGTTTAAGGAAAAAGAATAATAATCACAGACAATCCTTTTCTGTTCAACTTGCACAACCCCAACCACGACGCAAATACAGCTATAGGTGGCAATAACAGGACTGCGTTGTACAAGAACCCTGAAATACCTATGTTTCTATGTCAGTGGTGCTCAATATTTCATGTCAAGGACCCCCAGAATTATCTGTATTTGGCTGCAGACCCCCATCTGAAAATGTGTTGTTCCAGAAGCAAGGATTTGAGTTAAAAACGTTTGCTCTGAAAGAATATATTCAAACATTTGGGCCACATTTTCACGATTTTTCAAAAATAGCAGACCTACAAGTTCATAGCGCGGCACTCGGTGCCGCGCTATGAGCTTGTAGATCTGCTATTTTTCAATAGCAGTTGTAGTACAAGTACAAGAACCATGTTACAATGTTATTATGCAAAGTCACGGCCACACAAAAGGGCAAAATGAAACTGGCTGTTTCTTCTGCCTACCATTCATAATGAGCCTGAGCGATATTGTGCTTGCCTGCTGGGGCTGAATAATTGATGAAGTGATGACCCCAGTGCCATTTGCTGTCATTTAGTACCCATCACATTCTATACACAGGCTGGCCTGTGAAACGCTGCACCACAATAAACTCTCACTCTGCACCTGTTCTGTGTGTGCTTACGTATATACACCCAAGTATTGGCAAACTCAGCTCGCATGCATGCTGTTACCGACCTGGCATATCTATTTTGGGCCACAACATTATAGATGAATATCCTTCAAAAGAACACCTAACAAGCTCTCAACGCATTACTTTTCTGCTAATTTCACTATTTGTCATGACAAAGCTTATTACTGTAGGGCTTAAAGGATCACTTTTCAACCTATCTATCTTCATATAATTTGTTCTCACTAATGTTCATGATATAATAGCACAATTTTCTTCTCATCAGTCTGTGTCTTGTATAGGAGGGCTGTGGGCAGTTCAGAAACCCGTCCACCATGCAGTGGCATCATCGATGGGGAATCCAAGCTAATAGAAACTGCAGGATTTCTATTCCTGAAAAGTTGCGAAAATGGAAGCCATCGTTCTCACGAATCTCACGTCACGATAATACAAATCTCTCTCTCTCTCTCTCTCTCTCTCTCTCTCTCTCTCTCTCTCTCTCTCTCTCATCCACCAGAACCACAGACACATGATCTAACTATAAGCAATTAATTTCCAAAGGCTTGCACGGGTGAATGCCAAAAGTGTTTGAGTCACCATACATTTAGCACTCAGGGCTCATAATTGTATTTGTTATTTCTCTATAGCCCAAATAGATTTATTGAGGTCATTAGGAGGAGGAGATACTAGTGAAGATGTAGTTTTACTACAATAGTCAATTGGCCTCGGGTGATGTATCTGTCAGATGACAGAGCACAGTGGTCAGGCCAGCTGACCTACATACAAAGTCATGGGCATAATGCCTATTATGTAAATTCCTCTCATCTTTTACGGGAAACTGTGCCAAAAAGAAAAAGAAAAATGCCTCAGGGTTCCAGTGCAGGACCCGTGTTTTATCTATTCATGTCCTCTCCTCCCTCTCTTTCTAAATTGTGCAGCAGCAGCAGCACACTGTAACAGCAGCGATACGCTTAACCAGCCAGGCATCAACCAATTAACCCGCAAAGCTCAGCTGGGCACATGTGATCCAAATATTGGCTCTGTATTTGTCTCATAAATTACAACAGACGTCACACACCTCCAGTGTCCCAGAGTGCATTGAGAGTGACAGATTACCAGTGTTGATTTTGTCGACTAAAACTCTGACTAAAAATGTTCGTCGACTACCTTTTTTCACTGACGAAAACTAAATGGAAACTAAATGAAAACTAAGCTATGATGACTAAATATATCGACAATTTCGTCACGAAATATAAAGACTAATATAGACTAAAATGTTAGGAAGGTACTAGTGGGAGAAGAGATCCAGTATAAGTCATTTTACACTTGGTTGCATGCTGAAAATAGCAGATCTACAAGCTCACAACGCGTCGCAACCAACTGGGCCAAGTCCTGGACCGGAAGTAGGCATAAATGCATTGGACTCAGGCAACAGCCCAGCTTTAATGATCTTAAATCCCTTTATTTTAGATTGTTTTGTAGTAATAGTACAACATAAACATTACAGATACTTTAGTTGTTACTGTACAATACTTTAAAACAGTTGTCATGTTGCACACATGCTTAAAATAGCTCTTATTTGCGCCGCCCTTGTTGAAAACAATGTATTTCCAACTCCAGCTTGTCTCTGTCCAGGCTGCATGAACAGTGCTCGAGCGCTCGGTTTCTGCCCCCTCAATATCGTAACTCTTATATTAGATGGCTCTGGCTTAGGGTTGACGACAAAGTACAGCATCAATGGGACTGGTCCACAAGATTCGATACAGCACCAAGATACCCATGATTAGAATGGCTAATAAGCCAGACTAATATCACACAACACTCAATTTTTTTTGCCAACGGCTGATTCGGTCTGGCTTATTAGCCAGGCTAACCCATGATACCCATATACTTCTTTAATGTCAACGAAGTCCACACCCATAACACCAGAGGGAGTTCAACAAACCATGTGCAACCCAGATTCTTCACAAACAAGGGACTACATTGTTTTCGCTCCTATGCCACCAAAATGTGGAACGCCCTACCAACAGTCATTAGGACATGTGAATCCCTTGACTCCTTCAAATGCGCTCTCAAAGGCCACCTACGGACGGCTGCAATTCGAAACTGGCCCCCGTAAAATCTGAATCCCCCCACCCACCACTTTTCCCCCTCACTGTTTATGTTTGTTTTTCCCTTTTTACCTCCTCTATGATGATTTCCTGTTTTTGGCCATATAGAAGTGTATATTTGTACGTCTCTAATGGTATGATGAATTGAACATGATGGACCCTATTGTAAACAAGTGTATAGGTAATGCTTTATGGTGTCGTCCACAGTTAACAGTTTTAAATGTACTGTAATTCTCCAATCTGATTGATTGATTGATTGATTGATTGATTGATTGATTGATTGATTGATTGAAATATTTATTAACCGTTTGCAGAATTACAGTACATTTCAAGCACAAACTCAATACAAAGACTGTTAACTGTGAGTGGACGACCCAATTAAGCATTACACTTGTTTACAAGAGGGTCCACCTTGTTCAATTCATCAAAACATTTAGAGACGTACAAATAGACACTTCTATATAGTCAAAGAACAGAACAGGAATTCATCATAAATATCTGTCAATCAATCAATCAATCAATCAATCAATCAATCAATCAATCAATCAATCAATCAATCAATCAATCAATCAATCAATCAATCAATCAATTTGGACCCATGGTGTCACTGGTCCCTGGCTGGACAAGTGGACATCAGTTGTGAGTTTTGTTCACATACCATGTAGTTCCATATAGTTCCACACGAGGTCGCCACTCCCCCACGTTGTAACAAAACGTGCTTCATTTTCTGCAAGTCGTTGACTCGTCACTCTCTAAGTTCAAAGTTCACTACATCCGGAAGTGAAGAACTACACAGTCGTTCATTCTTTCGGCTTCTGTTCTTAGTTCTCGCTCAGCCACTAAAGCCAGTGGTCTAACATCATTATGGAATGACCAGTCGTCTATATCAATCGGCTAATAAGGTTAGGTAAGTGGAAATTATAATACTTTATTTTAACGTTATTATTATAACCTCATGTGATGATAAGACACTCGGCCGTGGTGGATTAGCTACAGCTAACACACAACAGGGCAGTTAGCATTAGCCACCGCTAGTGTTAATTAGCTGCTTTGTGTGGAAGAGGATTTGGGACGAGCTAAGCTAACATGCTAACCGGTTTAGCTTATTTGTTGTGGTGGTCAGCGATTGTTGTCATGGCTCCTTGTGTTGTTGTTGTTGTTACTTTTTAGGGTCTTTGCCGTCTGGCAACAAACACAATGAGGTAGCCCAAACATTTAGACTCTCGTAGAGGTTTTTTTCGATTCTGACAGAATCGAAAAAAACCTCTACGAGAGTCTAAATGTTTGGGCTAACAATGAGGTATTTTTTTTTCTTTGATGAATTGAACAAGGTGGACCCTCTTGTAAACAAGTGAATGCTTTATTGGGTCGTCGACAAACAGTTAACAGTCTTTGTATTGAGTTGTGCTTGAAATGTACTGTAATTCTGCAAACTGTTAATACATATTTCAATCAATCAAATTGAACATATCTGAACCTCCCGTCCCCTGGTTTGAGTAGGTAATGGTATATTATTATATAGGTTGAAAATGGTCCAAGTCTCAGACTTTTTCAAAAAAATAGCCGAGCTACAAGCCCACAACGTGTCGTGTTGTTGTGGGAGACAAACCAATTAAAACAAATGCATAATGTAAGATTGCAAGATCAGAAACGATGAAAGAAAGACATAAAATAACATTGATTGATTGAACATTGTATTAACAGCTTAAAGGAGAATTCCATGCTAGGAGGCTTTCTTACCTTTATTTGTAGTTGTTACGTCCCCAACAAAGAGGTCCAGGTGTTATTTTGTGCAAAAGCGCATTATTGGCTACTTCCCCTACCATAAGCCCTCAATGAATTGCATTGAATTGTATTTAATTGAATGGGGCTATGGGGTTTTGTGCTAATTCACTTATTTCCATTGCTCAAAAATCAATATTTTTTGTATATATCCTCTCTTCATAATGTAAATAGTATCCTGAGCGGCACACTTTACTACTTATTTCGATGGAAATAAGTGAATTAGCACAAAAAACCAACCCCCATTGAGGGCGTATATTAGGGGAAATAGCCAATAATGCACTTTTGCACAAAATAACACCTGGACCTCTTTGTTGGGGACGTAACAACTACAAATAAAGGTAAGAAAGCCTTCTAGCATGGAATTATCCTTTAACAGAATGGGCACAGTTCAAGAAGGTACAGGTCAATACAACATTTGCTAATATTGATTGATTGAAAATGTTATTCACAGTATGTATTGTATACTGGGTACATTACATTTCAAACGGAAGCACAAGTCAATACAAAAACTGCTATATATATATATATATATATATATATATATGATGAGGATGAAACCTCATTGACATTGACTTTTTTATACAGGGGCCAGTTTCGAATTGCAACCGTCCGTAGAAGGTGCTCATTGAGACTAGTGGTTTTGAAACAGTCTAGTGATTCACATTTCTTAATGGCTGAGAGAGTAGTGGTGTCGCTCGCCAAAAATAGCAGATCTACAAGCCCACCACAACAACGAGTTGCAGTTTGAGGGGACAAGAAAAGAGACAATATGAACAGCACGTTAACATCCGTGGCGTGTTAACCCATTTAGACGTGAGGACAATTCTACAAATGCCTTCTAAATCCTGACAGTTTTCTGAAAACCCTAGCCGCAATTTGCAACTCTAGATTTTTTTTATAATGGGATGAATCTAGAGTTGCAATACCCTCCATTGACTCCCCACTCATCATTTTGCGTTTGCGATCTGCTTGTCTTAAACAACGTTAAACTCACCAACATTGAAGCTGTAGTCCAAGCTTGAATTATTCTCTTTCAATCTGCAAACCTTGTTTTTCATGAAAATCCACCGTAGACATGTTATGAGCTACTTTCTGTCAAGAAGAAGAAATGTTGGAGTTTGGAAGCGCTCGTTTGTATTAAGGGGTCGCGCTGCTGCCTCCTGCATTATGTGCAAATGCGAAACAGATGCATGCAGGGACGTTCAGTGACTTACGATGAGCGCTTCCAAACTCCAGCACTTAGAAAAAGAATCACTTGCACAGAATTTCTTGACAGAAAGTAGCTCATAACATGTCTACGGGGGATTTTCATGAAAAACAAGCTTTGCAGATTGAAAGAGAATAATTCAAGCTTGGACTACAGCTTCAATGTTGGTGAGTTTAACGTCGTTTAAGACAAGCAGATCGCAAACGCAAAATGATGAGTGGGGAGTCAATGGAGGGTATTGCAACTCTAGATTCATCCCATTATAAAAAAATCTAGAGTTGCAAATTGCGGCTATGAAAACCCCATGTTTCTATGTCAGCAGTGCTCAAACCTTTTCATGTCAACAGCCCCCAAAAATATATGTATTTGGCCGCCGACCCCCATCTGAAAATATGTAGTTCCAGGGGGGGTGCATACTTAGTTTAGACTAGTCATTGGTTAGACATGGGTTAAGGTTAGGTTTAGGTGTGCTGCCCCGTGGGAGGTTAGGTTTAGGGTGAGGGTTTGAGATAGGTTGTAGGACTAATGACTGGTCTAACCCAATGACTAGTCTAAACCAAAAACTGTCTAAACTAAGTACTGCACCCGTTCCAGGGACCCTCCCAGAAGCAAAGATTTGAGTTAAAAATGTTCGCTCTGAAAGAATATATATATTCAAAGATTTGCGCCACATTTTCAAGATTCTTCAAAAATAGCAGACCTACAAGCTCCTAGCGCAGCACTGCTATTTTCCAATAGCTGAAGCATAATATAGTGCTTAAAACACCAAAAGGGGTTCCCGCCCAGAATGGGTTGAACTTTAGTAACACAGTGGAGACTCTAGTAGTCAAATTAAGTAACCGTTTGACGTTTGTGATGCATCATCTTGGGGTCAGCAATTCAAATCCATGGAAATGTGGACCTACTGAATGTTCCGCAACTTGCACCGTATGTGCAAGTTGTACACTCATGTACACGGTAACACACTAAGGGCCGATTCATACTCCTATTTTAACGCTGTAGTGCCGAAATGATTTCGGCTCGTCAGAAATTTTCAGTAGCACTGAAGAGCCGACTTTAGGACGGCTCTACAGAGCTCTAAAATAGGAGTATGAATCGCGCCTAACTCCTGATCTATGCTATATTATATATAATATATTATATGTAGATATATTTTTGGGGGTCCTTGACATGAAAATGTTTGAGAACGACCGACACAGAAACATAGGTTATATTTGAAAACTGTCATGATTCAGAAGACATTTGTAGAATCCGTTCTCAAGTCTAAATGGGTTAAATTACACAGTGGTGTAATCGGATCGGTACTCTGTATCGACCCATATGCAAGTTATGGAATCGGGATGGAAAAAATGGTATCTATTCTGTACATCTCTAATGTTTGCGCTGTTCTCCGCCTCCCCTCCTCAGCCAGCCTCTGCTTCCCCGTCTGGCACAACAATGTCCACCATAGTGCACGACACCACAGAGGCCCTGTGCCTCTGTCCGGACCACAGCCTGTACCTCAAGCCCATCGCCAAGATGACCGTCAGCGTGGCGCTGCCCCAGCTGAAGACGCCCGGCAAGAGCATCTCCAACTGGGAGGTGATGGAGCGCGTGAAGGCCATGGTGGCGCCGGAGCAGTTCTCCGCGCTGCGCATCTCCAAGAGCACCATGGACTTCATCCGCTTCGAGGGCGAGGTGGAGAACAAGGGCGTGGTCAAGATGCTGCGGGAGCGCCTGGACGGGAAGAGCATCAAGCTCAGTGGCTTCACGGACATATTGAAGGTATGTGATGTGGTGATGTGCAGTTGACTTTTGAACTGTAGCCCAGTGTAGTTTTTCGTCGACTAAAACTAAGACAAAAGATGTTCGTTGACTACCTATTTTCACTGGCAAAAACTAAATGAAAACTAAGCTATGATGACTAAAACTAAGAGTAAATATATTGACAATTTCGCCAACAAATAAAAATCACACCCGTGTGAAGTGAGTGGTGCAACTCCGTGTTAGAGGTGATATTCCTTGCTAACCTTAGGATGCTGTTATCATTATGTGGCTGTATCCTACGTGGATCGCACAAAGTTTCATGTGGTATGAATTCATCCTAGGTAAACCTGAAGCTGACAACTGTCTGATTTAATCCTCAATGTCTTCCTGACTGACTCTGACTGTCTCTCCCTGTGTTTTCAGGTGCGTGCAGTGGAGAACAAGGTGGACTTCCCCACCAAGTACGAATGGGACTCGTTCTTCCGCGACGCGGAGGACATGAACGAGGCGGTGCCGGGGGAGAGGCCCGATACCATCCACCTGGAGGGGCTGCCCTGCCGCTGGTTCAGCCAGAAGGACAGCCCGCACCCAGACAGGCCCAACGAAGAGACCCTCGCCAAGGTCTTCCAGAGCTTCGGCAAGGTGGGGGATTCAGCTCAGTGGCCTTGTGGTTAGAGTGTCCGCCCTGAAACTGGGAGGTCGGGGGTTCGATCCCCGCCCGGGTCATACCAAAGACTGTAAAAATGGGACCCAATGCCTCCCTTCTTGGTTGGATTGGGGGGTCAAATCTACTAATCAAATGATTCCCGAGCGCAGCACGGCTGCAGCTCACCGCTCCAAGAGATGGGTCAAATGCGGAGAACAAATTTCACTGCGGTAACGTGTGTGACAAATCGTACGACTTTGACTTTGATCTGCGATAACGCTGTGAAATCTTCACTGAATTAACCCATTCTGGACAGGAACACCTTTTTGGTGTTTTAAGCATTATGTTATAATTTAGCTATTGAAAAATAGCAGATCTACAAGCTTGTAGTTCTGCTATTTTTGAAAAATCGTGAACATGTGGCGCAAATCTTTGAATATATATGTTCTTTCAGCGCACGTTTTTAACTCAAATCTTTGCTTCTGGGGGGGTCCCTGGAACAACATATTTTCAGATGGGGGTCGGCAGCCAATTACATATAGTTTCTGGGGGACCTTGACATGAAATAGTTTGAGAACCTCTGATATACTGTACATAAACATAGGTTTTTTAAAAACAAACTGTCATGATTTAGATGACATGATTATTTTAATTTCGATGTCAGGGCCTATAAATGGGTTAGTCGGTTGGTTAGTCTCAACCTGACAAAAACGAACGCTGGTGTTCAGAGATTAAAATAGACCTCTGCATCCGGATGCACTACTGTACTGTTTTTTTATTCTAGTTTATTTTGTTAGCTTTAGTTATAATAATCATTTCTTCTTCTGTTTTCTACATGAATATAACCACATTATAACCATATAAAATGAAATGGGAGTTAAATGCTGCAATTTGTAAAAATGGCAAAATATGACTCCTGACGTCGTTGTGAAGTGGGACTCATCTAAAAGACCATCCCTGGGACTCATCTAAAAGACCATCCCTGCATCCTGGGACTCATTACATTGAAAACCTATTTACATCACTGTGTTTTTTTGGTAGGTGCGTAACGTGGACATCCCCATGCTGGACCCGTACCGGGAGGAGATGCTGGACAAGAACTTCAACACGTTCAGCTTCGGGGGCCACCTGAACTTCGAGGCCTACGTCCAGTACCAGGAGTACCAGGGCTTCATCAAGGCCATGGACTCGCTGCGCGGCATGAAGCTGATGCTGAAGGGCGAGGACGGGAAGGCGGTCGCCTGCAACATCAAGGTAAGGGACCTTCTTCTTCCTGGTGTTGATTTCGTCGACTAAAACTTGTTCGTCGATTACCTTTTTTCACTGGCGAGAACTAAATTAAAACTAAGCTATGATGACTAAGACTAATATATTGACAATTTTGTCAACAAATAAAAACTAGACTAAAATGTTAGACGGGGACTAGTGGACGAGATCCAGTATAAGTCATTTTACACTTGGTTGAATGCTGAAAATATAGAAAGTGTAAAATCTGTCATTACGACGGCATCAAGGCCCGCCAAAATACATTTTAGTAGACTAAATCAACTGTAGATTTAGTCTACTAAAATCTTATGATCTTTAGTCGACTAACACTAGACTAACACTAAAACATTCCAGGTGACTAAAATGTGACTGAAACTAAATAAACTATTGAAGAGACTATGACTAAAACTAAAATCAAAATTTACTGCCAAAAGCAACACTGCTTCTTCGATTATGCAAAACTGTGGTTGCGTCCGTGCACCCCTTGTGGTGTGTGACAACACCCTCTAGGGGGTGTGTGACATCATGAAAGGTTGAGTCATTGGTTTCAAGGGCTGGGGGAAGTATTCTCTAATGAACTGTTTGTGTTTGGGCCAAAATATTCCTTCCGGAAAAAGCTTGATTCATTGAGCATGATTAATTGTATTTCGGGCACAGCAAAAATGGCTATATGGCTGACTCGGAAGAACAAAACAGAGGGAGCTGGGAACACAGACACAGTACAGGTGCTCGAAGGAATGGTGGCAGCACGCCTTAGGGTGGAGTTTGCCTACCACAAACTAGTGGACAATTTAGAGGCTTTTAGCCTTTTCTGGGCTCAGAGGGGTGTGCTGTGTGTGGTGCAGGACAGGGAATTGTGCCTTTTTCTTTTTGAAAAAAGAGGTGTTATTTATATCTAGTCTTTTCATATGAGCTAACTGCAATTTTGAAGTGACATATTGTATGTACTTCAAAAAATAGGAATTTAAAAAATTCCAAAAAGGTAGCGTATCCAAAAATTAAACAAACGGCGGACAAAGTACTCACATTTCCATTTCTTTATTGGCACACACCAAAAAGGAACGCTTGCGCGTTTCGGCTATTTTATGTACTGCAGAGTTTTAATAAAGGTGCTTTTAAAGGTCAAAGGTCTCTCTCTCTCTCAGCATGTGATACCAATAGTCATGCGCGTGGGTTAATAATGCGATTGTCTTGTTCAGCGTAACACAGCAGCTTTAAGGCCTTTTAGTGGGATGAGAATCAGGACGCTCCCCTTAATCCCCAGACTGAAGCGTCATTGTGAAGTGTAAAAACGCAGCGTGGGGAGACCAGACCGAGGGAACACTCCCCCAATTAAAAATGAGAGGAGGACAAAAAGGAGGGGGAAAAAACTGAGAAATTGGCCTGGCTGTTTTTTTTTAATTCTAATGCAAGAATGTAATGTAATGAGAGAACGACATCCCATAATAACTGTGTCCCTCAGGACACAGTTTTGCATGGCCTATATATATATATATATATATATATATATATATATATATATATATATATATTGCAGGCTTGTTGTGCCCCGGGACATTATGGCCCACTTTCAAGCCAGGTGTGATGAGTGGGTACATTTGGTTGACGTTGTGTTTGCCTACCTCACACATCTGCCTGTCTCCAGTGTCACTCTGGTCGACGAGTCGGAGACAGGGATGTCCCGATACGCTTTTTTCGTTCCCGATACCACGATTTCTGTGTTAGCCGATACCGATGCCAAATACCGATACCAGTGTTGTGCCGCGCTACAAGCTTGTAGATCTGCTATTTTTGAAAAATCGTGAAAATGTGTTGCAAATCTTTGAATATATATTCTGTCAGAGCGAACGTTTTTAACTTCTCTCTCTCCCTCCCCCTCCCCCCCTGTCAGGTGGCCTTTGACACCAGTAAGCACCTGAGCGAGGTGGCGGTGAAGAGGAGACAGCAGGAGAGGCTGAAGCTCCAGGAGCTGGAGAGACAGCGGGAGGAACAGAAGAGACGGGAGAAGGAGGAGGAGGAGAGACGCAAGGAGGAGGAGAGGTACGCAGAGACCCCGTGTGTTAGGAGGAGAGGTACACAGAGACCCTGTGATAGGAGGAGAGGTACGCAGAGACCCTGTGTGATAGGAGAGGTACGCAGAGACCCCGTGTGATAGGAGGAGAGGTAGGCAGAGACCCTGTGTGATAGGAGGAGAGGTACACAGAGACCCTGTGATAGGAGGAGAGGTACGCAGAGACCCTGTGATAGGAGGAGAGGTACGCAGAGACCCTGTGATAGGAGGAGAGGTACGCAGAGACCCTGTGATAGGAGGAGAGGTACGCAGAGACCCTGTGATAGGAGGAGAGGTACGCAGAGACCCCGTGTGATAGGAGGAGAGGTACACAGAGACCCTGTGTGATAGGAGGAGAGGTACGCAGAGACCCCGTGTGATAGGAGGAGGAGGAGAGGTACGCAGAGACCCCGTGTGATAGGAGGAGAGGTACGCAGAGACCCTGTGTGATAGGAGGAGAGGTACGCAGAGACCCCGTGTGATAGGAGGAGAGGTACGCAGAGACCCTGTGTGATAGGAGGAGGAGGAGAGGTACACAGAGACCCTGTGTGATAGGAGGAGGAGGAGGGGTACGCAGAGACCCTGTGTGATATAGCCTCTGTCCCAGGCTTACTTATCTGCGAAAAGAAAAGCCTGGTCACAACGTAAGGCAGAGAAGCTATCGGCGGATGTATCCTCCGGAACATCCGTCAGATGTATTTCCCCCGGATACGATATTTTGCCCGACCAATCACAACACTTCATTCACAGAGAATGTAAACTGATTTGTAAAGCATCGTCATTTCCTTGGGCGATACTTCCGCTAAAATCCAAACAAATGATAGCCTCTACAGCGTAGGTCTTGCCCAGGGTGTGTGTGATATGGCTTCCCTCGACTAGGTTGAGTTCCATGTCCTTGTGTCGTAACATAACGGGTCCCCGTCATTTAAACTAGGTTGAGTTCCATGTCCCTGTGTCGTAACATAACGGGTCCCCGTCATTTAAACTAGGTTGAGTTCCATGTCCCTGTGTCGTAACGTAACGGGTCCCCGTCATTTAAACTAGGTTGAGTTCCATGTCCCTGTGTCGTAACATAACGGGTCCCCGTCATTTAAACTAGGTTGAGTTCCATGTCCCTGTGTCGTAACATAACGGGTCCCCGTTATTTAAACTAGGTTGAGTTCCATGTCCCTGTGTCGTAACATAACGGGTCCCCGTCATTTAAACTACGTTGAGTTCCATGTCCCTGTGTCGTAACATAACGGGTTCCTGTCATTTAAACCATTCTAACTACTGGCCACTAGCAGTGGGCTTCGCGCCGCACTTCCCAAAGTGGGGTCCGGGCCGGGACCCCTAGGGGTCCTTGAGAGAGTTCCAGGGGGTCCCCAGCATACTGATAATTTTGATTTGATTTGATCTTTATTTATCTTGAACATAAAAAGTACAAATAACAGTACATCAACACAATATCAATCACACCATTATTTGTTCAAGAAGGGACAGAGCGAAGCAATGCTTATATTGTCCGGCCTGTTGTGGGAAATATGTATAGTATATTGTTCCATGCTAGTCTGTCTGGTCGTGTCTGTGAAAGCCTGTCTTAATCCAATCAACCCTTTGATCAAGCTGTATGTAAAAGACCATGTCACACCTATTGTTTGTTATGAGACCCTGCTGGGCCTGAATAGGGATCACTAGGTAGTTCCTGTCTCAGGAGGGGGGCGGACAGCCAAGACAGTCAGGGCGGCTCTGTATTGTACCTTTGTGAAGGTCATGTTTATCTGTGGACTTGCTTCTGGGGTATAACGCCAGGGCTCCACCGGACGCGTTGCGTCTCCGTCGCGTCGCGTCAAAAAACGCACCGGTTCAATTTTAATGCACGCGTCGCGTCTCCGTCAACGCGGGCAGTGGAGCCACCCTTCATTGATTAAAAAGGGAACATTCCCTGACGGTGACGGAGACGCGACGCTGACGCGCCCGGTGGAGCCCGGCCGTAAGAGAGGACTTACGGAGAAGCTGAGGAAGGCTAGTGGGATGGAGACGACGAGAGAGAGATGTACTGAGAGAGAAAGTTTGAGTGATACAGGCTAAGCCTGCTAGACTGAGAGATGTTGTTTGCTCGTTGCTGTTCTTCTGAATAAACTTCTAAGATATACATTCACCCGGATGGACATATATTATTTCCATAACAGGCCCCCTTCTTACCTTTACATATATTGTAAAACAATATATTATAATACAAAAAATAAGTATATAATAATGATAATAAAAAGGCCTGTAATTTGTAATTGGTGTTTTCCCCCCGTTTTGTATATGGGAATAACTTTAGCCAGTTAAATTTTATCAGGAAATGATCCCGATCTAAATGACAGGTTACATACATGAGAAAGGGGATCAATGATTCCTTCAATGATGTTTTTTATCTAAGCCATGTCAATATAATTTCCATCAGTAAATGTTTTGTTTGTGCAATTTTCAACAATCTCTATAATCTCCTTTTTGTCAACGGCTTCCAGAGAGATTGATTTTGGGTTTCTCTCCCCCCAGTCCTCCTCCTCAACATTCTTCCCTGTTATTTTTATTTCTTTGGCTAGATTTGGACCAACACCAACAAAAAATGTATTAAACCCATCAGCAATATCCTTGGTATTTGGATCTAACCTCTTATCCCTGATCTCAAAAAGGTAATAATAATATCATACTAATATGGGGGGGAGACGGCGCTTCTTTCAACCTGACAAATATCACTATGTGATCATGTTTTCTTGTGTTTCTTTGCAGGCAGCAGAAGGAGCAGGAGGAGGAGGAGAAGGAGAGGAGGCGGGAGGAGCGGCTGCGCAAGAAGGAGCAGAAGCAGCGCGAGCGCGAGGAGAGGCGGAGCCTGAAGAAGGCCAAGCGGCAGCAGGAGGAGGAGCAGCGGAGGCTGCAGATGAAGATCGCCACGGAGGAGCGGCGGCTGCTGCTGGCCCAGCGCAACCTGGAGTCCATCAGGCTCATCGCTGAGCTGCTGGCCAGAGCCAAGGTGGGCTTCACTTCTAGTCATTTTTACTAGTTGCCTAGTTGTTTAACTACCTATTATGTAAAAAAAAAAAAAAGAATATATATATAATTTTTGTTCTTTTTTTTTTTGGAAATAAATATTTGTACATTTAAAATCTGTGTACATTGGTGACTATAACTATAATCTACCTGATCTTGAGACCTACAAAATCGGATGGATTTACTAGTCGACTAGTAAACTAGTTGACTAGTATATTCAATTCAAGTATATTCTATATATATATATATATATATATATATATATATATATATATATATATATATACATACCTGACAATTGATGAAGGCCACAGAGGCCGAAACTTGTTTTTTTCCCCAGCCTTGGTAAATAACGTTTTTGGGGAGCTTTCAAAACGGTGTGCAGACTTATTCTTTCTTTTGTAAACTAAAGCCTGTACCCACACTTGGCGACGAGTGAGTTTTAACCCATTCTCGGCGGGAACCCCCTTTTGGTGTTTTAAGGATTATGTTATACTTTAGCTATTGAAAAATAGCAGATCTACAAGCTCAGATGGGGGTCGGTGGCCAATTACATAAAATCTTGGGGGTCCTTGACATGAAAATGTTTGAGAACGACTGACATGGAAACATGAGGTTTTTCAGAAAACTGTCATGATTTACAGTAGAAGGCATTTGTAGAATCGTTCCCAGGTCAAAATGGGTTAACAAATGAACTGATTGTATATTTGTCGTCCTCCTCCCCATGCAGGCTCTGAAGCAGCAGCAGCAGGAGGCAGAGCAGGCAGAGCGCCAGGAGCGTGAGCGCCAGGAGCTGGCCCGCCAGCAGGAGGAGCTGTCTCGCCTGGCGCAGCTGGAGGCGCGGCGGCGGCGCCAGGAGGAGGAGCTGCGTCGCGTGGAGGCGGAGAAGGAGCGCGCCCTGGAGCTGCAGCGCAAGGAGAAGGAGCTCCGCGACAAGCTGCTGGGAAACCTCCTGAAGAAGGGCAGCGGAGGAGGAGGAGGGGAGGTGGAGGACCAAGCCCTGCACAGAGAGAAGGAGGTAGGGATGGTTTTAAAACCCATTTAGACCTGAGAAAAGATTCTACAAATGCCTTCTAAATCCTGACAGTTTTCAGAAAAAAATCCATGTTTCTATGTCAGTCGTTCTCAAACATTTTCATGTCAAGGACCCCCAAAAATATATGTAATTGGCTGCCGACCCCCATCTGAAAATATGTTGTTCCAGGGACCTTCCAGAAGCAAAGATTAGTTGAAAAACGTTAGCTCTGAAAGAATATATATTCAAAGATTGGCACCACATTTTCGGGATTTTAATCAATGAATTCATTAACTGATAATAATTCCCATCCCTATAGGACTCCTCGGGCCTGGTGGGGAGTGACGTGTTCCTGGGTCTCCTCCTGGACCCGGTGGTGGTGGAGGGCGACCGGGAGAAGGGTGGCCTCCTGGGGCAGCAGCCGCCCGTGAAGGCCAGCGTGGTGCGCTCCAAAGTGTCCGAGAGGAAGAAGAAGGTGTCCTCCTCCTCCAGAGCCAGGGGGGAGAGGAAGGAGGACCGCAAGAGAAGGGACCGGGAGGTAAGAGAGCAACGGTTCATTTACATGATTATAAAAAGTGATTGATTTAATCCATTTTGACCTGAGATCAGATTCTAAAAATGTCTTCTACATCCTGACAGTTTTCTGAAAAAGCTATGTTTCTATGTCAGTCGTTCTTCGATTTTTCAAAAATAGCAGACCTACAAGCTCGTAGCGCGCCACTCGGTGGCGTGCTATGAGCTTGTAGATCTGCTATTTTTCAATAGCTAAAGCATAACATAATGCTAACACCAAAAGGGGTTCCCGCCCAAAATGGGTTAACTCATTTAGACCTGAGGTCGATTCTACAAATTATGTTATGACAGTTTTCTGAGTCAGTGGTGCTCAAACTTGTCAAGGAGCCCCTCAATTGTATGTAATTGGCCGCCTACCCAAATCTCAAAATATGTAGTTCCAGGGACCCAGAAGCAAAGATTTGAGTTAACAAACATTTGCTCTGAAAGAATATATATTCAAAGATTTGCGCCACATTCAAGATTATTTTGTGTGTGTACGGTTGTAATGCACGTAACTCGAGAACAGTTTGCCCCACCGACTTCAAATTCGACACACGCGTTCCACACCCCCACAGGGAGTGCAGTGTCCGTCTTCGAGTCGGTCGGACCCACGGTTCTCCAGAACCACCACAAAAGGCTCTGGTCAGGCTCTGACGACAACCAGTCCACTTTTCACAGTCAGTCAGTTTGCCCTCTTCAGACACAGGCAGATACAGAGATCTCCATGTGGGACACAGACAGACGGTTAAAACGGGTGCTATGACAAGTTGCATCGTTCTCAAGTAGGCCGGTGGCCGACGGGCACGTACAGGTCTAGTGAAAATAACCTTCCAATTTCTGTCACCAGCCCTACAAGGAGGAGAGGCGAGATGGCCGGGAGCGCGGCGGCAGCCGGGAGCGAGCGAGGGAGCGGCGCTCCTCCAGCCAGGAGAAGAGGAGGAGGAGGAGTAGGACTAGGAGTAGGAGGAGGGACTCCCGCAGCAGGAGGCGGAGCCATAGCCGCAGCAGCAGCCACCGCGGCGGCAGCAGGAGGCCGAGTCACAGCCGTCGCCACCGCAGCAGCAGAAGCACGAGCTCCAGCCGCGATAGGAGCAGGAGCAGCAGGGGGAGGAGCTACAGCGGCGGGAGGAGGAGCCACAGGTCGGGGGGCGGCGGCAGCAGCAGAAGCTCGCGCAGCACCTCCAAGAGCAGGGACAGGCGGAACCGCGGGGAGCGGCGGCGGAGCAGGCGGCGCAGCTACAGCAGGGACAGCAGGGACAGGAGACGACGCTGATGGCGTTTATTGCTGGAGAGATGGCGGGGCGGGGGGGGAGGGTCTAGTGTGGGAACCAAGAAAGCGCCAAGTCCACTTGGAAAGACCACTGTGGACTAGTGGAGGTACAGCTGCGCTGCATTTTAGCCGAATATTTCAATCCGTTTAATTTCATTGAGAGCAATCCTCCGGGGTCCACCGCCAGACAGAGAGAGATGGGACAGTCGAGGTCCCTGCAAACAGAGCACGTTTTTCTGATTTTTAGCAGCGTTTCTCCATCGGTTTTCCGAATAACGCGTCCAGTGTGCAACCACCTTCACACAGAGAGATGGACGGTTGGACAACGGGACAAAGTGCAGAAAAGAAGGTGCTTTGGCAGTCACGCAGTCCCCTTCTCATAATGTCCTCCATGGCTGATGTCCACAGACCAGTGAGGCCACACTAGTATCATATGACCTATTCTGAAGAGTATGGGGGAATGGGCGCATTTCATATCCCGTTGACTGTACAAAAACAAAACAAAAAGGTTTCCATACACAATAACCCATAGACAATGTTTGAGAGATATATATTTGTGCTTGTTTTATTTAGTCATGCAATGCTGGAGCAGGGCTCGCAACCCCAGATATAGCTGAAAACGCAGTGCTTAACCCACTTTTCTGAAATACCTATGTTTCTATGTCAGTGGCTCTCAATATTTCATGTCAAGGACCCCAAACATTTTTTTTAATTGGCCGCCGACCCCACTCTGAAAATATGTTGTTCCAGGGACCCCCCCCCCCCCCCCAGAAGCAAAGATTTGAGTTAAAAACGTTCGCTCTGAAACTTAATATATTCAAAGATTTGCGCCACATTTTCACGATTTTTCAAAAAGAGCAGACCTACAAGTTCATAGCACGGCACTCGGTGCCGCGCTACGAGCTCGTACATCTGCTATTTTTCAATAGCTGGGCGGTTGGTGCTGCTGCTGTTTAACCACATGAACCCCAGCATCCCTAGTGTTCTGTGGGGAACATTGGCCTGAAGTGGCCTGTCCATGTGTCACTGTGCGAGCTTGTAGATCAGCTCTTTAGAGATTTGGTGTAAAGAAAACCAGCAGACCAAGTACAGAGCCAGCTCTGTCTGTTTAGAACGGGGGTTTTCAACCAGTGGTCCTTGAGGGGGTTAAAGGTGGTCCCCAGCTAAATGATGGAGAGTTAGTAACCAAATGGACCCTTATTTGATCTTTAACACATTTAGACCTACCATCGATTCTACAAATATCTTCTAAATCCTGACAGTTTTCTGAAAAGACCTATGTTTCTGTCAGTGGTTCTCAACTTTTTATTCACATTAAAATTTTACCTCAATGTTCCCATTTTCTGTTTTTGGACTGGCTTTTGGAGGCAGCCAGTCCTGTGACCCCAAAAATGATATATAATTGGCCACCGACCCCCATCTGAAAATGTTATTCCAGGGACCCCCTCGGATGCAAAGATTTGAGTTTAAAACGTTCTGAAAGAATATATATTCAAAGATTTGAGTTTAAAACGTTCTGAAAGAATATATATTCAAAGATTTGAGTTTAAAACGTTCTGAAAGAATATATATTCAAAGATTTGCGCCACATTTTCATGATTTTTCAAAAATTGTTCAATAGCTAAAGTATAACATAACAATGCTTAAAACACCAAAAGGGGTTCCCGCCCTGAATGGGTTAAAACACCAAAAGGGGTTCCTGTCCAGAATGGGCTAGGGCAGTAAGGGCAACTGACTGCTGGTTCAGGCATGATTTTGTCGTTAACTCACACAGTGAAGACTGACGACTCGGACTGAATGAAAGACTGACTCGCTATACAGCCTAAGTCAGTGGTTCTCAAACAGGGCTCCCAAATCGATATGTATTTGACCACAGAACCCCCATCTGAAAGGTTGTGTGCCGGGCGGGGGGGACCCCATAAGAGATTTTGTGTATTCAAAACATATTTTCCTTATTGAAGATGAAGATGTAGCTAAAGTATAAAACGGGTTTAATGGCTAAAGTGCAACGATGCTTGATAGAGGTTGTATATCTTGCCATCATGTACTATTTTTGGAATATCAATTTCTAATCGACGGTAGCCTGGAAATCAGGCGAATCTGCTACTCCTCATCTTGCACTCCTCAGTTTGTAAAAACTGCCCCCTTGGAAATAAATCCACACCAAAGTTCCAGACTAATTTCTACACAGTGATATTAGCAGTCTGACCATGCCAGGCTATATCAGCGGAGCAACTATTGGAAGATATCGCACCCATATTTACAGTTGCATGATCGCAAGGTGAGGATTCCACATCCTAAACCTCTACCAAAGTGTCAGTCATTTAACTGGGAACCCTCTGGAGGTCAACTCCTTTGAGAGCCACTGAGTTAGATTGTCTATGCTGCCAGAACGCCTCTACTCCGTCTGAGCGGTACTGTACTGTACAAGCCCTCCTCCCTGGCCTGTGTGTCTGTGTGTTAGGCTGTGCAACAGTGACACTTGGTGGTGAATAAACGCTATTTTTGTGCTTGGACCCAGGGACACAGACAGCCCCAGCCCCACACAGCTGTCTATAGGAGTGGTTGCACCACTCAAAAACAGACTGCTGTTACAATGAGAAATCTGTGAAGATTGAATGCTGACTATAACTATATCATACTTTATACATGGCTTTAACTTGTTCTCCTTTTGCAGAGGGACACAGGAATGACTGATTTCCATTTACAGTACAGTAGCTGCTGCGTCAAATATCTTTCTCGACCTCCTTGTTGTGCAGAAATATGCTGAGAACTGGTTGCCAACACACTCAGTCAACTTGTTTGAGTTGTTTTCTGAACTTATGTGGCTCTGTTTGTGAGAGATGGGTGGGTTTGTCTTGTGGTTTATGGCCAGTGACGTAATTGACTTGTAATGAAATCAATAAATCCCTTATGGCCACTGACGTAATTGACGTAATCGATTGATTCCCAATAATCGGGAGCTTATTGTCGCAAAATTTTGCATTTTTTAGCTAATTTTGCTAACGGCCGATGTAATCTTCCTAAAACCGGCCGAAAATCCGCGCGTGCACGGTCGATCGCGCACGCGCGTGATCGCGCATGCATCGCTGCGTAAAATGCGATGTTTTGGGCTTGATTAGAGCTTAATTTGACTTAGTTATGAAAAAGACGATGATAGCTTAGCATTCCGGACATCTTCCATTGTGGCACACTAGCAAAGCTACTGCCGGATATTTTGATCCTAACCGGATGTGGTCATCGTTCACTCGCTCCTTTTGGTCAGAATCGGCAAAATGGTGACGTTACCGCCACCATCAGGACTGATTGTCCCAATACTATGGTCTTGCCCCGTCAGAATGAGATATAGTGTGTATATCGCGGATTTTTCTATTGGCATTAAAAAGACAAATTAAACATTTGAAAAATGCTGGCTGAAGAATCAATCCACTGTTAATTAGGCTTGGCCACAAGAGGGTTAAGACAGTCCAGAAATACCTCTTGACGGGAAATAAATAGCTTTCTTTTAGTCATGGATGTCACTGGTCTGGGGACCCTCGGGGTTCCTTATCAAGGTCTGCATTCCAGTGTTGTTTTTGGCAGCATATTTTAGTTTGAGTCATAGTTCTTTCTTCCAGGAAATAAAACGTCTGGGTTTCCGAGGCTAGAGTCATAGTCTCTTGAATAGTTTTCACTTAGTCATTTCATTTTAGTCACCCGGAATGTTTTAATGTTAGTCTAGTTTTTTTTTTTAATGTTTTTTTTTTTGTGGCTTTCGCCTTTATTTTTATATATGTTATGGAGGGACAGGCAGTAGGCTGACAGGAAATGGGGGGGAAGACATGCAGTAAAGGCCGTCGGGATCGGGGGTCGAACCCACGGCACACTGCCCACGGCACCTTGGCTGGTAAGCCAAGGTGCCTGGACCACTGAGCCACGGCCCAGGCCATGTGTTAGTCTAGTTTTAGTCGACTAAATATCATACGATTTTAGTCGACTAAATCTACAGTTGATTTAGTCGAACAAAATGTATGATCTACAAGCTCACGTGTTGCAGCGCGACGCGTTGTGGGCTTGTAGATCGGCTATTTTCAGAATGCAACCAAGTGTATAATGACTTATAGTGGATCTCTTGTCCACTAGTTCCTTCCTAACATTTTAGTCTTAGTTTTAGTCATCATAGCTTATTTTTTATGTACTTTCCATGTAGTTTTAGTCGACGAAAACAACACTGGTGCATACCAAACTGGGGGATGTCCTACAAATGAAACCATTGGGACGTCAATAGGGATAAAGTGCTGTTTTGGAAACCAGACCAGTTTCTAGTGGAAAGCCAGTAGAATTGTAAACATAATTTAGTGACTGATCCATTGCCTTATTATTGATGATACAGTTGGTCAAAGAGTTATTCCTCATTTCATTCTGTGCGCAGCAGGGACACATTTCAATGCTGAACTGACATTGTTTGTTCAGTCTTTCTGAACAGTCATCATTGACTAGCGCATGTCTTGCACACGTTGTTTTATTTGTTAAATAAAATGAAAACCTGAAAACTGATACTGGATTTGTTTCCTTTGTAGTGGCTGTACTGGTTAAATACTTTTTGTACTATAAGGTTCATTGTCTAAATGTTTATTTTTATTTTTTTTCTTGGTTTCTAAATTCTTTCAGATACTATAGGCTATCTATATCGATCGATGAATCTATACAGCGCTGAAAGAAACCGACTAACATTCATTCCTTTTTGTGAAAAGCAATTATTATACTCTAGAATAGACTTCACGTCTGGTACACAATAGAACTTGAATGTGTGATTTAAAAGCATAAAGGTCAACTTTGTTTTGTTTGTTTGTTTAGTTTTTTCAGCCAAGGTTCATGTTTTTGGTTATTAGAGAAAGTAAAAGATGTGTGTTACTGTTAATTATCTTTACAACGATTTTAGCTATTTTTGACAGGGGGCGGGGGCATTCGAACAAGTGGCTAAGTACTAGTAGTAGTTAAGTAAAACTTTTTATTTTTTTACAAAATGTTAAATGTTAGCAATTTCTTCATTATTTATTTACTATAGTCCTAGACCCCAGGAAATTAAATCTGGCCAGTGGCCTTTTCTGTGTGTCTGAACAAACAACTGACTGCCATTGACCATATGCAGACCGCATCCATCTCACAGCAAGGTGCTAACTACAGCTGCAACTTCCCATTGACAGTCAGCTAGCCCATTCATCCAAACAGAAATATGGAAGCAGTGAATCACCACACAGGGGCTGAATCATATCTGTGTGTGTGTGTGTGTGTGTGTGTGTGTGTGTGTGTGTGTGTGTGTGTGTGTGTGTGTGTGTGTGTGTGTGTGTGTGTGTGTGTGTGTGTGTGTGTGTGTGTGTGTGTGTGTGTGTGTGTGTGTGTGTGTGTGTGTGTGTGTGTGTGTGTGTGTGTGTGTGTGTGTGTGTGTGTGTGTGTGTGTGTGTGTGTGTGTGTGTGTGTGTGCGTGTGCGCGCGCGCTAATGAAGTCCACAGAGAAGTAATTAGGAGTCAGATTAGCCGCAGCCTTTGTTATGCCATTTTGGGCGGGAACCCCTTTTGGTGTTAGCATTATGTTATGCTTTAGCTATTGAAAAATAGCAGATCTACAAGCTCATAGCGCGCCACCGAGTGGCGCGCTACGAGCTTGTAGGTCTGCTATTTTTTTTTTAAATCGAAGAACGACTGACATAGAAACATAGCTTTTTCAGAAAACTGTCAGGATGTAGAAGACATTTTTTAGAATCTGATCTCAGGTCAAAATGGGTTATTTCATCAAGGCAGTGTGTGCTGACTGTGATAGTCCACGCCGGTGTCATTAGCTTGATATTACTAATGCAGTCTCACAGCCCAAGTGTAGTTATCCCGTTTAGACCTGAGGACGATTCTACAAATGTCTTCTAAATACCTGACAGTTTTCTGAAAAACCCATGTTTTACCATGTCAGTGGTTCTCAAACATTTTCATGTCAAGGACCCCCGAAAATATGTAATTGGCCGCCGACCCCCCATGTTGTTCCGGGGACCTCTCTCAGAAGAAGCAAAGATTTGAGTTTAAAAACGTTCGCTCGGAAATAATTTGAAATTCAAAGATTTGTGCCACGGTTTTTCAAAAATAGCAGATCTACAAGCTCGTAGCGCGGCACTCGGTGCCGCGCTATGAGCTTGTAGATCTGCTATTTTTCAATAGCTAAAGTCTAACATAATGCTTTAAAACACCAAAAGGAGTTCCTTCCCGCCCTGAGTGGGTTATCTCACCATATGGCACAGACGAAGACGCTTCATTTCTCATCGTCACGTATACGTGTTCAACAACCTCATGATCTCGGCTCCACTCCGCGTTCCAACATTTGGAACCCCAATAGTGCTGACCTCACTGAACCACTGCCCCGGGGTCAACACAGTCTGATTAAAACACGTGACGTCGCCACTATGGAAAGCAGTCTATGCGTGCGTGCGTGCGTGCGTGCGTGCGTGCGTGCGTGTGTGTGAACCAGTGATTGTGCCAGGCTGTGCTTGTGCATCATGCTATTTTTTGAACATCTCACAATTGTTTGAGGGGTGCTAGCCCCTCCTATATACAGCTTCAATGTTTGTCTTTCAACGATGCTTGTTTAGGAAAACACCATAGACAATAAAGAGAAATGTAATGTTTGTGTTGAGGACTAACATAAACATTAGCATTGCTTAAACAAACATTATGTTGTAATTGTTGTTGTAAGATGATAAGATTTTCATTTAGTTTTAGTCACATTTTAGTCACCTGGAATGTCTTAGTGTTAGTCTAGTTTTAGTCGACTAAATATCATAGGATTTTAGTCGACTAAATCTACAGGTGATTTAGTCGGCTAAAATGTGTTTTGGCGGGCCTTGATGCCGTAATGACTGATTTTACACTTACACCGCAGATCTACGAGCCCACAACGCGTCGCGCTGAGACGCGTTGTGAGCTTGTAGATCTGCTATTTTCAGCATGCAACCAAGTGTAAAATGACTTATACTGGATCTCTTGTCCACTAGTCCCACATTTTAGTCTAGTTTTTATCTGTTGACGAAATTGTCCATATATTTAGTCTTATAGTTTTAGTCATCATAGCTTAGTGTTCATTTAGTTTCCATGTAGTTTTCGTCAGTGAAAAAAACGACGAACATTTTGTTCGTCTTAGTTTTAGTCGAGGAAAACAACGCCGAGGGGGACCTATAGTATAGAGCCAGCTGGCGGACTCTATAGGTCAACTATAGGTTTTAAGTTATATATAGCAAACAAGGCTGCAGTGTGTTTCCGAGAAGAGTTATTTCTTTGTAGTCCAGTAATAATGTAATTTGACCTCTAACTAATTGCAAAAAAACCAAACTCAACTGATTTTGCATCTTCAATATATCCTGAATAACAGAAAGAAAGTTGCCTGGAATTGTCTGAGGGGAAAGTGTTGAAAATGGCCTGTACAGTATGGCCACCATTGACATCCTATTATAAGGCAATATTTTCTACATTTCCTTATGCTTTAAGTAGCATGTGACATATCAAACTAGGTTGTTGTCATGATGCTGAAGCCATTCCAAGCATTAGTTTTGCATAAAAACACTCATTGGGCTAAATTTGGCCATAGCAACTTGCCAAAATGTAATGAGGTCAGCACATTTGGGCAAGTTGCTATGGCCAAATTTAGCCCAATGAGTGTTTTTTTGCAAAACTAATGCTTGGAATGGATTCAGCATCATGAAAACCCCCTAGTTTGATATGTCACATGCTACTTAAAGCATAAGGACATTTAGAAAATATTACCTTATAATAGGATGTCAATGGTGGCCACACTGTAAAGGCTATTTTCAACACTTTCCCCTCAGACAATTCCAGGCAACTTTTTTTTCTGTTATTCATTATATATTGAAGATGCAAAATCAGCTGAGTTCGGTTTTTTTGCAATTAGTTAGAGGTTGATCCTGTATTTTCCATAGATTTCCTGTACTATTGTATGATTGCAGTCTTGAGCCTTGGAGCTATAATCTGGGTTATCTGGCCGTAATCGGCTTTAGCCCACTACTACTCTCAGTGTCTGCCGCCCGCAGGGTGGGCAGTTCAAGTCCTCCAGTCTAGCCCATTCTGGGCGGGAACCCCTTTTGGTGTTAGCATTATCTTATGCTTTAGCTATTTCAAAATAGCAGATCTACAAGCTCATAGCGCGCCACCGAGTGGCGCGCTAAGAGCTTGTAGGTCTGCTATTTTTTTGAAAAATCGAAGAACGACTGACATAGAAACATAGCTTTTTCAGAAAACTGTCAGGATGTAGAAGACATTTATAGAATCTGATCTGAGGTCAAAATGGACTAGTGTCTGTATAAAGGGTCTCCCGGCCGCGGGACACGTACGCATAAAGAGGGGGGTCTTATCTTACTGTCTTGTCACAGACTCACAGAGCCGGCAGAGAGCTTCAGTGGACAAGTAGAGCTACTTCGGAGGAACTAACTCATTCTTAGAGGGGTCACTGACTCTTTCCTCCGCGCCTGATGATGGCTGACTCTCCTGGAATGAATTTGTCAACGCGGGCGGCAGCAGCTGCGCCTGCAGGCTACCCCAGGAAGATTCTGGGTTATATGGAGGGATTCCTCGTCTCAAAGGTAACGCATGTTGCACGTCTCGTGCAGTGGTTCTATTATATGAAGATGGGGCCGGCAGTGGCTCAGGGGTTAGAGTGACTGGATGGTAACTGCAAGGTTGCCAGTTCGAACCCGGGCTCCCCCAGAGTCAGTATCGAAGCGTCGTTGAGCAAGACACTGAACCCCTAATTGCCTCCTGATGTGCTGGTTGGTGCCTTGCATGGTGTGTGTGTGTGTGTGTGTGTGTGTGTGAATGGGTGAATGTAATGCACAATATATGTAAAGTGCCTTGGATAAAGGCGCTATATAAATGCACCATTTACCATGAAGAATAACAACAAAATAAAAAATAACAACAACAATTTTAAATCATTTCAGGGGAAAAAAACAAAAAAGAAACAACTATGTACAGAGTGATGAAAAACCAAGGATCACCTGTTTAAGGGGGAAGGATAATTTCCTCTTAGGCCTGTTTTAAAAGATGTAAGTGATCTGCATTTTTTGAGGGAGGGGGTTGGGGCATTCCATGCCTGGGTGGAATTTACCCATATTTGTTTTGAAAGTGGGTGGTACCAGATTGTTGTTCACACTCCCTCTAGTGTTGTGGCTGTGGGTGTTTTTAGGTTAGTCAGTACTGAGGGCATTGAGTAGCCTGGCTTCAGCCTGAATCGCTAGCCACGCCCGTTAAGAAAATAATTTTCTGGTGCAGAAAACAATGTTGTGATCGCTTAAACTGCCCTCGTTGACACCACTCTTTGAGATTCTGGCCTGGTCAGAAGTCAAAATTAGGTCAATGATTGTTTTTAGAAGCAGTCCTATAGTAGTCTATATAAGGCTGTGTATAGTTAGGCTACATAGTTTTCTTACCGATTTAAATATGAGGGAGTCTTTCTGAAGAACATTTCGGTGTTAGTGTTCCCTGCCAAAATGTATTCTGAGCAGCCTGTGTGTAACACACTCCTCAATCAAGTCATACAAATCATTTTGATCTGGGGGCTTGTAGAAGGCACCAAGAGCTCCATCCTGCGCCACCCCTTACCCCGGCCTTATCCCTAAACTTATTTGACATTTTTTACTATTTTAAAACATTTACAAATAGCTCAACTAGCCGATCTACATCGACACGTTGTTAGCTTGTAGATCGGCTATTTGTACTATTTTAAAATGTTTTAAAATAGTAAAAAATGGCAAACAAGTTAAGGGATAAGAGGTAAGGGGTGGCGCAAGATATAGTGCCAAATATCAGGGGTTTAGCTTTTGGGGAAAATGATCTTTACCCAAACAGATTCTATGGAGTTGTTTCCTAAATCAGAGAGCACATATGACGTCAATGTTCCATTCTATCTTGGTCTCACTCTGTTCCCTTGTCCCGGTTATAGACACTGTTCACAGCATGTGAGCTCGGGGTGTTTGACCTCCTGCTGGGCTCACAGCGCCCCCTGTCTGCGGTGGAGATATCCCAGATGGTAGGAGCCAGCCTGGACGGCATGCAGAGACTGCTGGCTGCCTGCGCCGGGCTGGAGCTGCTCAACGCGCACTGCCAGGACGACGGAGAAGGTCAGTAACATAGAATGACCCACACAGAAACTGTGTGGTACGTTGTTGGGTCTTCCAATCTTCCATTGGTTAGCACTGACATGTGGTGCAACCTCTGCCTCAGCCATCTCCCCCCCCCCCTCTCTCTCCCTCTCTCTCTCTCTCTCTCTCTCTCTCTCTCTCTCTCTCTCTCTCTCTCAATTCAATTCAATTCAATTCAATTCAATTCAATTCAATTCAAAGGAGCTTTATTGGCATGAGAAAACGTACGTTTACATTGCCAAAGCAGAAGTGGAACAAGACAATCAAAATAGAACAATGTATTTACAAATTAAATTGGATATAAATAGGAATCAAATAAAGGTGTAAACAGAGCTGTGTTATATTAGCACTTTGGGTGATACTATCTTGTGAAACTATGAAAAATCATCCCCCCCCCCTCTCTCTCTCTCTCTCTCTCTCTCTCTCTCTAGTGCTGTACAGTAACAGAGAGCAGGCCGGTGTGTACCTGACACGGGGCAACCCTCTGTCTCTCTCTCTCCCTCAGTGCTGTACAGTAACACAGAGCAGGCCGGTGTGTACCTGACGCGGGGCAACCCTCTGTCTCTCTCTCTCTCTCTCTCTCTCTCTCTCTCTCTCTCTAGTGCTGTACAGTAACACAGAGCAGGCCGGTGTGTACCTGACGCGGGGCAACCCTCTGTCTCTCTCTCTCTCTAGTGCTGTACAGTAACACAGAGCAGGCCAGTGTGTACCTGACGCGGGGCAACCCTCTGTCTCTCTCTCTAGTGCTGTACAGTAACACAGAGCAGGCCGGTGTGTACCTGACGCGGGGCAACCCTCTGTCTCTCTCTCTAGTGCTGTACAGTAACACAGAGCAGGCCAGTGTGTACCTGACGCGGGGCAACCCTCTGTCTCTCTCTCTCTCTCTCTCTCTCTAGTGCTGTACAGTAACACAGAGCAGGCCGGTGTGTACCTGACGCGGGGCAACCCTCTGTCTCTCTCTCTCTCTAGTGCTGTACAGTAACACAGAGCAGGCCGGTGTGTACCTGACGCGGGGCAACCCTCTGTCTCTCTCTCTCTCTAGTGCTGTACAGTAACACAGAGCAGGCCGGTGTGTACCTGACGCGGGGCAACCCTCTGTCTCTCTCTCTCTACCTCTAGTGCTGTACAGTAACAGAGCAGGCCGGTGTGTACCTGACGCGGGGCAACCCTCTGTCTCTCTCTCTCTACCTCTAGTGCTGTACAGTAACAGAGCAGGCCGGTGTGTACCTGATGCGGGGCAACCCTCTGTCTCTCTCTCTGTCTCTCCCTCAGTGCTGTACAGTAACACAGAGCAGGCCGGTGTGTACCTGACGCGGGGCAACCCTCTGTCTGTCTCTCTACCTCTCTCTCTACAGTGCTGTACAGTAACACAGAGCAGGCCGGTGTGTACCTGACGCGGGGCAACCCTCTGTCTCTCTAGTCTCTACCTCTCTCTCTCTGTCTCTCTCTCTCTCTAGTGTTGTACAGTAGTAACACAGAGCAGGCCGGTGTGTACCTGACGCGGGGCAACCCTCTGTCTCTCTCTCTCTAGTACTGTACAGTAACACAGAGCAGGCCGGTGTGTACCTGACGTGGGGCAACCCTCTGTCTCTCTCTCTCTCTAGTACTGTACAGTAACACAGAGCAGGCCGGTGTGTACCTGACGCGGGGCAACCCTCTGTCTCTCTCTCTCTACAGTGCTGTACAGTAACACAGAGCAGGCCGGTGTGTACCTGACGCGGGGCAACCCTCTGTCTCTCTCTCTCTAGTGCTGTACAGTAACACAGAGCAGGCCGGTGTGTACCTGACGCGGGGCAACCCTCTGTCTCTCTACCACTCCATCCAGTACAACTCCAGGACCATCTACCTCTGCTGGCATTACCTGACCGACGCCGTCCGGTCAGTATGATATGCACGCACTCCTCCACATGTGTGTGTGTGGGAATAAATAATAACGAATCAGTGTTGTTTTTGGCGGCACATTTTGATTTTAGTTTTAGGAATAGTTTTAAGTTTAGTTTTAGTTGCATTTTAGTCACCTGGAATGTTTTAGTGTTTAGTCTAGTTTTAGTCGACTAAATATCGTAAGATTTTAGTTGACTAAATCTACAGTTGATTTAGTTGACTAAAATCTATTTTGTCGGGCCTTGATACCGTTATAATGATGATTTTTCACTTGCTGAAAATAGCTGATCTACAAGCTCACAACGCGTCACGCTTCGACGCATTGTGAGCTTGTAGATCAGCTATTTTCAGTGTAAAATGACTTGTGTAGTTATACTGGATCTCTTGTCCACTAGTCCCTTCCTAACATTTTAGTCATAGTCATAGTATTTGTCGATGAAATCAACACTGTCACCAGCACCAGGTATTCCTAAATGTAACCTCAGTAAGACTATGCCTAAAACTAACCTTATTCCTATACTTAAAACTATCCTTACCGTAACCTCACTAAAAATATGCCTATATAAAACTAACGTTATTCCTAAAAACTCACACAGTATCATTATTTTTATTTTAGTCCCTTGTATCAAAACACTTTTTGTTTTGGCCCCTGCACTGCTTTATCTGTTTATAACGAGTGCATTTGTCATGCTCAAGAGAATAAGTGCCTAAAAAAAGTAAATAAAAGTTGTGCTCAGCCTGGCAAAAACTGTTGTTGTGTCTAACTGCAATGATGAGCCTGCACCAACAAGGCCAAAAGTACCCTCTTATGGGATTTCAGCCCCTGCCTTTCTAACAATTCTCTGCATGTGCCAGGCAGGGAGTTCACGTTCATGGTGAATGTGTGTGTGAGTGACTGATATCATGTTCTGTGTGATGTCTTGGGGCAGAGGTTCGTTGTTGGCATTCAGGGAGTGTGTGCGTGCAAAGTTTGGCATCTACCGGGTTAAAGGTGCCGGAGATTACCTGGTAACAGACGGATGGACGGACTGTGCATTTTGTAAAGGCATGGTGGAGACAAAATGCATGTATTGTACAGTTTGGGGAAAAATGGGTGGGTGGACTCAGATTTTAATTGTCTCCCGAACTTGAAATCTCCTGAACTTGAACGCAGCATTTTGCATTGAACTAATTTGTTTCGAAATCCATGTCGTTACTTAAGAGTGCTGGGTTGCGCCCCGAAAATAGCTGATCTACAAGCTCGCAACGCGTCGCAGCGCAACGCGTTGTGAGCTTGTAGATCTGCTATTTTCGCTATTTTGGGTCAAAAGTACCCTCTTAACGGGATTCCAGCCCCTGCCTCTCTAAACATTCTCTGCACGTGCCTCGCAGGGAGAGTTCAAGTTCACGGTGAATGTGTGTGAGAGAGACATGCAGTAGCCTCGGAAACCCAGACGTTTTATTTAGTGAGACAGTGACTGATATCATTTCTCTGTGTGATGTTCTTGTCTTGGTCCCAGAGAGGGATGCAACCAGTACCACAAGGCTTTTGGTGTCAGCTCCAAGGACCTGTTTGAAGCTATGTACAGGTAAGATGGGTTCTTTATTGATTTATACACATACATTTATACATTATGCACTTGCAGAATACACAGACACCACACACACACACACACACACACACACACACACACACACACACACACACACACACACACACACACACACACACACACACACACACACACACACACACACACACACACACACACACACACACACACACACACATATTCCCCCCACCGCCGTTACACCTCAGTTCCTCTTGGTTGTGCTGCTGTCTGTGTGTGTGTGTGTGACTGTGTGTGTGTGTGTGTGTGTGTGTGTGTGTGTGTGTGTGTGTGTGTGTGTGTGTGTGTGTGTGTGTGTGTGTGTGTGTGTGTGTGTGTGTGTGTGTGTGTGTGTGTGTGTGTGTGTGTGTGTGTGTGCGTGCGTGCGTGCGTGCGTGCGTGCGTGCGTGCGTGCGCGCGCGCGCGCGTGCGTGCGTGCGAGCGAGCGAGCATCATTTTCATTCCATCTGTGTCCGCAGCCTCTCTCTCAGTCTTAGCCATGTGTCTCTGGGGGGAATAGTTGGCATGGATGAAGGGAATAGGTTGGAGAGAGAGAGAGAGAGAGGGTCAATGATGCAGTGTTCATTTCATCTACATTTACAATAATCCTTTATCTTCTTGACAATAATGTTCTATTGATTATCATATAATCAACTAACCTAGACATGTGTGACAGGTGAAAGGTTTGTCCTCGGGAGTGTGCATGCAACGTTTCAGGGCCTCTAGGGAGTGTGCTGTGCATGCAACGTTTCACGCAGATCGGTGCAGTTATAGGTAAAAAATTGAAAATCTGCCTCATGGTGGCGCTATAACAGGCCGTTCTGGAAAATGTGGGGCAGAGGTTCGTCGTTGGCATCCAGGGCGGACGGACGGACGGACGGACGGACGTCCGTCCTTCTTAGCTAATAGTTCTCTTCTGCCTGCCTGCCTGCCTGCCTGCCTGCCTGCCTGCCTGCCTGCCTGCCTGCCTGTCTGTCTGTCTGTCTGTCTGTCTGTCTGAGGACGGCTAATCCCCCCCGCCCCCCCCATTGCTCCAGAAACCATAAGGAGGCCAGGACATGTGAATCAGTGATATGTGTACATTAGGGAGTGGAATACGTAACCAACGGAAAACAAATCCCCAAAAATAGAAACCATGATGTCTAATCCTATAGCGCTCACGGGAACGTTTACAATGTACATTCGTTTGAGCGTTATCTGTCAGCAAAAGGAAACTTCACGAAATACCAGATCAACAAGCTCACCACGCGTCTCGTTGCAACGCGCTGTGAGCCTGTATGTACAGGGACTCCACTGTACAAACCTTTTCATGTCAAGGACACCCATTTAATGACATTTCTATCTCTGGGACCTCCAATTTAGATTGTAAAATCAATGTTATTTTAACTCTGAGAGTGTACAAATGGAACAGGTCAATTTGGTTCCATTTGTACACTCTGAGTTACAGACCCATAATGGTCAATTTGGTTCCATTTGTACACTCTCTGAGTTACAGACCCATAATGTTCCATTTGGTTCCATTTGTACACTCTCTGAGTTACAGACCCATAATGTTCCATTTGGTTCCATTTGTACACTCTCTGAGTTACAGACCCATAATGGTCAATTTGGTTCCATTTGTACACTCTGAGTTACAGACCCATAATGGTCCATTTGGTTCCATTTGTACACTCTCTGAGTTACAGACCCATAATGGTCCATTTGGTTCCATTTGTACACTCTCTGAGTAACAGACCCATAACGGTCCATTTGGTTCCAAACTATCATTCAGCCAGGGACCCCCTGGAACTCCCTCAGGTACCCCTGGGGGTCCCCGGACTCCACTTTGGGAACCACTGAGACTTAATGGATTCTCCTAGTGAGCTGAGCTCTGTGGAGAATCAAGTCGTGCGGTCCTTGAATGTGTTTTTGCAGGAGTACAGTATTGTGATTCATGGATAGCAGCAGTGATGACTCAGACGTATTTGTTTACTTCATGACTCAGACTTATTTGTTTACTTCTTCTTTTGCCATATTGCGGCAATTGCAGGCCTATCTATCCCATTTTGGACTGAGTTTGATTAAAAAAAAGGCTTCTAAATCCTAACATCTTTCTGAAAAACCCATGTTTCTATGTCAGTGGTGCTCAACCTTTTTCATGTCAAGTACCCCCAGAATTATCTCTATTGGGCCACAGACCCCCATCTCAAAATATGTAGTTCCAGGGACCCCCCAGAAGCAAATATTTTAGCTCTGAAATATATATTCAATGATTTGCGCCACATTTTAACGATTTTTCAAAAATATCTGCTATTTTTCAATAGCTAAAGTATAACATAATGCTTAAAACACCAACAGGGGTTCCCGCCCAAAATGGGCTATTCCACAGCCGGAATGCATCGTGTCTCTGAAACGCTCGGAGAGACAAACCTGGCACTGTGTGAAATAGAAAAGTCTTCCCGCGTGTGTCTTTGCTCTGCCCTCGTCCAGAGGTCGTTGCACAGCAGGCACTAAAGTAACAATGTTTGTTATCGTTATTTGGAGCTGCAGGCACGTAAACAAAAGCCTAAATACTTGCCCAAAATAGCAAAAACAGATAATCTGCAAGTTCACCTACGTGTCACATCGTAACACGTGAGCTCGTTGACCGGCTATTTTCTGTTTTTGCACGACACCATTTTATTGTATAGGCGTACGTATACAATTATAGTTTATCTCTTTCAATATTTGTATTGTTTTTTTCCACAAAATTATAAACATGCATTACATTACAAAGACACGTACAAAAAGGAAACAAAAAAAAGAAAAGAAAAACAAGACAGAATCAACAACACATGCCAGCAAACAGTAATACAGAAAACAGTAGCAGTCACGTATATACTCCCATCATACAGTTTAACTTTTTCTCATATAGTTGTCACACCCATACATATATTACTCTTTTCCATTCTTCTTTTAAAAACCTTGCAATTGCCTGGGCCATGGCTCAGTGGTCCAGGCACCTTGGCTGGTAATCCAGTCTGGCAGTGTGCCGCGGGTTCGACTCCCGATCCCGACGGCCTTTAATGCATTGCACTGTATGTCTTCCCCCCATCTCTCTCCCCCTTTCCTGTCAGCCTACAGTCTGTCCCTCCATAAAAATCACACCCGTGTGAACTGAGTGGTGCAACTCCCCCCCCTCCACCCTCTCTCTCTCCCTCATTAGCAGGCAACAGTGCAGCACTATCTCCCTCTCTCTGTTTTTGGCATGACAGCGCCCCTACTGGTACTCATGAGTCACACATGAGTCACACACATTAACACGAGTCACATGGGTGAACACGGACATTGCTGTTCCTTGGAGTGGTTGCACCACTCAAAAATATATAAAATAAGGGCGAAAGCCACAAAGAAAATGTAAAAAAAAACAAAAAACTTGCAATTCTCCATATGCAGTGCTTCCGCATGAAAGGGGGCGGGACTGCGACGCTCTATAAAAGGGGAGGGGTAGGTTGGCGTGGAGGGCGGAGACGAGTGGCGTGAAGGGCAGGGTCAATGTGTGTTTCTCCGCCTCCTGAACAGCTGTTGTTCCAACTCCATTTAATATCTGACTCATTATAATACTGAATGCTAGATGAACACAGGCTTGTTTCCAAACTTTCCATTCAATGGCGGACATTGTAAACAAAGTGGAAATGCTAATTTGGAACTGAAGACTGAAGAGAGGGAGGAATTATACAAAGTAGGGTGACATTGATGGTTCCAGGGGGGTCCCCATTCAGCAAAATGATTGATAGTATAGGCTACAGCCAGGAGCAAGATGAAACCTTACTGGTCTGTAACTCTGAACCTGGTGTAGCGTGTGTGTGTGTGTGTGTGTGTGTGTGTGTGTGTGTGTGTGTGTGTGTGTGTGTGTGTGTGTGTGTGTGGGGGGGTTGGAGAAATCTCAGAACTGCCAGAGACAAACACACTCCAGTGAACTGAAAAACACACACACACACACACACACACACACACACACACACAGACAGACAGACAGACACACACACACACACACACACACACACACACACACACACACACACACACACACACACACACACACACA
>NC_136794.1:39251591-39308197 GCF_951216825.1 Electrona antarctica | reverse complement strand
GTGTGTGTGTGTGTGTGTGTGTGTGTGTGTGTGTGTGTGTGTGTGTGTGTGTGTGTGTGTGTGTGTGTGTGTGTGTGTGTGTGTGTGTGTGTGTGTGTGTGTGTGTGTGTGTGTGTGTGTGTGTGTGTGTGTGTGTGTGTGTGTGTGTGTGAAAAAGTGAAAGACATATATAGGCCTATACATAGTTTCTCATTTGCATAAGGTTGCAGGATCAAAATCATTAACATTTTGAGTTGTTGGTCATATGGCAACTGAATATGCACGCACGCACGCACGCACGCACGCATCCACAGTGACCTTCAACAGAAGCCCCTAGTATATACTACAGCGTCACTTTCAGTTAATGCACGGCTAAACAGATCAACCTTTTCAATCACCTGCACGCACACTCAGCACAGATTATACGCTGCGTAGCCTGCAGCCCACCCCGCAGCCCACCCCGCAGCCCACCCCGCAGCCCACCCCGCAGCCCACCCCGCAGCCCACCCCGCAGCCCACCCCGCAGCCCACCCCGCAGCCCACCCCGCAGCCCACCCCCGCATCCCACCCCGCAGCCCACCCCGCAGCCCACCCCGCATCCCACCCCGCATCCCACCCCGCAGCCCACCCCGCAGCCCACCCCGCAGCCCACCCCGCAGCCCACCCCGCAGCCCACCCCGCAGCCCACCCCACAGCCCACCCCGCAGCCCACCCTGCAGCCCACCCCGCAGCCCACCCTGCAGCCCACCCCGCAGCCCACCCCGCAGCCCACCCCGCAGCCCACCCTGCAGCCCACCCTGCAGCCCACCCTGCAGCCCACCCCGCAGCCCACCCCGCAGCCCACCCTGCAGCCCACCCTGCAGCCCACCCTGCAGCCCACCCTGCAGCCCACCCCGCAGCCCACCCTGCAGCCCACCCTGCAGCCCACCCTGCAGCCCACCCTGCAGCCCACCCCGCAGCCCACCCCGCAGCCCACCCTGCAGCCCACCCTGCAGCCCACCCTGCAGCCCACCCTGCAGCCCACCCCGCAGCCCACCCTGCAGCCCACCCTGCAGCCCACCCTGCAGCCCACCCTGCAGCCCACCCTGCAGCCCACCCCGCAGCCCACCCCGCAGCCCACCCCGCAGCCCACCCTGCAGCCCACCCTGCAGCCCACCCCGCAGCCCACCCCGCAGCCCACCCCGCAGCCCACCCCGCAGCCCACCCCGCAGCCCACCCCGCAGCCCACCCGCAGCCCACCCCGCAGCCCACCCCGCAGCCCACCCCGCAGCCCACCCTGCAGCCCACCCCGCAGCCCACCCCGCAGCCCACCCTGCAGCCCACCCTGCAGCCCACCCCGCAGCCCACCCCGCAGCCCACCCCGCAGCCCACCCCGCAGCCCACCCCGCAGCCCACCCCGCAGCCCAGCCCACCCCGCAGCCCACCCCGCAGCCCACCCCGCAGCCCACCCCGCAGCCCACCCCGCAGCCCACCCCGCAGCCCAGCCCACCCCGCAGCCCACCCCGCAGCCCACCCCGCAGCCCACCCCGCAGCCCACCCCACAGCCCACCCCGCAGCCCACCCCGCAGCCCAGCCCACCCCGCAGCCCACCCCGCAGCCCACCCCGCAGCCCACCCCGCAGCCCACCCTGCAGCCCACCCCGCAGCCCACCCCGCAGCCCACCCCGCAGCCCACCCCACAGCCCACCCCGCAGCCCACCCCGCAGCCCACCCCGCAGCCCACCCTGCAGCCCACCCCGCAGCCCACCCCGCAGCCCACCCCGCAGCCCACCCCGCAGCCCACCCCACAGCCCACCCCGCAGCCCACCCCGCAGCCCACCCCGCAGCCCACCCCGCAGCCCACCCCGCAGCCCACCCTGCAGCCCACCCCGCAGCCCACCCCGCAGCCCACCCCGCAGCCCACCCCACAGCCCACCCCGCAGCCCACCCCGCAGCCCACCCCGCAGCCCACCCTGCAGCCCACCCCGCAGCCCACCCCGCAGCCCACCCCGCAGCCCACCCCGCAGCCCACCCTGCAGCCCACCCCGCAGCCCACCCCGCAGCCCACCCCGCAGCCCACCCCGCAGCCCACCCCGCAGCCCACCCCGCAGCCCACCCTGCAGCCCACCCTGCAGCCCACCCCACAGCCCACCCCGCAGCCCACCCCACAGCCCACCCCGCAGCCCACCCCGCAGCCCACCCCGCAGCCCACCCCGCAGCCCACCCCGCAGCCCACCCCGCAGCCCACCCCGCAGCCCACCCCGCAGCCCACCCCGCAGCCCACCCTGCAGCCCACCCCGCAGCCCACCCTGCAGCCCACCCCGCAGCCCACCCCGCAGCCCACCCCGCAGCCCACCCCGCAGCCCACCCCGCAGCCCACCCCGCAGCCCACCCCGCAGCCCACCCCGCAGCCCACCCCGCAGCCCACCCCGCAGCCCACCCCGCAGCCCACCCCGCAGCCCACCCCGCAGCCCACCCCGCAGCCCACCCCGCAGCCCACCCCGCAGCCCACCCCGCAGCCCACCCCGCAGCCCACCCCGCAGCCCACCCCGCAGCCCACCCCGCAGCCCACCCCGCAGCCCACCCCGCAGCCCACCCCGCAGCCCACCCCGCAGCCCACCCCGCAGCCCACCCCGCAGCCCACCCCGCAGCCCACCCCGCAGCCCACCCCGCAGCCCACCCCGCAGCCCACCCCGCAGCCCACCCCGCAGCCCACCCCGCAGCCCACCCCGCAGCCCACCCCGCAGCCCACCCTGCAGCCCACCCTGCAGCCCACCCCGCAGCCCACCCCGCAGCCCACCCCGCAGCCCACCCCGCCACCTCTGAATTAAATGTCCTTATGTTGTCATGGCAGGGAGACATCTCTCACACACAACACACCGCTTGAAAGTGCCACGTTTAGCAGTCAGATGGGTGGGCCACGTGTACGAAAGAAAGCAGCAAATGAATTAAAAAACAACACTAACCTTTTACTTTCTCTAATAACAACAACCTAAAACATGAACCTTGGTTGGAAAAAGCCAACTGAAGTTGTCCTGATGTATCTAGCCGTTTCCTACGAGGTGGAAGCAGGAAAAGGGCAGTTGAGGTGTTGGGTGTTTTCTCAGATGTGCCGAGTCTTAGAAGTCTAACCTTATATACCTTTATCAATATTATCCCATTTTGGGCGGGAACCCCTTTTGGTGTTAGCATTATGTTATGCTTTAGCTATTGAAAAATAGCAGATCTACAAGCTCATAGCGCGCCACCGAGTGGCGCGCTACGAGCTAGTAGGTCTGCTATTTTTGAAAAATCGAAGAACGACTGACAGAAACATAGCTTTTTCAGAAAACTGTCAGGATGTAGAAGACATTTTTAGAATCTGATCTCAGGTCAGAATGGATTATTCAGACTGACAACTCCTTCACAGCATCAGTGGGTTCATACACTTCATAGTCTCTGTTGTGGAGAATAGACCCCTTTCATTTATAACCCCTTTTATCTATAGTTGCATTGCATCAAAAAGGGCCCGAAAAAAGAGCTTTGAAGCAGTGCTGTTTTTGGCAGCAAATTTCTATTTTAGTTTTAGTCGTAGTCTCTTGAATAGCTTCCATTTAGTTTTAGTCACATTTTAGTCACCCGGAATGTTTTAGTGTTAGTCTAGTTTTAGTCGACTAAATATCATAACATTTTAGTCGACTAAATATACAGTTGATTTAGTCGAACAAAATGTATTTTGGCGGGCCTTGATGCCGTCCTAATGAAGCCCACAACGCGTTGCAGCGCGACACGTGAGCTTGTAGATCAGCTATTTTCAGCATGCAACCAAGTGTAAAATGTCTTATACTGGATGTCTTGTCCACTAGTCCCTTCCTAACATTTTAGTCTACTTTTTATTTGTTGGCAAAATTGTCTGTCCCTGTCAACCTTCAAGCTTCTCATCTCACTGTATTATTGTCTACCTATGCAGTGAGATCTTTTCTGTTTGCTAGTATGGGCTGTCAAGGCCAGAAAGTATTTTTTGTCACTCAGTAGGTGTTCCTGCATAACTTCCGGATTTGATGATGATGTCACGCGCATACCCTCTATTCCAGGAACCCCTCAGAAGCAAAGATTTGAGTTAAAAACGTCCAAAAGAATATATATTCAAAGATTTGTGCCGCATTTTCACGATTTTTCTAAAATAGCAAAAATACAAGCTCGTAGCGAGGCACTCGGTGCCGCGCTATGAGCTTGTAGATCTACTATTTTTCAATAGCTAAAGTATAACATAATGCTTCAAACACCAAAAGGGGTTCCCGCCCAAAATGGGTTAAAATAAGGTGTAGCATATAGGTCTATAACTCTGAGATGGTATAGGCTATACAACCCCATTTGTACACGTTTGGAGTTAAATTACCAGTCGGGAATTTACAGTGTTGTAGACTGCTGTCCCAGAGATGAAAAAAAATAAGAAAATCACACTTTTGTGAAGTGAGGGCCACCTGGTAATGCTGTAAACAAACATTAAAAGTCCATAGACTTGGGTGGCGCATATAGCGTCACGTTTAGTGCCCTAAACAAACATTAAAAAGTCCATAGCCTTGGCTGCCATATGACATAATTTCAAAAGCCAGGCGTTGGAAAAACAAACAACACAAACATAGATACAGACAAAGCTGGTTGTTGGAGTGGTTTGCACTACAGTTTATGGGTTTGCACCACTCAAAAGGTGGACTCGGGCCGGGGATCCTTTAAATGTTAAAGGGACACTTCATCCTTTTTGCAAAAAAAAATATGTTAATGACGTTTAGAAGATTTAGAACACTTTCCTGGCGGTCTTTAGTGTAATATGTGGTTTTAGATATTTTAGATTGTAGCAGTGAGCCCAGTGTCTCTGATGTCATCGACACTGACACTCACTTACTTCCTGGACTACATGTTGTCTCAGTAAGACAGACCCTCTCCCTATCCACAAGGAGGAGCAGTGCACCAAAGCATTATGGGAATTGTAGTCCAGGAAGGAAGTGAGCCACCAGTGTACACTGCTAAAATCTAAAATATCTAAAACCACACACATAGAGACCCCCCAGGGAAGTGTTCTAAATCTTCTAAACGTCATTCACATATATTTTTTTTGCAAAAAGGGTGAAGTGCCCCTTTAAAATGTTGAGAAACCCAGCCGGTGTGTCCTCCAATGTGACGCCTCATTTGACCACAAGGAGGAGCTGTGCAGCCATCAACTAGAACAAGCATTATGATTCTCTCCCTCTCAGGTGCACACACACACACACACACACACACGCACGCACGCACGCACGCACGCACGCACGCACACACACACACACACACACACACACGCGCGCGCGCGCGCGCGCGCGCGCGCACACACACACGCTGAGGCACTGAATGAGCGATGTATTGTGTACTGTGCTTAACGGCCTTTAAGACTCCGGTCACAGCAAGCCACATGCCTGCAGGACAAATAGGTACGAGGACAGAGAGGAGTCTGGGAAAAGTGCCACGGTGTGCGTGCGTGCGTGCGTGCCTTCTTGCGTGCGTGCGTGCGTGCGTGCGTGCGTGTGTGTGTGTGTGTGTGTGTGTGTGTGTGTGTGTGTGCGTGCGAGACAGCGGGAAGAGTGAAGGGCACAAACCCCTGCAGTGTACCCACACACAGGGACGTGCACACATAGACATCAAAGGGGGCTTCAGGCCCTGCCCTTTTACCCGTCTGTAAAACAAGTAAACAACTGCCCCTCTCCAGACCATGAATGAATGCAGCATTTACTATACGGTGCCACTGCCTTTCCATGCCTCGCCGGAACTTCTGGAAGGCAGCCATCAGGAGAATTGTTTTTGTTTTTCTTCCGAAGTCTCCTGAACTTGAACACAGTGTTTTGCGTCGCTACTAGCTAAAGAGTGCTGGGTTGCGCCCTGAAAATAGCTGATCTACAAGCTTACAATGCGTCGTAGCGTGACGCGTTGTGTGCTTGTAGATCTGCTACTTTTGCTATTTTGGGCCAAAAGTGCCCTATTATGGGATTTCAGCCCCTGCCCCTCTAACACTCTCTGCACATGCCTGCACACATACTGTCTGTCTGTCTGTCTGTCTGTCTGTCTGTCTGTCTGTCTGTCTGTCTGTCTGTCTGTGTTTTGTTGTAAGTGTTTGTACTGCTTGTCCTTGGTGTTATACTTTTCCGAGTATAGTTTTTCGCGATATGAATTAAACATTATCTTTTAGTCTGTCCCTGTCAACCTTCAAGCTTCTCATCTCACTGTATTATTTTCTTTCTGCAGTGAGATCTTCAGTGTTACACAATTTAACTCGGAGTTTGAGCAAATGGGGGTGCGTATATCGTTGGTCCGACCCAATAAATCCGAGGCGACTATACCCAAATATTCCGACCATAGAGCCCCATACTAACCCCTATCCCCAAACCCTAACCGCACGCGCAAGCCACAAGTGAGTCTTAACCCATTCTGGGCGGGAACCCCTTTTGGTGTTTTAAGCATTATGTTATACTTTAGCTATTGAAAAATAGCAGATCTACAAGCTCATAGTGCGGCACCGAGTGCCGCGCTATGAGCTTGTAGGTCTGCTATTTTTGAAAAATCGTGAAAATGTGCCTCAAATCTCTTATATTCTTTCAGAACGAACGTTTTTTAACTCAAATCTTTGCTTCTGGGAGGTCCCTGGAACAACATATTTTCAGATGGGGGTCGGTGGCCAATTACATATAATCTTTGGGATCCTTGACATAAAATATTGAGCACCACTGACACTGAATTTAGAAGACATTTTTTAAATTTCGACGTCAGGCCTAAATGGTTGGGCCACGTAGTCGGACTAACACGTGCCTCCCCCCTAGAAAAGGGACCCATGGATCCTTGCATCCATGTTTAGATTCAATTAACACCCGTCATCATCTACTTACCTGTATCTTTTTGTCTACCTGACTCTCTGACTGTCATCTTTTAGTCGGAAGAAACACACCATTGGGGAGGTTTTATTGGCAGTAAATTAATGAATGAAATCGGGTGTGTAGGTTCCAGGGGTGGTCGCCGACCCTGAGGTCTTTGGGGAGGAGGTCGTATGGCGTTCGTCTTACGGTGCGCATGGACGGTCACCCCCCCAGCAGGAACCTGAGAAGGAGAGAAGAGAGTTTGTTTTAATCGGTTGTTCCACTTTGGCAAAGTGAATGTAGTAGTTTTAGTGCCGAGAAGTGTTCTTCTCCTTTTGGGGGGAGCGGGCAAAGGAGCTACTATGGAGGTGAAGGGGGTGGGTTGCGAGAAGCCTGTAGGAAGGCGGCTAGTGTGCGACGCAGCGAGGCGGGCGAAACATGGAGGATCCTGGGTGGTACTGGGCAGGTATAAATGGGGACAGGTAGGTTGGCGTGAAGGGCATGCAGGGTCAATGTGTGTTTCTCTGCCTCCTGAACATCTGTTGTTCCAACTCCATTACATTTTTCCCATTTAGGCCTGGCGTCAAAATTACAAAAACGTTCGCTCTGAAAGAATATATATTCAAAGATTTGTGCCGCATTTTTACGATTTTTCAAAAATAGCAGAGCTACAAGCTCGTAGCGCGCCACTCGGTGGCGCGCTATGAGCTTGTAGATTAACATAATTAATTTAGTTAAAACACCAAAAGGGGTTCCCGTCCAGAATGGGTTTTTTAACCAGTAACAACGCATTGAGACAGAGTCTCTTTTTCAAGTTGGGAAATGGTCCAAGAGGCAGAAATAAAATGACACATCTTTGCTAAACAAAATAAACAAAAACAAAAAAACAACAACATTATGACATCCATGACACACCTCAAATGCCTAAAATATCTCTAAAGTGACACACTTTAATTAAGCAACAGAAAATACAGCCTATTCTAACCTGTTTGTCAATCAACTGCCAAGAGTCTTTCAGTCTCTGTCTGTCTTGTCAGACGCTTTCCTTTCTCTGTTGGCCTGTCTGTACTTTGAGCCGGCCTGTCTGGCAGTGTGCCTGTCTGTTGGCCTGTCTGTACTTTGAGCCGGCCTGTCTGGCAGTGTGCCTGTCTGTTGGCCTGTCTGTACTTTGAGCCGGCCTGTCTGGCAGTGTAACCTACTGGCAGGGTGCCTGTTTGACAAACTCTTGGCGCTACAAACAGGTTTCATGGTTTAATGGGCCCATGGATAGATTTTACCATCAACAAACGGGAGACATCCTGGGTTTAAGCTGGTGTGCGTCAGTGCCTCTGTATATATACGACTCTGTCCTGTCCTGTCTGGAGCCAGACCCAAATATCTGTCTGCACAATAATATCGCTCATTATTGGACTTTCTTTTTTTTGTTGTTGTTGCTTTTTTACCAGTTTTTCTCCCCAATTTAGTCACCGTGTCACAATTGATTCCTCCCCCACACACGTGCTGTGTTGTTGTCACTGTGCCGTTGTATCTCACTGACCTGCCAGTGAGGAGCCCCCACCGGGATGGGAGGACATCTCACTGACTCACCTGCCACTGAGGAGCCCCCACCGGGACGGGAGGACATATAGAGCCTTTGTCCCAGAGCCTTAAGGCTCATTCATAGTCTGGATCTTCGGTGATGAGGTGACCACAATTTACAATTTACAATTTAGGCATTTAGCAGACGCTCTTAATCCAGAGCGACTTACATTAGGCAGGAACAAAAGTATGGGAATACATCACATATATAAAATGTATTTATCAAGAAACATGCGTAAGCTAAGAACGTAACTAGAACATATCTATATAATGACACTATACATATTAACTATGCATATATACTATACTATGCTATACATATGTAGGCTACTATGATGTGCTATGACTATATACAATGCAATTATTGTGCTGTCTACATGACATGCTATAAGTCTGTTTCAAATGCTATCTAAGTCTAAAAAGTGCTATCTAAGGGGGTAGGATAAGTGCTATGGGCCATGATGGAGTCTGAAAAGGTGGGTCTTCAGACTACGGCGGAAGATTGGGAGTGATGCCGCAGTTCTGACTGCAACGGGGAGTGCATTCCACAGTTTTGGGGCCAGAAGGGAGAAGAGTTTGGGACGTGTGGAGCGTTGGCCCGGCGTTTTTAGTGAGGGTACTTCCAGCTTTCCTGCGGACCACCGGAGCTGAAATAACATTGAGCGGTGGTGAGTAAAAACAGAGAGAAGGGCTGGGGCGGTGGCGGTGGTTTGCTCTTCACCGCGGCTTGTGACGTCATGTTGTAGTTCTGTGGTCACCTCACCACCGAAAATCCAGACTATGTATGAGCCTTTAGATATAGACAGAGTTACGCAAACTGCGTTCACTTCATGGGGCTTCAGTCCAATGGCGGCTCTCCTACATAGACTACTATTGGTCACTTCATGGGGCTTCAGTCCAATGGCGGCTCTCCTACATAGACTTCTATTGGTCACTTCATGGGGCTTCAGTCCAATGGCGGCTCTCCTACATAGACTTCTATTGGTCACTTCATGGGGCTTCAGTCCAATGGCGGCTCTCCTACATAGACTACTATTGAGAATGGGGACAACCAACTGGGACAAGTCCTGGACCGGAACTCCGGAAGTATAGGCAGAAATGCATTGGATCCAGGCAACAGCCCAGCTTTAATGATCTTAAATCCCTTTATTTTAGATTGTTTTGTAGTATTAGTACAACATAAACATTAAAGAGACTTTAGTTGTTAGTACTGTACAATACTTTAAAACAGTTGTCATGTTGCACACATGCTTAAATTAGCTCTTATTTGTGCCGCCCTCGTTGAAAACAATGTATTTCCAACTCCAGCTTGTCTCAGTTCAGGCTGCATGAACAGCGCTCGAGCGCTCAGTTTCTGCCCCATCAACGTCGTAACTCTTCTATTATAAATGGCTCTGCTTCGTCCTAGCCTTCGTCCAGGCACTGCCCCATGCCCGTAGGATTACCCTCCTACTCACCCTCCCTGCCTAGCCTCCCCTCCCCTAAACACGGGCCATTTGTGTTCGTACTATGAACACTGGACAAAGCTGGATGCACTGCGATGGAATCAAACCCACGACCAAAGGGTGGTGCATGGGCAGGTAGAGTTGTTGAGTTGGAGCACTGAAAGACCTTGGTGCTCGACAGTTGGGATGGACGTCCGTCCTGGTGTGGACCTGCGCCCCCCCCGGCCTCTCAGTCTTCCAGCTGGGTGATTGGTTGGCGACATTAGTTTCACAAGCTGGTCTTGCACCATTTCTTGTTACTTGCAGAGGAGGCCACATGATGTGTGGTCCTGATTCTGGTCATGTCATTAAAAGTGAACATTTAGTCATTTTCAAATATATCATATCTACTACATAAGCTCATAAGATTTGGAAGAAAGAAAGAAAATGAAACAATTATAATCAAATCAAAAGCGTTTAATGAAACAATTATAATCAAATCAAAAGTGTTTCAAGTTGATTAGAACTGCAGATATTGCACTTTTTCGACAAAATATCAGTCAAAACCCGGATAATCGGTGTGCTAGGACTGTTCAAAATCGTGATTGGCATCGGACCCAAAAAATCTGTCTTGGGTTGAGCTCTTGTTCTGTCCTGTGCATGGTAATGCTTCACCTCATCTCCTCCTCCTGCACTTTGCTCTTCATCTTCTCTTCACCTGCACGACCTGCGCAGAACGCAATGAGTGTTTGATGGAAGAAAAGGATATATTTGTGTGCGTGCCGTGAATGCGTGTGTGTGTGTGTGTGTGTGTGTGTGTGTGTGTGTGTGTGTGTGTGTGTGTGTGTGTGTGTGTGTGTGTGTGTGTGTGTGTGTGTGTGTGTGTGTGTGTGTGTGTGTGTGTGTGTGTGTGTGTGTGTGTGTGATACGAGAGAGAGATACTGTGAGCGAGATGGAGAAAAGAAAAAGAGAGAGAGAGAGTTGAGAATACTGATGCCTTGGGTAGCAGTAACACCTTATTATAGTGAAGTTCCTGTGAGGGTTTTGGTGTGTTACTGTTCACTCTCTGGTGGCAGTATCAACTCTGCACGCCAGCCTGGCCTCTGATGCTGCATGTATTCCAATATCTGCTCTGCGTCGCTGATGCTGCATGTATTCCAGTATCTGCTCTGCTCTGATGCTGCATGTATTCCAGTATCTGCTCTGCTCTGATGCTGCATGTATTCCAGTATGTGATCTGCTCTGATGCTGCATGTATTCCAGTATCTGCTCTGATGCTGCATGTATTCCAGTATCTGCTCTGATGCTGCATGTATTCCAGTATCTGCTCTGATGCTGCATGTATTCCAGTATCTGCTCTGCTCTGATGCTGCATGTATTCCAGTATCTGCTCTGATGCTGCATGTATTCCAGTATCTGCTCTGATGCTGCATGTATTCCAGTATCTGCTCTGATGCTGCATGTATTCCAGTATCTGCTCTGATGCTGCATGTATTCCAGTATCTGCTCTGATGCTGCATGTATTCCAGTATCTGCTCTGCTCTGATGCTGCATGTATTCCAGTATCTGCTCTGATGCTGCATGTATTCCAGTATCTGCTCTGATGCTGCATGTATTCCAGTATCTGCTCTGCTCTGATGCTGCATGTATTCCAGTATCTGCTCTGATGCTGCATGTATTCCAGTATCTGCTCTGCTCTGATGCTGCATGTATTCCAGTATCTGCTCTGATGCTGCATGTATTCCAGTATCTGCTCTGATGCTGCATGTATTCCAGTATCTGCTCTGATGCTGCATGTATTCCAGTATCTGCTCTGCTCTGATGCTGCATGTATTCCAGTATCTGCTCTGATGCTGCATGTATTCCAGTATCTGCTCTGATGCTGCATGTATTCCAGTATCTGCTCTGCTCTGATGCTGCATGTATTCCAGTATCTGCTCTGATGCTGCATGTATTCCAGTATCTGCTCTGCGTCGCTGATGCTGCATGTATTCCACAAGGGTGCTTTCACACTTTCTCCCCATTTCCTCTCTCTCTCTCAATTCAATTTCAATTCAAAGGAGCTTTATTGGCACGAGAAAACATACGTTTACATTGCCAAAGCAAAAGTGGAACAAAACAATCAAGATAAAACAATTAAATAAACGTGTAAACAGAGCGCTCTCTCTCTCTTTCTCTCTCTCTCTCTTTCTCCCCCTCTCTTTCTCTCATGCACGCACACACACACACGCACGCACGCACGCACGCACGCACGCACGCACGCACGCACGCACGCACGCACATGACCCTTGTTTCTTCTTCCCTCTCTCTCTCTCTCTGTCTCTCTCTCTCTCTCCCTCTGTCTCTCTCTCTCTCTCTCTCTCTCTCTCTCTCTCTCTCTCTCTCTCTCTCTCTCTCTCTCTCTCTCTCTCTGTCTCTCTCTCTCTCTGTCTCTGTCTCTGTCTCTGTCTCTCTCTCTCTCTCTCTCTCTCTCTCTCCCTCTCTCTCTCTCCCTCTCTCTCTCTCTCTCTCTCTCTGTCTCTCTCTCTCTCTGTCTCTGTCTCTGTCTCTGTCTCTGTCTCTCTCTCTCTCTCTCTCTCTCTCTCTCTCTCCTCTCCTCTCTCTCTCTCTCTCTCTCTCTCTCTCTCTCTCTCTCTCTCTCTCTGTCTCTCTCTCTCTCTGTCTCTCTACAGGCTCCCACGGTGCATTGGCCAAGCAGTGCACGTCGGCCTACCCAGAATGCACTGTGACGATCTTTGACCTGCCCAAGGTGGTGCACACTGCCAGGGAACACTTTGTCACCGTTGGAGATCAGAGGATAGACTTCCATGAAGGTAAGTCCTGTCCTCCTAATCCACGTCTCAGAATCACCTACAGCAGGACGCCATTTATAGGCCAGGGTTTCCCAAAACCGTGGGTCGAAGACTCACATTTTAAATTGGATCCATGCCTCTGCTATTGTTTTGACATCCCCTACTGGTGGTCATTCCTTTTTGTGTGGCTGGTCCTGCTTCCTAGCCTGGTGAAACCACTCCCCCTGCTGGACAATATTTGCATTCTGCCAGCAGGGAGAGTCTGGGAACTCTCAGGCAGAGATGATGGAGCGATATGCGGCTGTATGGGGCCGCTAGAGGCGGGATCAACACGAGACTGATGACATATTGAAGCGATGCCACAGCGCAAATGTAAACACAACCTAACAAGATTACGACTCGAAATTATTATGGAGATATCAAATCTCCATAATAACTCAATACTGCCGCAATCTGGCGAAGTCAGGTTACCTGCTTCCTCGATCTGGTCAGAATGGATGAACTGCATGCGTTTTCCTTTTGGGAAATGTAGACGCCGGCACTGATACATGTTTCATCCAGTCAGGAGGAGAAAGAAAGCAGCCGCCAGATTGTTTTGATAGTGTTCCAGTTCCTGCTCATGTTGGGGTTTCATCACATCACGCTGGGCCACTTTCACACTATGAGTTTTGCGCTTGTGATTGGAGGAAATTGTCATCCCTGCCTGAACATGTATTGCTGTTTACGGAAGAGCTTGAGAGACGAGGAGACCCATATGTTACTGAACACTGTATAGCATGAGAGACGAGGAGACCCATATGTTACTGAACACTGTATAGCATGAGAGACGAGGAGACCCCATATGTTACTGAACACTGTATAGCATGAGAGACGAGGAGACCCATATGTTACTGAACACTGTATAGCATGAGAGACGAGGAGACCCATATGTTACTGAACACTGTATAGCATGAGAGACGAGGAGACCCATATGTTACTGAACAAACACTGTATAGCATGGATTAACACACAGGATATATAGAGAGGATCATGTTCTACTTGTAGCTATTGAGTAGCTATCTGGGGGGGGGTCCCTGGAACAACATATTTTCAGATGGGTGTCCGCGGCCAAATATACAGAAAATGGGGGTCCTTGACATGAAAAAGGTTGAGAATGAGAAACATAGGGGTTTTCAGAAAACTGTCATGATTTAGAAGACATTTGTAGAATCATCCTCAGGTCTAAAATGGGTTAAACAAAAATCTCTTACAATTATCTTCAACAATTTAATTAAAATGTATGTTAAACACACGTCTATGTTGTGGGAAGATGCTGTATGTGTCAAATACAACACAAGTACAGTATAGCAGGGGTTCCCAAACTGTTTCATGTCAAGGACCCCCAAATTGACACTTAATAGCCCACGGACCCCCATTTGAAAGGATATTCCAGGGACCCCCAATAAGAGAAGATTTTGACGGCTCTAGCAGTGATTCTCAACCCGTTTAATTTCAAGGATTTCAAGGATTTCCACATAGTAAACCTCTCCATCAAACAGGGACAGGTCCCCCAAGATTTCAAACTGGCCAAAGTAACCCCCTTGCACAAGAAAGGGAGTAAATTAGACCCCGGCAACTACCGCCCTATTTCTATTCTTAGTTCCATCTCGAAAGTGATGGAAAAAATAGTCTATGAACAGGTTGAAAAGTATCTTGCCACTAATAAATTATTGTACGAGTTCCAATCTGGCTTCAGAACATCCCACTCCACTGACACATGCCTTCTCTATTTGAGCGACCACATCAAACAAGAGGTGGACGCTGGCAAATACTGCGGCATGGTCATGCTGGACCTCCAAAAGGCTTTTGACACCGTGAACCACTCCATACTGGTTAACAAGCTAAAAGCAATTGGTTTCGATAGCACATCAGTGAGCTGGATGCAATCCTACCTGGAGGGGAGAGAACAGATGGTGGAAGTGAACGGAACACTGTCCCCCCCCCCTCCCAGTGAGCTGTGGCGTTCCACAAGGAAGCATACTAGGGCCTCTACTGTTCCTAATATATGTAAACGACATGACTTCAGCTTGTGACTGCAACTTGTTCCTGTTCGCAGGTGACTCGGCACTGCTGGTCTCGGACAGGGACAAACTGCAGGTTGAAAATGCCCTCAGCTCTGAACTCGGTAGAATCTGCACCTGGCTCGCTGATAACAAACTATCTTTACACCTGGGAAAAACTGAATCCATTCTCTTTGGCTCTATTAGTAATCTCAGCAAGGCAAATGGCTTCTTGGTTAGAGTGGGTGACAATGTTATCACACGTAAAGATGAAATTACCTACCTAGGTTCCATCCTGGAGGCTAATCTTTCCGGTGATAAAATGGCCACCAACGTAATCAAAAAAGTCAACCATAGAACAAGATTCCTCTACAGGATCTCCTCACTGGTCAACAAAAACACCTTGAAGACCTTAACAGGAGCCCTTGTACAGGGTTTCTTTGACTATGCATGCACCTCCTGGTACCACAGCACCTCAAAGGCCCTTAAAACCAGGCTCCAGACTTCCCAAAACAAACTGGTCAGGCTCCTACTTGATCTAGCCCCCCGAACCCACCTCACCCCTGCCCACTTCGACAGGCTGGAATGGCTTAGGGTCGACGACAGAGTACAGCATCTTGCAATGGGTCTGGTCCACAAGATTCGATACACCACCAAGATACCCATGTACCTGTCTAGATACTTCCTTAATGTTAACGAAGTCCACACCCACAACACCAGAGGGAGTGCAACGAACCATGTACAACCCAGATTCGGCACAAACAAGGGACTAAATTATTTTCGCTCCTATGCCACCAAAATGTGGAACGCCCTACCAACTGTCATTAAGACATGCGAATCCCTTGACTCCTTCAAAACCGCTCTCAAAGGGCACCTACGGATGGCTGCAATTCGAAACTGGCCCCCGTAAAATCTGAATCCCCCCCCCCCCCCCGCCCCCCCCTTTTTCCCCTCACTGTATATATTTCTTTTCCCTTTTTACCTCCTTTATGATGAATTCCTGTTCTGTCTATAGAAGTGTCTATTTGTACGTCTCTAAATGTTTTGATGATTTGAACATGGTGGACCCTATTGGAAACAAGTGTAATGCTTAATTGGGTCGTCCACTCACAGTTAACAGCCTTTGTATTGAGTGTGTGCTTGAAATGTACTGTAATTCTGCAAACTGTTAATAAATTCTTCAATCAATCAATCAAAGGACCCCCCCCCCCCCCCCCCCCCCCCACATTTATATTGTAAAATCAATGTTATTTTAACACAGAGAGTGTACAAATGGAACCAACATTTGGTTCCATTTGTACACTCTCAGGGTTACAGACCAATAATGGTCTATTTGGTTACAAACTATCATTTAGCTGGGGGACCCCCTGGAACTCCCTCAGGTACCCCTGGGGGTCCCCGGAGCCCACTTTGAGAACCCCTGCAGTATAGCGTACAGTATCCATATCGTATAGGCTATAGAGCTGCCTATACAGTATGTTACATCATGGGGGTCCCATGATGACATACAGTAACATGATTACTGTATATCATCATGATATATCGTTGCTGTCATGTCATGTTATATCACACCATGCTAAAGGGAGTCATAAAACACATGCTGGTTGCACATGTCTTGCACGCCCACACACACACACACGCATGCACACACACACACACGCACGCACGCACACACGCAGGGCCGGCCCTCCCATCAGGCAGAACAGGCAGTTGCCTAACCCTAGGGCATCATGAGGGGAGCAAAACAAACCACAGTGCTTTAGAACACAAGGGGCCATGGTCATTTCTCAAGGAGGCATCACGAAAAATCCTGCCTAGGGCACCAAATTGCTCAGGGCCGGCACGCACTCACGCACGCACGCACGCACGCACGTACGTCACACCAGACACATATTTAAGCTGCTGCGCATAGTCACAAATACGTGCATGGGTAATATGTGTTTTTAGATATTTTTGTATTTTTCATTCACCTCCCCTTATGGGTGTGATAGAATGTCAGGACTATTTTTGAAAGAAACCATGTGTTACACATCCTTTCGTTTTAACGGATGGTGTTCAGGGCATTCCACATTTTGAACTCAGCTTTAATGCAAGGCGCCCGTCACCTCCTCCACTGTCAGTTGAGTAGGTAAGTCCTCGCAGAGAGGGGAGAGAGAGAGAGAGAGAGAGAGAGAGAGAGAGAGAGAGAGAGAGAGAGAGAGAGAGCGAGAGAGAGCCGCTGTTCAGTGGAGTGAGATGGAAGGTGCGCTGCTCATTTCTCAGAGCCCTGACACGCAGCCAGATCACTAACACGCTGTGAGCTTTGACGGCATATGTTCTCTTCCCTGCTGTGATAGGGCTATACTGCTGCCACTTACAAGTGTTTTTCTTTTTTTTCCCTTTTTTTTAATGAAATAATCCAATTGGTTTATTGAATGCTTTGTTATAGTCTGAAATGTAAACGGCACATATACAGCAAGCAGTGGCGTGCACAGATAGACACTAGGGGGTGCTAGAGCACCCCCTGCCCTTTTGGCAATGTGCCCTTTTGAAAAAAAAGAAAAAAAAAAACTTTTTTTTTTTTAGATTTTTCAAAAATAGCAGACCTACAAGTTCATAGCGCGCCACTCGGTGGCGCGCTATGAGCTTGTAGATCTGCTATTTTTCAATAGCTAAAGCATAACATAATGCTAACACCAAAAGGGGTTCCCGCCCAAAATAGATTAAGGCAACCGGCCGGTTCCACGCGCTGCACAAGGTGCCCTTTTTTAACTTGAGCACCTGCCCCTCTAAATGTCTGTGCACGCCACTGACAGCAAGGCATGTACAAAACAGGGACCCGAGGCCCCGTCTGGACTTACTATAATTAGCACACATTTTACGCCCTATACTCTGACACCACGCTAGACAGGAACGCCCTATACTCTGACACCACGCTAGACAGGAACGCCCTATACACTCTGACACCACGCTAGACAGGAACGCCCTATACACTCTGACACCACGCTAGACAGGAACGCCCTATACTCTGACACCACGCTAGACAGGAACGCCCTATACTCTGACACCACGCTAGACAGGAACGCCCTATACACTCTGACACCACGCTAGACAGGAACGCCCTATACACTCTGACACCACGCTAGACAGGAACGCCCTATACTCTGACACCACGCTAGACAGGAACGCCCTATACACTCTGACACCACGCTAGACAGGAACGCCCTATACACTGACACCACGCTAGACAGGAACGCCCTATACACTGACACCACGCTAGACAGGAACGCCCTATACACTCTGACACCACGCTAGACAGGAACGCCCTATACACTCTGACACCACGCTAGACAGGAACGCCCTATACACTCTGACACCACGCTAGACAGGAACGCCCTATACACTCTGACACCACGCTAGACAGGAACGCCCTATACACTCTGACACCACGCTAGACAGGAACGCCCTATACACTCTGACACCACGCTAGACAGGAACGCCCTATACACTCTGACACCACGCTAGACAGGAACGCCCTATACACTGACACCACGCTAGACAGGAACGCCCTATACACTGACACCACGCTAGACAGGAACGCCCTATACACTGACACCACGCTAGACAGGAACGCCCTATACACTCTGACACCACGCTAGACAGGAACGCCCTATACACTCTGACACCACGCTAGACAGGAACGCCCTATACACTGACACCACGCTAGACAGGAACGCCCTATACACTGACACCACGCTAGACAGGAACGCCCTATACACTCTGACACCACGCTAGACAGGAACGCCCTATACACTCTGACACCACGCTAGACAGGAACGCCCTATACACTGACACCACGCTAGACAGGAACGCCCTATACACTCTGACACCACGCTAGACAGGAACGCCCTATACACTCTGACACCACGCTAGACAGGAACGCCCTATACACTCTGACACCACGCTAGACAGGAACGCCCTATACACTGACACCACGCTAGACAGGAACGCCCTATACACTCTGACACCACGCTAGACAGGAACGCCCTATACACTCTGACACCACGCTAGACAGGAACGCCCTATACACTCTGACACCACGCTAGACAGGAACGCCCTATACACTCTGACACCACGCTAGACAGGAACGCCCTATACACTCTGACACCACGCTAGACAGGAACGCCCTATACACTCTGACACCACGCTAGACAGGAACGCCCTATACACTCTGACACCACGCTAGACAGGAACGCCCTATACACTCTGACACCACGCTAGACAGGAACGCCCTATACACTCTGACACCACGCTAGACAGGAACGCCCTATACACTCTGACACCACGCTAGACAGGAACGCCCTATACACTCTGACACCACGCTAGACAGGAACGCCCTATACACTCTGACACCACGCTAGACAGGAACGCCCTATACACTCTGACACCACGCTAGACAGGAACGCCCTATACACTCTGACACCACGCTAGACAGGAACGCCCTATACACTCTGACACCACGCTAGACAGGAACGCCCTATACACTCTGACACCACGCTAGACAGGAACGCCCTATACACTCTGACACCACGCTAGACAGGAACGCCCTATACACTCTGACACCACGCTAGACAGGAACGCCCTATACACTGACACCACGCTAGACAGGAACGCCCTATACACTGACACCACGCTAGACAGGAACGCCCTATACACTGACACCACGCTAGACAGGAACGCCCTATACACTCTGACACCACGCTAGACAGGAACGCCCTATACACTCTGACACCACGCTAGACAGGAACGCCCTATACACTCTGACACCACGCTAGACAGGAACGCCCTATACACTCTGACACCACGCTAGACAGGAACGCCCTATACACTCTGACACCACGCTAGACAGGAACGCCCTATACACTCTGACACCACGCTAGACAGGAACGCCCTATACACTGACACCACGCTAGACAGGAACGCCCTATACACTGACACCACGCTAGACAGGAACGCCCTATACACTGACACCACGCTAGACAGGAACGCCCTATACACTGACACCACGCTAGACAGGAACGCCCTATACACTGACACCACGCTAGACAGGAACGCCCTATACACTGACACCACGCTAGACAGGAACGCCCTATACACTCTGACACCACGCTAGACAGGAACACTGACACCACGCTAGACAGGAACACTGACACCACGCTAGACAGGAACACTGACACCACACTAGACAGGAACACTGACACCACGCTAGACAGGAACGCCCAAAAACGTAACATCCGGGGTAAGAATTTACCCCGGAATTTTCTATGGCTGCCAATGCCAACTTGGTCCAATCCTTAATCACATACGGACAAACATATATGCCGATGCTATCTACAGTAACTTGCGGAGGTAGCGTGCCTTGTCCACGGGCAACAGATCTTTCAACGTATGGCATTGCAAATACGTTTGATAATCGCTACTCTGCTCAATATTGTTTTGAAAATGCCGCAAATTGCATTGCAGTGAACGAGCGAAAATCACAACTTCCCCCGTTTGTGGGCGGAGTCACATATATGTCCATATATGGACCTTTTTTTTGGGGGAATCCCAGACCTGTTATTATTACTGGTATTGAATGCTCTATATACCTATTGGACAAAATAGCATAATTATATTCATTATAACTCATGGCGCTGCAATGCGTTGTGAGTTTGTACAGAACGCCGTAATACCGATGTCGTCAAATTATGACACATCGGCCAATCCAATGTCACTTCATTGACAGGTTGGTTTTAACGTCCCCATAGTAAGACAGACTGTGTGTGTGTGTGTGGGTGTGTGTGTGTGTGTGTGTGTGTGTGTGTGTGTGTGTGTGTGTGTGTGTGTGTGTGTGTGTGTGTGTGTGTGTGTGTGTGTGTATGTGTGTGTGTGTGTGTGTGTGTGTGTGCGCGTGTGCGTGTGCGTGTGTGTGTGTGCGTGTGTGTGTGTTCAGGGGATTTCTTCAAAGACCCCCTGCCTGAGGCTGACCTCTACGTCCTTGCCAGAATTCTCCACGACTGGACAGACGAGCGCTGCATCGAACTGCTCACCAAAGTCTATCAGTCCTGCAAGCCAGGTGCGTGTGCACGCGTGTGTGTGTGTGTGTGTGTGCGCGTGTGTGTGTGTGTGTGTGTGCTTATATTTACTATGCCTGTGCAAGTAATTATAGTATAGTAGAATTTGAGGAATTGACATTGTGAGGAAAATAATAATATGCGGTTCTAACATGATTGTTGTTATATGGTTAAAACAAAAACAAACATGTTAGATTCAGTTTCAGGCATTTAGAGATTTGGGGTTGGAATTATGCCTGATAGTTGTGTTTCACATTGGTGTTACATCCCAAAAATAGACAATCTGCAATTTGTACGAAAATGTGGTCACAAGTATATAAATGTGTGTGTGTGTGTGTGTGTGTGTGCGTGCGTGTGTGTGTGTGCGTGCGTGCGTGCGTGCGTGTGTATGTGTTTGTTTCCCTGCCATGAAATGAGATGGCAGATTGTAAACCCAGAATGCAGCTGGTCCCAGGAAACACTGCTGGCTGACTTTGATCAAGACACACACACACACACACACACACACACACACACACACACACACACACACACACACACACACACACACACACACACACACACACACCCTAATGATGGCAATGTCGGTCGGTCGGTTGGTCCATCCGTCCGTTCTGTCCGTCCGTGCGGTGATAATGAGAGTCTCTACAAAGCTGTCATCTTCACACATTGATGAACTACGGTATACGACGTGTCCTGTACAGAAGAGAACTGAAAAGCAGAAGGCAATTCCATTTGGCATCAGGCCGCAACGCGCCAGCCAGTCTCACAGGACTGCCTTCCGTTGTGCCTGTCAGCGTGCCTGCCTGTGCCCTCCCTCCCTACACACCTGCCTGCTCGCCTCACATTGAAAATGAATTATTAACCCATTTAGACCTGAGGACGATTCTACAAATTGTCTTCTAAAGACAGAGTTTTCGGAGTGTTTTGAGATAAAAAATATATATTCGAGGATGTGCGCCACATTTTCACGATCGAGCTTGTAGATCTGCTATACTTTTCAAAAGTATAACATAATGCTTTAAAACACCAAAAGGGGTTCCCGCCCAGAAGCGATTCAGGACGGGAACCGCGTTTGCTGTTATACTTTAGCTATTGAAAAATATCAGATCTACAAGCTCGTAGATCTGCTTTTTCTTTTGAAAAATCGTGAAAACAGTGCACATTTTTCACAGCGAACATTTTGAATTCAAATCTTTGCCCTGAAACAATATATTTTGAGATGGGGGGGGGGGGGTCTGCGGCCAATTACATGTGTTTTTTTTTTTTGGGTCGTTGACATGAAACGATAGAGAAACTTATAGGTTTCTCCGAAAACTGTCAGGATTTAGAAGACATTTGTAGATATTCGTCCTCAGGTCTAAATGGGTTAAGCACGCCATTCTCCCGCTTCCTCTCTGGAAAGACCTTCAGCCCAAATCAATACACCCACAGGAGCAGGAGGAGAAGTTTGCAATAACCACCAAATACAGTCACGTATCGGCCTACAGCAGTTATGGGTTCCCAAACTTTGCTTTTTTTATTATTCTTTTCTGGTCTCCCAGGGAGTCAGGAACCAAATCTTACAAAAATACATGATGTTTTTTTTTTCACACATACACACACAAGATGCACGCACGCACGCACGCACGTACGTGTGCACATCGAAACGCAACACAGCAGAATGTGATATGTCTTCTTTTGGGCGGCGGTGACTCAGGGGTAGAGCGGCCTGATGGTAACCGCAAGGTTGCCAGTTCGAACCCTGTGGGCTCCCCCAGAGTTAGTGTCGAAGTGACCTTGAGCAAGACACTGAAACACTAATTGCTCCTGATGTGCTGGTTGGTGCCTTGCATGGTTTCCGCCGCCATCGGTGTATGAATGTGTGTGTGAATGGGTGAATGTAATGCACAATCTATGTAAAGTGCCTTGGATAAAGGCGCTATATAAATGCACAATTTACCATTTTATTTACCATTTCTGTGTATTTTACAAATACAATCGTTCAGAAATAGTGATTATTTATAATAAGCTGGTCCACCTGGCTCTTTGACTCCAATGTATACCAACAGTTCAGGCTGCATTTTGCCATCTCCAGCGCCACAAAACCTGCCGGGCTGGAATCGCTGGACAGAGAAAATGGGGAATGGGAACCTTTCCTTCTTTCTGTAATTTAGCTTTCTTGGCTTGTGGCGTTTCCAGGAATTACATTATGGGGAGGCAAGATGTGTCGTGTCACCCGCGGACACCTGTTTTAAGCATTATGTTACACTTTAGCTTTTGAAAAATAGCAGATCTACGAGCCAAAAATCTGATCATTCTGGAGGTCCCCTCACCTGCTGTGCAATTTCCTGCCTCTCTGCCTCAGCCAATTGATTGCCATGGCAACCCCACACCTGCAAATTGATTACTTAACCACTCCACTTTTCACTTTGCACTCTTCAGGCACAGGCAGACCGGAAGATACAGAGATCTCCATGTGGGACACAGACAGACAGTTAAAACGGGTTGACAATGGGTATTATTAGGTTCCCAAGTTGCATCGTTCTCAAGTAGGCCGGTGGCCGACGGGCACGTACAGGTCTAGTGGGTCTAAATCTTAGAGTATATATTAATAGAGACGGCACCGGATTTCTCCTCCCATCCACTTGCATGAAGTTGCTCAAAAGCACATGAGGCGATTTCACTCCTCCTTCCGGGTATAGGAACAGAGTGCATTCTGGGATGGATTGGACCCAAACACATGAACGCGCTGGCCGTTGACTATCATTGCACGCGTTCACGTCGGTTCACGTATGAAACAGCGTTCACGTGTCGTCATGAACGTGCGCAATGATAGTCAACGGACCAGCGCGTTCATGTGTTTGGCCCAGCGCTGCAATACCAAATCCGGCCACTATGTTCCATTTCGCCTCAGGGTTTCCTCCGGGTGCCGTCTCTATTAACCCATTCTGAACGGGAACCCCTTTTGGTGTTTTAACTAAGCATTATGTTATACTTTAGCTATAGAAAAATAGCGGTCTAAATGGGTTGAAAGGGTCTCTTCCTCCCCCTGTCTGTGGTGCAGGCGGTGGGGTGCTGGTGGTGGAGGCTCTGCTCCGTGAGGACGGCTCGGGGCCGCTCACGGCCCAGCTGTACTCTCTGAACATGCTGGTCCAGACGGAGGGCCGGGAGAGGACGGCCCCCCAGTACGCTGCCCTGCTCACCGCCGCTGGCTTCAGCCAGGCCCGGGTGGAAGTCCGTCGCACGGGCAAGACCTACGACGCTGTCCTGGCGCGCAAGGAGGGACCTGCAGTCTGACCTGACGCCCCCACAAAACGCATGTGTGTGTGTGTGTGTGTGTGTGTGTGTGTGTGTGTGTGTGTGTGTGTGTGTGTGTGTGTGTACACACTTACACCACAATATCCTGTGTTAATTGAACCACTTAAAACCCCTAGGGTCACTATTCTGGTCATGTGATTGATTGATTGATTGATTGATTGATTGATTGATTGATTGATTTCTTTAATGACAAAAATGCATACGAGGATATGTATACACGCACGCACGCGCGCACGCACGCACGCACGCACGCACGCACGCACGCACGCACACACAGACACACACGTGTCAAAAGGATAAAGCACAAAACTGTAAATGTTTGTAAACTGAGTGCTACAGTATGTGCTTGTTTCTTTTTTTTGTGGAGGGGATTGGGCGAAGCAGAGACAGAAATAATTAATAAACTAATTAAATGAGAAGAAATCCTGTCTGAAGTTGCCACAGTTTTCTTTTCAACAGAATTATTTTCCTTCAGCCTTTCGTTGCAGTCGGGCAAGCCAGCTTGTATGTAATCTCCAAATGTTTATCATTTTTAGGCAGGGCTGGACTGGCCACAGGACGTACCGGGCATATTCCCGTTTTTTTTTTTTTTTGGACAGGCAGGCAGGCCAATAGGCGGCAGGCCACCAGGAAAGGCCCGGGCGTGCTGCCATTCTGCCAGTGCCATCATGATAATTTCACTGTACCTGTATCAGTGAGTGACAAATAAACCCTCTACAAAGGGTTGTTGTAGTTGTCTGTTGGTGTTGAATCATTTATGTTCTGTAAAAGTGGTGGTATTAGGGCTTGTTTGTTTGTGTGCCTCGACGGAGCGGGCGGTAGAGTTTCTGATATCTGCGCGCTGGTTGTGGTGGGCTGGTCTGGGCCAAATTCACGCGAAAATGACCGGGCCGAATTTTTGTCCCAGTCCAGCCCTGTTTTTAGGTAAATCAATGCCATACTTAAAAAGTTTGAGTGTGTGTGTGTGTGTGTGTGTGTGTGTGTGTGTGTGTGTGTGTGTGTGTGTGTGTGTGTGTGTGTTAGGACCATTAAATCAGAGCGCCCAGCGATTTTCAGCAACGGAGCACATTTAGCGACGCACCAGACGTAGCTGAAGTAGCTAGATGTAGCCAAAACACCCCCGAGGCGATCGACAACAACGGGAGGTATGATTAATTGTAACGCGACTAGCCTGTTATGTTTTAGCCCGTATAAAACATAATCTTGGTTAGAACTGGACGGAATGATTTAGATCAAGAGTTATTCACGTTTTAAGATTTTCGATCTGACCCGCTAAAATGGGGGGGGTATTTTGGATGACCTCCCAACCGGAAATGACATCGAATGTTGCCCAACAGGCGCTCCCAGCCTGTGGAGCGATGCGATCTGTTTGGTATCAATCAATCTCTGTCCTTTTATTAATCTCCGTCCTGAGCGCTCAGCGCTGGGCGTTACTACGGAGAACTCCGTTTATGCTGCTCGGGGTGTTCTTTAAAGATGGAGTGCCGTGATTTTTTCCCCGCCTAAAACATGATCATCATGATTATACTAGGAGGAAGATTTCTTTCAAAAAAAGTGTTTGTTTTTATGTGGCCACACCCACCAGTTCATTAAGTATGCCTGGTTTTCACCATAGCACCACCCACCTCGCCCACAGCTGTTGTTGTGGGAGGGGTTAGGGGAGGGGTTAGGGTTATGATGTCACCAAAATGATGTTATTTCGATTGGGCCTTTTGACTCAAAGGCTTTCAGCTTTCAGGAAGCAAACAAAACTACACAGGGGAGACACATTTGAATATTATAACCACACCTGGGGGTCTATTAGAGTTTATGTTAACTCTATAAACACATGCAAAACAGAAAAAGTACAACAATCATGGCACTCCATCTTTAATCAAGAGCTTGTGACTAACACATAATTGCACTAATTCTTCTTTTTCCCATATCCCGAAAAGTGTTGGACATACAAAGTGTCCACTCGACAGCGACGGTATTTTAATACCCATGCCTGACCCAAACCTTGAGCTATATAGATGATGGCTGAATCCACAGCATTCTGTGGTTGCGTGGCATGTATATGCATTGTATGAGATTGCAGCCACGGCTTATTGCCAAAGCCTATAGCCTATCTCTGCTGTCGGGAAAACTCCAAAATGTTCATTTTTCAGGAAATAAAAAAAACCTTATATATTCTTTTAAAACAAAGCAATACAGCCTCATCAAAGTTGGTGTTGAAACTTTATATATTGTCAATTACTTCCATGAGAGAGGGGGAGAGATGGTGGAGTTAGTTGCTTTAGCAGACATTTTGAGGGTCCAATGGTTTTGTCCAAAGCACTTTTTACTACTTTCCATTGGTTCAATATTTTCAAAACAACACACAGACATAAAGGGTGTTCAATAGCACTGATTTATGCCAAAAAAAAATCTAAAACCTCAAAAAAGGAGTTATGAGGTTTCCTCCCGACAGCAACGATATGCTCCATGACGCGGCAAAAATGGCAGACATGCAAGCTCACAACGGGCCGCGAATGCGACCCGTTGTGAGCTTGTATAGGTTTGCTTTTTTCCTCTGCGCAAGACCATCGTGCAACGAAGTATATGAATTGGGCTTAAGAAGCTCACTCCCCTCTATATCACTCCCTCTTATCGGTCCCTAGCTGCTAAAGCCCCGTGTCTGAGCACCCCTCGCTCTCCGTTCTCTGTTCTTATTAGCCGGGGGAAGCCGCCTTTTGTACCTGCAGGCTCTTTGTCATGGTGGACACACATAGCTCAATAAAGCTCTCCCTAGCCATGGCTTTCACTTCTGGCACGCACGCACGCACCACACGCACGCACGCACGCACGCACGCACGCACACACACACACACACACACACACACACACACACACACACACACACACACACACACACACACACACACACACACACACACACACACACACACACACACACACACACACACACACACTTTAACCATTTATTTATGTCCACACAAAGGATATATGCATACAAGGACACACATATTATAGGTTGTTACATGCCACGTAGTGTCGTTTGTCTAGGGTTGCTCTGCATTCCTCCCCTGTCTCTCCTTCCCTCCACTTTGTCATTCTACTCTGCAGGTTTGAAGTCCCTCCCCAGTCACCTCATCTGCCAATCAGCCTGTTTTACCTGACTCCACCCTCATCCAATCACCAGCACCTGCTGCCTATAAAAGGCTCAGTTCCTTCTCTCAACCAGTTCATTTGTTTGTAGTCCTGTCACTGCATTCTTATAGTCTGTCTCCCCTTTGTGTCTCAGAGCAAACCTTATGTTTTAGTTTAATGTTCTACTACTAATGTAAAGTCTATACTATATGCCCTGCCTTGCAGCCTTGGGACAGGTAAGACAGAGGCCTCTCTTGTTAAGCACACTAGGTAAGGGGTGTTCGTCACCACATGTATTTTGAACTACCTAAGTTTTGGTTAGTAGTTATGTAGGTGGGCTTTTGGTTTACAAATTACTAGATAGTTAGTCTGTCTTTTGTTTTACCTAGCTGCTTCTTTTGTTATTTTGGCAACACCCGTGTCCCTTGGTAGTGGCTTAACTGTTTCATGTGTGCTTGTGCCTGCTGTATGTACATTTTGTAAATATCTAATGCCTCAAGTCAAGAGTAAAGAATAAAACACATTGCACATTCTTACTCTAAAACTGTGTGGTCTCCATTTATTTGCAGCATATGCTCAACAACCTGGTAAACTATCTTTATGTTACAAACTAATTTCTGTCCAGAAATCCCAAAAAATTGTGTGGAAGTGAAGAACGAAATCTCTATTATAACAGGGCTAAGGATCGAACTAGATCCCCTACAATGTATCTTGGGTTTACACCCAACGACACCTGAATTAAATAGATTTAAGAGAATCCTGAGTATCCTATGGTACTATGCTAGGTTGTCAAGACTACAATGTTGGATTGAGGATGTTGTTCCATCTGTATCAATTTGGCTCCATAATGTTCTACAACTGCTCCCACTAGAACGCTCACACATGTTCTCTAAGGAGACATGGATGGATTTTTCTTAGTTTGGGGCCCAGTTGTGGAATACATGGGAATACGCAGACATATTATCTAGAGGTTTTGCAAATTAAGGAACCATTCCTGTTGAGTACAAAGGTTTTATGATTTCGAAGACCCACATGAATATATAAGTAGTAAGAAGATTATGTATGTCGGTCATGTATCAGTTTGCGCAAAAATGAAAAATAAAATTATTGAAAAAACAAACAAACTCATCCCTAGACCCAAAAGGGTTTCGTAACATAGGTGCGTTACATCTGCAAAATCATGGCATGTGTGTTCATGATACACTAGGCATGTCACTCAGTACTCTATGGATATAAGTAACAGCGTCTCCGCCATATATGACTGCTGCCAATTATAGCAGAGACACCACAAAACTTTGCCAGCCTTTTTGCCTCTTTTGGGCATCCCAAGTTGTTGGAACCCTCTAACAACCAGTCTGTGCGTATGCCCTAGGCTGCCAAATATAAAGACAAATAGTCTGCACCTATAGCCCAGCTCAGTTGTTATGTCAAAGTGGTTGGTATTTTATAACCTTGGTCATAAAGGCTTCCTCTAGGCTGTGGTCAAAGGTCCAGGCTATCTCTAATACAAACACTTCTCTGGACTCATCAACCACAACACTATCTGGTGTATTAGCTGTCAGATGTAAAGGTATCTGACTTATCTCAGAGTTGAAACATGGATTGAATGACCCTGGAATGTACATTCTCACTGAAGATGCATGATATGTCCTTTGCTATGAGTTCCATTATTCTATCATGGTGTGCTATGTGCATTCCTTTGTATGCATAACATCCATTCAAGATGTGTGACAGTGTTTCAGTGATCTGTTCTGCGGTGTGGTGCAAGCAATGAGGGACCTTATCATGTCCTCGGAGACCCTCCCAGTCTCTGAGTCAGACCGCAACCACTCCAGGGACACTCCAGTGCGGACACAGAGGTAATTTAGGTCCGACCAAAGCCAGAGGAACGGGTGTCCAGTTTCCCACCAAGCCAATAAAGTGTGGCTACACACACACACACACACACACACACACACACACACACACACACACACACACACACACACACACCCCACACGTGACTCACCACATCTTTGGCATTCAGACTCCATACACTTAATTATTTCTGTCTGTCTCTTTCCCAGTTCATTTCTCTTTCCCTCTTGTCTCTCTGCATGCGTCTCTCGACTCCCCGGCCGGTCTCCTAGCTCTTCCATCTCTCTCGCATGCATTTTGAGCTAAGCAGACTTCAAAGGGCACCGAGTTAGGATTGATGTCAAATCCTTGTGGAAGGCTTTACAGAGGGTTGTGCACGTATAATGAAGGGGGAATTATAGGTGTTGTTGAGGCTGGACACAGTGACCTGACCTGCACCATGGCCCTCATTTATCAATCGAGTGTAAAATCTGCCCCAAATTCGAGTGTAGGATTCGTAGTACACCCACGTCGGGTCGGCATTTACAAAGTGATCGCAGACAGCTGTTTCTTCCTTAATTTCGTTCGGACGTTTATAAATGTGACGGCTGAAATCTATCTGGCACGCCCTATGAAATCAAGCCTCGCCCTCGTTTTTGCGACATGAACAACTGCAATACGACCTGGAAACCATGGATACAGGAAAAACGTACTGCCCGCCTCACCCCCCTCTCTCATACACACACACACACACACACACACACACACACACACACACACAACTTGCAAGCCCAACTAACTGGTGTGTTGTATCTTAAATAAAGAACGAACACCTGCATGAATTAAATAATTCCCTCTCACCTGTTTCCCTCTCACCTCGCTTGCCTTTCTGTCATGTCCACGCACGCACGCACGCACCTCAAGGCTACATGACACATCGCATCGCCATGAATGGAATACGTTTGTAGGCCTATAATAATTTTACCCATTCGTGCGCAGTGCACGGCGAAGGCGATCAGTGAGACTGCGCACTGCTGTGATAAGTCCTGTGGGTGAGTCAGTGATGCCTGCATGAGAGATAGGCTACCATGTCGTCAAGGCAGTCATAATCAACGTTTATGGAGTGATTTGATCATTGATGAACGAATCATAAACATATGGATGAAGGTTTGCATGTGTGCCGGTATGTGCTGGCCTGGGCTGGCGACGCACGCCTCCCGACCCCCGAAAATGATCTCGCTTTTATCTGAACTGTCAAAGCGCTTATTTAAATGGTGAATGATTAAGCCCCTTACGCCTATAGCCTGCTACAATTGCAAATAGGCAAGCTGTATGATTGTCATTGTCACTTGGAAATAAAGGCGTGCAGTCCATGTGCCTTTTAAAAAAATAATATCACAGTGATTCTATAGGCATCTGATGTCACGCTCATGCCGCATGCGATGCGCTCCCAAATCATCTCACAAGTGCGCTCGCATAACAAGGCCAGTAAAGCACTGTTTGATTAAGCACAAACTAATACATTGTAAACATGTTATATTGTTTTTAATTGCGCGATTTTAATTACTTGTAAAGTTGGAAATCTCTCTTTTTCTTTTTCTTTTTACATGTATATACATACAGTTTTATATTAACATTTTAGGAGTGAAAACATATGTTTAGATGCCTGTGACAGCGTGTCAGCAGTTCAGACAATGCTGCTCCGCTGTTCTACGACAGAAAAACAGGTGAGGACAAAGCGTACGACAGCTCCCGACCAGACGTGAGTTTTCTCCTGGCTCAAGTTCAAAATCAAACGTTGGCGCAAATGGTAAATGCCGAAAATTGCGGTAATTTCGGCGTACACCCATATTTTGGCGTACGCACGGTTGATAAATGAGGGCCCATGTGTTGAGGCTGGACACAGTGACCTGACCTGAGGCTGGACACAGTGACCTGACCTGCACCATGTGTTGAGGCTGGACACAGTGACCTGACCTGCACCATGTGTTGAGGCTGGACACAGTGACCTGATGCACCATGTGTTGAGGCTGGACACAGTGACCTGATGCACCATGTGTTGAGGCTGGACACAGTGACCTGACCTGAGGCTGGACACAGTGACCTGAGGCTGGACACAGTGACCTGACCTGCACCATGTGTTGAGGCTGGACACAGTGACCTGACCTGCACCATGTGTTGAGGCTGGACACAGTGACCTGACCTGTTGAGGCTGGACACAGTGACCTGACCTGCACCATGTGTTGAGGCTGGACTACAGTGACCTGACCTGCACCATGTGTTGAGGCTGGACACAGTGACCTGACCTGTTGAGGCTGGACACAGTGACCTGACCTGCACCATGTGTTGAGGCTGGACACAGTGACCTGACCTGTTGAGGCTGGACACAGTGACCTGACCTGCACCATGTGTTGAGGCTGGACACAGTGACCTGACCTGTTGAGGCTGGACACAGTGACCTGACCTGCACCATGTGTTGAGGCTGGACTACAGTGACCTGACCTGCACCATGTGTTGAGGCTGGACACAGTGACCTGACCTGCACCATGTGTTGAGGCTGGACACAGTGACCTGACCTGCACCATGTGTGGAGGCTGGACACTGACCTGACCTGCTGAGGCTGGACACAGTGACCTGACCTGCACCATGTGTTGAGGCTGGACACAGTGACCTGACCTGTTGAGGCTGGACACAGTGACCAGCTGACCTGCACCATGTGTTGAGGCTGGACACAGTGAGCTGACCTGCACCATGTGTGGAGGCTGGACACAGTGACCTGACCTGCACCATGTGTTGAGGCTGGACACAGTGACCTGACCTGCACCATGTGTGGAGGCTGGACACAGTGATCTGTACTGGCCATATATGGAGCGTGTCTTGAGTGTACAGTGTTTGATGAGGTCAGATCAACATATGGAATGTCAGAACAGGTCCAGCTCCATATATGGAGATCTAGGGGTGGCAGCGGGGGGCAGTGTCTTGAGTGTACATGGTTTGGTGAGGGCCCAGGTAGGGCCGGGCCTTGATTTTCGGGCCCGTTGAGAACTCTTTTTTGCCCGGCTTCCGGGCGCGGCTGCACTAATAACTTTGGGGCAGTCTCGGGCTCTCGGCTATAGAGTTTAAATGGTAATGGACAGGTATCAGTCATGGAATGTCAGAACAGGTCAGCTCCATATATGGAGATCTAAGGGTTTTAGGTGAGAAGTAGAGTTGCTGGCCAATATTGATGACATCAACGAATGCTTACAATCTGCACACTCACTTTAATTTACATATTTTATAACCAATAGGCCTATCTCCATACACTGACACCACGCTAGACAGGAACGCCCAAAAACGTCACATTCGGGGTAAGAATTTACCCCGGATTTTCTATGGCTGCCAATGCAACTTGGTCCAATCCTTAATCACATACGGACAAACATCTATGCCGATGCTATCTAACTTGCGGAGGTAGCGTGCCTTGTCCACGGGCAACAGATCTTTCAACGTATGGCATTGCAAATACGTTTGATAATCGCTACTCTGCTCAATATTGTTTTGAAAATGCCGCAAATTGCATTGCAGTGAACGAGTGAAAATCACAACTTCCCCCGTTTGTGGGCGGAGTCACAGTTTGAGGCGCTGTTTACGCGCCGTGGTGTCAGTGTATATTCTAACTTGTGTTTTTTTCCCCTGTAAATTAATTCCTACTACTTGAGTACAGCATCAAAAGTAGCAGATCTGCTGGAAACGTTGCGTGAAGCAGCAGGCAGTATCGTTGCTGTCAGGGGGGAAACCTCCTAACTCCATTTTTTTTTTTTAGGTTTTTTTTTTTTTTTTTGCATAAATCAGTGCTATTGAACACCCTTTACGTCTGTGTGTTGTTTCGAAAATATTGAACCAATGGAAAGTAGTAAAAAACACTTTGGACAAAACCTTAACTCCATTCGACCCTCAAACTATCTGCTAAAGCAACTAACGCCACCACCTCTCTCCTTCTCATGGAAGTAATTGACAATATATAAACTTACAACACCAACTTTGAGGCAGTAGTCCTTGGTTTTGAAAATAGTTAATAGGAGTTAAGAGGTTTCTTCCCGACAGCAGAGATATTCTACTTAGGCTGAGCTCACACGGTTAATGCGCTTGTTGGATGAATGTTGTGTAGTTTCATGGCCGCCCCAATGCATTTCCAATGGAGGTCACATCGTTTGACACAACATTGTGTTGTATGAGGGGGAGGGGCGCAGTCGAAACACAGCTGAAAGCCATACAACAGACCATGTGACCTCCATTGGAAATGCATTGGGGGCGGCCATGACACTCACAACAAAAATCAGTGTTGCGACCGTGTGAGTGAGGCCTTAGAAGACCTGGCTGTATCTGTTTCTTGCATTGCCTAAAATGCAATAACTGCGAAAAATGCATTGCATGCAAAAAGGAAACAATGCTTACATAAACGCTGACTGTGATTTACCCATACATCCATAGTTCTCTATAGTAGACTGTGTGATTTACCCATACATCCATAGTTCTCTATAGTAGACTGTGTGATTTACCCATAGATACATAGTTCTCTATAGTAGACTGTGTGATTTACCTATACATCCATAGTTCTCTATAGTAGACTGTGTGATTTACCCATACATCCATAGTTCTCTATAGTAGACTGTGTGATTTACCCATACATCCATAGTTCTCTATAGTAGACTGTGTGATTTACGCATACATCCATAGTTCTCTATAGTAGACTGACTGTGATTTACCCATACATCCATAGTTCTCTATAGTAGACTGTGTGATTTACCCATACATCCATAGTTCTCTATAGTAGACTGTGTGATTTACCCATACATCCATAGTTCTCTATAGTAGACTGTGTGATTTACCCATACATCCATAGTTCTCTATAGTAGACTGTGTGATTTACCCATACATCCATAGTTCTCTATAGTAGACTGTGTGATTTACCCATACATCCATAGTTCTCTATAGTAGACTGTGATTTACCCATACATCCATAGTTCTCTATAGTAGACTGTGTGCAGTGTGTAGGTGATTTACACATACATCCATAGTTCTCTATAGTAGACTGTGAATTACCCATACATCCATAGTTCTCTATAGTAGACTGTGATTTACCCATACATCCATAGTACTCTATAGTAGACTGTGTGCAGTGTGTAGGTGATTTACCCATACATCCATAGTTCTCTATAGTAGACTGTGATTTACCCATACATCCATAGTTCTCTATAGTAGACTGTGTGATTTACCCATACATCCATAGTTCTCTATAGTAGACTGTGTGCAGTGTGTAGGTGATTTACCCATACATCCATAGTTCTCTATAGTAGACTGTGTGCAGTGTGTAGGTGATTTACCCATACATCCATAGTTCTCTATAGTAGACTGTGTGATTTACCCATACATCCAAAGTTCTCTATAGTAGACTGTGTGATTTACCCATACATCCATAGTTCTCTATAGTAGACTGTGATTTACCCATACATCCATAGTTCTCTATAGTAGACTGTGTGCAGTGTGTATGTGATTTACCCATACATCCATAGTTCTCTATAGTAGACTGTGATTTACCCATACATCCATAGTTCTCTATAGTAGACTGTGATTTACCCATACATCCATAGTTCTCTATAGTAGACTGTGTGCAGTGTGTAGGTGATTTACCCATACATCCATAGTTCTCTATAGTAGACTGTGATTTACCCATACATCCATAGTTCTCTATAGTAGACTGTGATTTACCCATACATCCATAGTTCTCTATAGTAGACTGTGATTTACCCATACATCCATAGTTCTCTATAGTAGACTGTGATTTACCCATACATCCATAGTTCTCTATAGTAGACTGTGATTTACCCATACATTCATAGTTCTCTATAGTAGACAGTGTGATTTACCCATACATCCATAGTTCTCTATAGTAGACTGTGTTCAGTGTGTAGGTGATTTACCCATACATCCATAGTTCTGTATAGTAGACTGTGATTTACCCATACATCTATAGTTCTCTATAGTAGACTGTGATTTACCCATACATCCATAGTTCTCTATAGTAGACTGTGATTTACCCATACATCCATAGTTCTCTATAGTAGACTGTGATTTACCCATACATCCATAGTTCTCTATAGTAGACTGTGAATTACCCATACATCCATAGTTCTCTATAGTAGACTGTGAATTACCCATACATCCATAGTTCTCTATAGTAGACTGTGAATTACCCATACATCCATAGTTCTCTATAGTAGACTGTGTGATTTACCCATACATCCATAGTTCTCTATAGTAGACTGTGATTTACCCATACATCCATAGTTCTCTATAGTAGACTGTGTGCAGTGTGTATGTGATTTCCCCTTACATCCATAGTTCTCTATAGTAGACTGTGATTTACCCATACATCCATAGTTCTCTATAGTAGACTGTGATTTACCCATACATCCATAGTTCTCTATAGTAGACTGTGATTTATCCATACATCCATAGTTCTCTATAGTAGACTGTGTGCAGTGTGTAGGTGATTTACCCATACATCCATAGTTCTCTATAGTAGACTGTGATTTACCCATACATCCATAGTTCTCTATAGTAGACTGTGATTTACCCATACATCCATAGTTCTCTATAGTAGACTGTGATTTACCCATACATCCATAGTTCTCTATAGTAGACTGTGATTTACCCATACATCCATAGTTCTCTATAGTAGACTGTGATTTACCCATACATTCATAGTTCTCTATAGTAGACTGTGTTCAGTGTGTAGGTGATTTACCCATACATCCATAGTTCTGTATAGTAGACTGTGATTTACCCATACATCCATAGTTCTCTATAGTAGACTGTGTGCAGTGTGTAGGTGATTTACCCATACATCCATAGTTCTCTATAGTAGACTGTGATTTACCCATACATCCATAGTTCTCTATATTAGACTGTGATTTACCCATACATCCATAGTTCTCTATAGTAGACTGTGATTTACCCATACATCCATAGTTCTCTATAGTAGACTGTGAATTACCCATACATCCATAGTTCTCTATAGTAGACTGTGAATTACCCATACATCCATAGTTCTCTATAGTAGACTGTGAATTACCCATACATCCATAGTTCTCTATAGTAGACTGTGTGATTTACCCATACATCCATAGTTCTCTATAGTAGACTGTGTGATTTACCCATACATCCATAGTTCTCTATAGTAGACTGTGTGATTTACCCATACATCCATAGTTCTCTATAGTAGACTGACTGTGATTTACCCATACATCCATAGTTCTCTATAGTAGACTGTGTTCAGTGTGTAGGTGATTTACCCATACATCCATAGTTCTCTATAGTAGACTGTGAATTACCCATACATCCATAGTTCTCTATAGTAGACTGTGAATTACCCATACATCCATAGTTCTCTATAGTAGACTGTGTGAATTACCCATACATCCATAGTTCTCTATAGTAGACTGTGAATTACCCATACATCCATAGTTCTCTATAGTAGACTGTGATTTACCCAAACATCCATAGTTCTCGATAGTAGACTGTGTGCAGTGTGTAGGTGATTTACCCATACATCCATAGTTCTCTATAGTAGACTGTGATTTACCCATACATCCATAGTTCTCTATAGTAGACTGTGTGATTTACCCATACATCCATAGTTCTCTATAGTAGACTGTGTGATTTACCCATACATCCAAAGTTCTCTATAGTAGACTGTGTGATTTACCCATACATCCATAGTTCTCTATAGTAGACTGTGTTCAGTGTGTAGGTGATTTACCCATACATCCATAGTTCTCTATAGTAGACTGTGTTCAGTGTGTAGGTGATTTACCCATACATCCATAGTTCTCTATAGTAGACTGTGTTCAGTGTGTAGGTGATTTACCCATACATCCATAGTTCTCTATAGTAGACTGTGTGATTTACCCATACATCCATAGTTCTCTATAGTAGACTGTGTGATTTACCCATACATCCATAGTTCTCTATAGTAGACTGTGATTTACCCATACATCCATAGTTCTCTATAGTAGACTGTGTGATTTACCCATACATCCATAGTTCTCTATAGTAGACTGTGTGCAGTGTGTAGGTGATTTACCCATACATCCATAGTTCTCTATAGTAGACTGTGTGCAGTGTGTAGGTGATTTACCCATACATCCATAGTTCTCTATAGTAGACTGTGAATTACCCATACATCCATAGTTCTCTATAGTAGACTGTGAATTACCCATACATCCATAGTTCTCTATAGTAGACTGTGTGATTTACCCATACATCCATAGTTCTCTATAGTAGACTGTGTGAATTACCCATACATCCATAGTTCTCTATAGTAGACTGTGATTTACCCATACATCCATAGTTCTCTATAGTAGACTGTGTGCAGTGTGTAGGTGATTTACCCATAGTTCTCTATAGTAGACTGTGATTTACCCATACATCCATAGTTCTCTATAGTAGACTGTGATTTACCCATACATCCATAGTTCTCTATAGTAGACTGTGATTTACCCATACATCCATAGTTCTCTATAGTAGACTGTGTGCAGTGTGTAGGTGATTTACCCATACATCCATAGTTCTCTATAGTAGACTGTGATTTACCCATACATCCATAGTTCTCTATAGTAGACTGTGTGCAGTGTGTAGGTGATTTACCCATACATCCATAGTTCTCTATAGTAGACTGTGTGATTTACCCATACATCCATAGTTCTCTATAGTAGACTGTGTGATTTACCCATACATCCATAGTTCTCTATAGTAGACTGTGCAGTGTGTAGGTGATTTACCCATACATCCATAGTTCTCTATAGTAGACTGTGATTTACCCATACATCCATAGTTCTCTATAGTAGACTGTGTGATTTACCCATACATCCATAGTTCTCTATAGTAGACTGTGATTTACCCATACATCCATAGTTCTCTATAGTAGACTGTGTGATTTACCCATACATCCATAGTTCTCTATAGTAGACTGTGTGCAGTGTGTAGGTGATTTACCCATACATCCATAGTTCTCTATAGTAGACTGTGATTTACCCATACATCCATAGTTCTCTATAGTAGACTGTGATTTACCCATACATCCATAGTTCTCTATAGTAGACTGTGATTTACCCATACATCCATAGTTCTCTATAGTAGACTGTGATTTACCCATACATCCATAGTTCTCTATAGTAGACTGTGAATCACCCATACATCCATAGTTCTCTATAGTAGACTGTGAATTACCCATACATCCATAGTTCTCTATAGTAGACTGTGAATTACCCATACATCCATAGTTCTCTATAGTAGACTGTGTGATTTACCCATACATCCATAGTTCTCTATAGTAGACTGTGATTTACCCATACATCCATAGTTCTCTATAGTAGACTGTGTGATTTACCCATACATCCATAGTTCTCTATAGTAGACTGACTGTGATTTACCCATACATCCATAGTTCTCTATAGTAGACTGTGTTCAGTGTGTAGGTGATTTACCCATACATCCATAGTTCTCTATAGTAGACTGTGAATTACCCATACATCCATAGTTCTCTATAGTAGACTGTGAATTACCCATACATCCATAGTTCTCTATAGTAGACTGTGAATTACCCATACATCCATAGTTCTCTATAGTAGACTGTGTGAATTACCCATACATCCATAGTTCTCTATAGTAGACTGTGAATTACCCATACATCCAAAGTTCTCTATAGTAGACTGTGAATTACCCATACATCCATAGTTCTCTATAGTAGACTGTGATTTACCCATACATCCATAGTTCTCTATAGTAGACTGTGTGCAGTGTGTAGGTGATTTACCCATACATCCATAGTTCTCTATAGTAGACTGTGATTTACCCATACATCCATAGTTCTCTATAGTAGACTGTGTGATTTACCCATACATCCATAGTTCTCTATAGTAGACTGTGTGATTTACCCATACATCCAAAGTTCTCTATAGTAGACTGTGTGATTTACCCATACATCCATAGTTCTCTATAGTATACTGTGTTCAGTGTGTAGGTGATTTACCCATACATCCATAGTTCTCTATAGTAGACTGTGTTCAGTGTGTAGGTGATTTACCCATACATCCATAGTTCTCTATAGTAGACTGTGTGATTTACCCATACATCCATAGTTCTCTATAGTAGACTGTGTGATTTACCCATACATCCATAGTTCTCTATAGTAGACTGTGATTTACCCATACATCCATAGTTCTCTATAGTAGACTGTGTGATTTACCCATACATCCATAGTTCTCTATAGTAGACTGTGTGCAGTGTGTAGGTGATTTACCCATACATCCATAGTTCTCTATAGTAGACTGTGTGCAGTGTGTAGGTGATTTACCCATACATCCATAGTTCTCTATAGTAGACTGTGAATTACCCATACATCCATAGTTCTCTATAGTAGACTGTGAATTACCCATACATCCATAGTTCTCTATAGTAGACTGTGTGATTTACCCATACATCCATAGTTCTCTATAGTAGACTGTGTGAATTACCCATACATCCATAGTTCTCTATAGTAGACTGTGATTTACCCATACATCCATAGTTCTCTATAGTAGACTGTGTGCAGTGTGTAGGTGATTTACCCATAGTTCTCTATAGTAGACTGTGATTTACCCATACATCCATAGTTCTCTATAGTAGACTGTGATTTACCCATACATCCATAGTTCTCTATAGTAGACTGTGATTTACCCATACATCCATAGTTCTCTATAGTAGACTGTGTGCAGTGTGTAGGTGATTTACCCATACATCCATAGTTCTCTATAGTAGACTGTGATTTACTCATACATCCATAGTTCTCTATAGTAGACTGTGTGCAGTGTGTAGGTGATTTACCCATACATCCATAGTTCTCTATAGTAGACTGTGTGATTTACCCATACATCCATAGTTCTCTATAGTAGACTGTGTGATTTACCCATACATCCATAGTTCTCTATAGTAGACTGTGTGCAGTGTGTAGGTGATTTACCCATACATCCATAGTTCTCTATAGTAGACTGTGATTTACCCATACATCCATAGTTCTCTATAGTAGACTGTGTGATTTACCCATACATCCATAGTTCTCTATAGTAGACTGTGATTTACCCATACATCCATAGTTCTCTATAGTAGACTGTGTGATTTACCCATACATCCATAGTTCTCTATAGTAGACTGTGTGCAGTGTGTAGGTGATTTACCCATACATCCATAGTTCTCTATAGTAGACTGTGATTTACCCATACATCCATAGTTCTCTATAGTAGACTGTGTGATTTACCCATACATCCATAGTTCTCTATAGTAGACTGTGATTTACCCATACATCCATAGTTCTCTATAGTAGACTGTGTGATTTACCCATACATCCATAGTTCTCTATAGTAGACTGTGTGATTTACCCATACATCCATAGTTCTCTATAGTAGACTGTGTGCAGTGTGTAGGTGATTTACCCATACATCCATAGTTCTCTATAGTAGACTGTGTGATTTACCCATACATCCATAGTTCTCTATAGTAGACTGTGTGATTTACCCATACATCCATAGTTCTCTATAGTAGACTGTGTGCAGTGTGTAGGTGATTTACCCATACATCCATAGTTCTCTATAGTAGACTGTGATTTACCCATACATCCATAGTTCTCTATAGTAGACTGTGATTTACCCATACATCCATAGTTCTCTATAGTAGACTGTGATTTACCCATACATCCATAGTTCTCTATAGTAGACTGTGATTTACCCATACATCCATAGTTCTCTATAGTAGACTGTGATTTACCCATACATCCATAGTTCTCTATAGTAGACTGTGTGCAGTGTGTAGGTCAGTGGTTCACAAACCGTTTCATGTCAAGGACCCCCAAATTGACACTAATTAGCCCGCGGACCCCCATTTGAAAAGATATGCCAGGGACCCCCGTGAGAGAAGATTTTTATGTCTCCAGCAGTGATTCTCAACCCGTTTAATTTCAAGGACCCCCAGTTTGACATGCATTAGTCTACGGACCCCCATTTAATGGCATTTCTATCTCTGGGACCCCCAATTTATATTGTAAAATCAATGCTAATTTAACTCTTGAGTGCGTAGAAATGGAACCAAATTTGGTTCCATTTGTACACTCTGAGTTACAGACCCATAAGGGTTCATTTGGTTCCAAATGATAATTCTAGCCCGTTTTAGCAGGGGCGACTGGCTCAGGAGGTAGAGCAGGTCGTCCAATGATCCATGGGTCGGCGGTTCGAATCCCGGCTTCTCCTGTCTACATGTCGAAGTGTCCTTGGGCAAGACACTGAACCCCAAATTGCTCCCGATGTGCTGGTTGGTACCTTGCATGGCTTCTGCCGCAATCGGTGTATGAATGGGTGAATGTAATGCACAATCTATGTAAAGCGCCTTGGATAAAGGCGCTATGTAAATGCACCATTTACCATTTAGCTGGGTCCCCCCTGGAACTCCCTCAAGTATCCCTGGGGGTCCCCGGACCCCACTTTGGGAACCACTGGTGTAGGCTACTGTCCACATCAACACCTCGAAATGCAATTTCCCCTCTGAGCGGGCTAGCCAGAGAACTCATTCTAAACAAAGTCCAATGGTGTGGGGGTCAACGCGGTGATATCCTGGCTGTCACAATTCCACAAGGACATGGTCTCACTCAGCACATCTTTATCTCTTTAAAAGTACTTTTCTTGTTTTCTCCAGCAGACAGACAGACAGACAGGCAGGCAGGCAGATGGACATGACTGAGTCTGAGCACCCACGCACATCTCACACCCCGTGGTTCAACCTGACTGGGTTTTATGGATGAATGTAGAAAGTTAGAACTATAATAAAAGAAGAGAGGAGAGGATAGATGGGGTGTCTGTGTGTCTGTCTGTGTGTCTGTCTGTCTGTCTGTCTGTCTGTCTGTCTGTCTGTCTGTCTGTCTGTCTGTCTGTTTGGGGTATGAACAGCTGCAATACCACTGGGTGACCTAAAGTGGTGCTGTTGAGCAGCCTAAAAGGGCTCTTATCGCTGCTTGCAGCTATATTTGTATTTATTTTTCATATATTCTATTTTCCATGGATGGTATAGTCATTACTGTCAGGTGACATACTTTGTGTTTTTGTTTTGTTTTGTGTAGTAGTGTAGCCTAGTAGTATTGTGTCATTTACTTTTGTTTTTTTCACTATGCTTTTGGTAGTCATGGCTGCCAGTTCCCAAACTTCCCACCTGATGTTGTGTGGGAGTTCAGACTGATCCATGACCGTTTGGGCCTGTGGCTCCCCGGCTACCACCTGATGTGTGGGAGTTCAGACTGATCCATGACCGTTTGGGCCTCTGGCTCCCGGCTACCACCTGATGTTGTGTGGGAGTTCAGACTGATCCAGGCCGTTTGGGCCTGTGGCTCCCCGGCTACCACCTGATGTGTGGGAGTTCAGACTGATCCAGACCGTACTGAATAACTGCTAGTTTGCATAATGTCTTGAGGCTAGGGCCTGACTCACACCTTCACAACAGATTGATGTATAGCTGATGCATGAGACTTATTGACTGATGCAAGCTCACAATGCATTTACAATGGGAGTCACATGGTTTGACACAACATTTGTGTTGTATGAGGGGGTGGGGGGCAGTCGAAACACAGCCGGAAGCCGTACAACACAAATGTTGTGTCAAACCATGTGACTTCCATTGGAAATGCATTGGGGCAAGATGTAAACAAACCCTTTCTTTACATCTAGCATGCATCAATGTTGTACGCTAGATCGAAAGGTGTGAGTCAGGCCTAGCACTGAGGTTTAAAACATACAGGCGGACACTGCGTTTTCTGATTCCTCCAAAGAGGAATATACCATCTCCCAACATGCAACAGCATCCTTTTAATCTTCCCTCTAGTTCCCATTCCAAGTGTGTTGGCGCCGCTATTACAAAGCTCCCTCAAGTACATTTTTACTATTTTCAAAGCAATGCATTAATATTTCTTTTTTTTTGGTGGGTAGAACTTGTCGAGTCATTTTGAAAGTAACTCTCAAAGCAAAAAAGTCTGGGCACCCCTGCCTTAGGGCTTTCTGTGCGACCGGGTTCTATATATATTCCCCAACTTGTCTCTCAGTACATTTCTTGACAAGTTTGGAAGAGAGTCTATTAACTTAATGCTTTGTAGTTATTCTTTGCTGTATGACAGTGTAACCCAAAAAAAAGAATCACTCCGGGCGGCCTCGCGAAGACATGATGCCTCCTATTCCCCCGTCACAGAGATATAGGCCGAGTGAATACAAGGAAGTGTGGCTCGCTCTGGTGGGCGCAAAAAAGTGTACTACTACTAGCTACTTTTGTGAATTTAATAGTTTTATGAAGTTAATATTGCTATACTGTCTGTATGTTTGTAGCCTGTTTAGAAAAGCAATAAGCCACGTGAGGTCCCAGTTTACCGTGTATTTTATAGTGGCTGACAGGGTCAAAGACCCTCCGCGTCTCACTACGCCTCTCAGCCATTATAAAATACCCGGTAACCTGACCAGAGGCGTATCTACAATAAGGCGAGGGCAGGCATCCGCCTGTCCAAATCCATTTCTGGCCTGGCCAAAAAACATACAATGAGAAAAAAGAGGACAAAAACAATACCTGAGAACTATTAAAATGGACAGCTGATTGGCGGTTGCGGTAGAGCGCGACCCTCAATCACCCATTGGAATGTAAATGCATGCCTTTCAGCCTTTGTATACTACTCGTCTGGCAGGTATATCTCTTTGAAAACCTTTAGTGCTAAGATTGTGCGCGGGGAGACGACAATTAACATATCTTGCCTGTCCAAAACTTAATTCCTGGATACGCCACTGAACCTGACACCTCTTGTGGCTTATGTCTGACTGAAATCACATTGTGACATGCTTTAAAATGCTTTGAGCCTTTAGCACGTACTGTTTTTGACATTTCTGAAAAACAATTATTTTATAAATATAGGGTGCAACGAAGGGAGGGAGCAGAGAGGAAAGAAATGGAGAGGCACTGTCTGAAAATATGGAATGAGAGAGAGAGAAGAGGGCGAAAACTGATGTGTCTTTTCATAACTGCATGTCAGAAAGATCTAGCACGCACAAATACATGCACTGACGCACGCACATACACACACACAGTCACACACACACTTTCTCACAATTCAATAAAAATGTCTGGCTGTATAAGCTGTGCTTTGTCACTGAGAAACAGTTCCATAATTCATGGGCCTGTGACAGCAGTATTGAGCTGAGGACAAAGACTGTCTGCCCTGTAGGCTACGCACGCACGCATGCCCACACACAAACACATTTTTGTAGTAGATTTTCATGAGTTATATGTATATGCATACAGAGCGACAGCAGAGACCTTGGGCACATCGGTGGAGAGAAGCTTTCTGATGCAAAACTCTCCTGTACACTGCACAAGAGACAGAGGTAGTAGGTGTGTGAATGCTTGTGTGATGTGCGTTTGGGCACATATTGGCACATAGCAAAGCATTGCTGTCAAGCTTGTATCTCCATAATTATACTTTTTATTTGTTTTGTATATCACCACTAAGACGGCCTGACGGTGAGAACGGAGGTCGCGTGCACGCATCCGCCTGGGTGACTGAAGACTGCTGGGCGAGCACCTGGCGCTTTCAACGCTTTCAAGCGCCTGGCGCTTCCAACGCCCACCTTCTCTCCGTCCCTCACACCAACCTCCGCACCATGGGCAATAACCGGGCCAAAAAGCCCACCTTTTTACCAAATCATTTCCTTGACTTTTCCCCCTCTTACCTATAGTTTTAACCTGACCCTTATAGTTTAGCTAGGCTGCAGGGTACCACGAATTTGATTGTTGTATATATGGTGTTTTACCTTTTCTTTTTTGAGAGACAGCGAGATCCGGTAGCGACCGACGACCAGGTCACGACTAGTTGCTTATTGGTCGCGACCAGGTCACGACCTACAGCTTCTGGTCGCGACTAGTTACTTATGGTCGCGACCAGGTCACGACCTACAGCTTCTGGTCGCGACTAGTTACTTATGGTCGCGACCAGGTCACGACCTACAGCTTCTGGTCGCGACTAGTTACTTATGGTCGCGAGGGTATCTGCACTGCAGGCTTAGGCAAGCCAGATTTAACTTTATTAATTATTGTGAGCTTGTAGATCTGTTCAAGCTGTTATACTCTGGGCATGATTCTGTAAAGACAATCGGACCGATTAATGAATCGGTCCGATTGATAAATCGGATTGATTAATCGGACCGATGCTGATTAATCAAAAAACAACTAGCGTCGGCCAATGTGTTTGCCAATTAATCTCCCGTTACTAAAACGACTGCTAAGGAAACAATGGGCAGTCGCACAGCAGGCCTGCCCTGTATGTGGCACTACATAGCAGCTCCTCCATGGGTGGTCGGGGTGCTTGTTCAGCGGGAAGGATTGGGATCTGGAAGGAGATAGCGTCCGTCAACCTCTGGACACTCTCGCTCTCTCTCTCTCTCTCTCTCTCTCTCTCTCTCTCTCTCTCTCTCTCTCTCTCTCCCCCCCGCTGGTGGTGAAACCATTTGTATTGGAGGAAGTATGTGGTTGTCTACACCTTGCCCTGGGTGGCAGCCATCTGAACGACAGTAATTGGCAACCGTGTGTGTGTGTGTGTGTGTGTGTGTGTGTGTGTGTGTGTGTGTGTGTGTGTGTGTGTGTGTGTGTGTGTGTGTGTGTGTGTGTGTGTGTGTGTGTGTGTGTGTGTGTGTGTGTGTGTGTGTGTGTGTGTGTGTGTGTGTGTGTGTGTGTGTGTGTGTGTGTGTGTGTGTGTGTGTGTGTCTCAGTGGTGGAAAGTAACTAAGTACTTTTACTTAAGTACAATTCTGAGGTATTTTAACTTTACTTGAGTATTTCCAATTTCCAGTACTTTTACTTCTACTCCACTGCATATAAGAGCCAAAATGTGTACTTTTACTTCACTACAATTATTAGAAAAATGTAGTTACCTAGTTACTTTGGCGATTGAAATTTTGATTTGAAAACATACATTAACCAATTCAACCCTATACATTTTGGCCATTTGAAAATAGCCGATCTTGCGACGCATTGTGAGCTTGTAGATTGGCTATTTTCAATAGATTTTGTACACATTTTGAACTTGTGAAATGTGACATTCTGCAATATGAGTACTTTTAAGTATTTTGATGCCGATACTTTTGTACTTTTACTCAATAGCTGGGTCTGAATTCGTTAAAATCGTGCACTTGGTGACAAGTTTTTGATTTTTGGTATGGTGGTAGGTATGGTTATAAGGTTTTCAAAAACCATCGCAAACGAGTTGGGAGCGCCCCCTAGTGGTCCGTTTGCAATGAATCTAATATTAAATGGGTCAGTATATGGTTATAAATCAAAATAATTGATAAAAGAGATTTTCCAATGGATTATATTAGTATTGGGTGTGCTAAATAACATACAAAAAAATTAGGAAAAAATAACTTCTGGAAAGGCATCATTTTCAAGATGGCTTCCACGATGGCTGCCGGGAGCTTAAAATGCATATAAACTGGGATTTAATACATAAAAAATCATAACAATTATGCACTTGATGACAAGTTCTTGATTTTTGGTATGGTGTTAGGTATGGTTATAAGGTTTTCAAAAACAGTCGCAAACGAGTTGGGAGCGCCCCCTAGTGGTCCGTTTGCAATGAATCTAATATTAAATGGGTCAGTATATGGTTATAAATCAAAATAATTGATAAAAGAGATTTTCCAATGGATTCTATTAGTATTGGGTGTGCTAAATAACATACTAAACAATTAGGAAAAAATAACTTCTGGAAAGGCATCATTTTCAAGATGGCGTCCACGATGGCTGCCGGGAGCTTAAAATGCCTATAAACTGGGATTTAATACATAAAAAATCATAACAATTATGCACTTGGTGACAAGTTCTTGATTTTTGGTATGGTGTTAGGGATGGGCATAAGGTTTTCAAAAACCATCGCAAACGAGTTGGGCTCGCCCCCTAGTGGTCTGTTTGCAATGAATCCAATGTTAAATAGGCCAGCATTGGATTAATTGCAAACAGACCACTAGGGGGCGAGCCCAACTTGTTTGCGATGGTTTTTGAAAACATTATGCCCATACCTAACATCATGACAAATATCTAAAACTTGTCACCAAGTGCATAACTGTTATGATTTTTTATGTATTACATCCCAGTTTATAGGCATTTTAAGCTTACTGAGGCCACCGTGGACGCCATCTTGAAAATGATGCCTTTCCAGAAAACTTAATATGTTATTTAGCATACCCAATACTAATAGAATCCATTGGAAAATATATTTTATCAATTATTATTATTATTTTTTACATATTAAATCCCAGCTTTATAGGCATTTTGCAGCTATTGTGGACGCAATCTTGAAAATTATGCCTTTCCAGACGTTATTTTTTCCTAATTCTTTAGTATGTTATTTAGCACACCCAATACTAATAGAATCCATTGAAAAATATATTTTATCAATTATTATGGTTTTTAACCATATACTGGCCCATTTGATATTAGATTCATTGCAAACAGACCACTAGGGGGCGAGCCCGACTTGTTTGCGATGGTTTTTGAAAACCTTATACCCATACCTAACATCATGCCAAAAATCAAAAACTTGTCACCAAGAGTATAATTGTTATGATTTTTTATGTATTAAATCCCAGCTTTATAGGCATTTTGCAGCTATTGTGGACGCAATCTTGAAATTTATGCCTTTCCAGACGTTATTTTTTCCTAATTCTTTAGTATGTTATTTAGCACACCCAATACTAATAGAATCCATTGAAAAATATATTTTATCAATTATTATGGTTTTTAACCATATACTGGCCCATTTGATATTAGATTCATTGCAAACAGACCACTAGGGGGCGAGCCCGACTTGTTTGCGATGGTTTTTGAAAACCTTATACCCATACCTAACATCATGCCAAAAATCAAAAACTTGTCACCAAGAGTATAATTGTTATGATTTTGTATGTATTAAATCCCAGTTTATAGGCATTTTAAGCTCCTGGCAGCCATCGTGGACGCCATCTTGAAAATTATGCCTTTCCAGAAGTTATTTTTTCCTAATTTTTTAGTATGTTATTTAGCACACCCAATACTAATAGAATCCATTGGAAAATCTCTTTTATCAATTATTTTGATGTTTAGCCATATACTGACCCATTTAATATTAGATTCATTGCAAACAGGCCACTAGGGGGCGCTCCCAACTCGTTTGCGATGGTTTTTGAAAACCTTATAACCATACCTACCATCATACCAAAAATCTAAAACTTGTCACCAAGTGCACGATCTTGTTGATTTTGGACGAATTCAGACCCAGCTACAAGTACATTTTCAATTCCGTACTTTTACTTGTAACAAAGTATATACTTCTAAATTGCAGTATTGGTACTTTTACTTAAGTAAAACTGAGTACTTTTTTCCACCACTGCATATTATGTATCTCCACTTCAGAGTGAGTAATCCTCTCCTTGCCTTCCCCCCTGTCCCCTTGTCCCCTTGTCCACCCCCCCCCCCCCCCCCCCCCCCCCTTGTCCCCCCCGCCCCCTTGTCACTTGCAGTTGTCTTTTTCTTTCGGGATGCTCATCCTGGCCCTCAGGGCGTGACTAAATGCACTTAGTCTCGGACACAGAGACACAGATACAAAACAAAACACACACAGATGTGTGGCAGCTACTTGATTGCGACGAGGACGTTCAACTGATTCCTACTGACAACAAAACACCTCCTTAACAGCTGTAACCTTAAAGGACGATGCTGCTGGTGGTCTGGCATGTTTAGTCTATCGACTGCTAACATATACGTGACATTACTGCAGACCCTTTCAAAGCGTAGTCACACACACGCGCGCACACACATGCCGTGGCAGGTTAAAACTAACCCGTGGCAGGTTGCCACGGGCTAGTTTTAACCTGCCACTGGTTAGTTTAGTGTTTAGTCGACGAGAACGAAAATCGTAAAACTTGATTAACTCGCGATCTAAATTCTAAGAAAACATCATGTGCTATTGATTAAATAACACCGGGCAATCAGAGTGTTAATGGTTGGTGATTCTGGAGTTACTATTAACGAGTTACTATTTTCAGCTTTCAAATTCAAAAACAGCAATTGTAGCAGATCTACACACATACAACGGAAACAAATAATGGAGATCCCTTTACCGGCTCTTTCAATATTGATCATTTCAGAACGTATTTTGCATTTGGGTTGAAACGTTGCCCAAATGTAGAGATTCTCTGACGTGAGGCTACTGACGTCATAGTACTGATGTCATGATGTCACATAGACACAGACTGATGTCATAGACTGGCCTCCACTATAAGATGTAGAGCATGCAGTGAGATTCTTCCTTCGACAGAGCAGGACGGAAAAAAATGTTGCGCTGTACGGCGGTGCTTCAATCAGCCCCATGTGGTAAACTTGCTGCTACAGCAGTGGGAGACAGAATCTACTCCTTCGGAGGTTTGCTTTCTCAGAACGACAGCAGGAAACGAGAGGATGCGATCGTCGTGTGCGTCTTCAACACAGTGTCTCTGAGATGGACGACGTTGCCCCGAGTTACAATCGCAGGAGGAGAGCGCCCCTCTGAGGTTCCCTGCACGCGCATCAACCACACAGCCGTGCTGATCGGAGATATCGTCTACGTCTGGGGTGGGTTGTATGTGGGTGAACAAGACGCTCGCAACAACGTGCTTTATGCATTTGACGTCGTCGCCCACAGATGGATCGATACTGAGGTTTCTGGGACGGTTCCAGATGCGAGGTGGGGCCACTCAGCCTGTGTCTTGAGGAAGGACATGTATGTCCATGGAGGATACCAGCTGTATAGATTCACTAATGAGACCTACAAGCTGGACACCACCACGATGGGCTGGTCTTTAATTAACTACGGGGGAACCCTTCCTTCTGATTCATACCATCACTCTGCCACCATCATGGGGACAAAGATGTTTATATTTGGTGGAAAAGGGAAGGGGATGACATTCTACAACGACATCAGAGTGTTTGACACAGAGACCAACCTCTGGCTAAACACTGCTCCTGCACAGCTCCTTCCGAAAGGACGCTGTGGTCATTCAGCCTTTGTCTACAATGGAGAGCTGTACATATTTGGTGGTGGCCACGGTGGTGAGTATGACATTCGTTGGACCTTAAATGATGCGTGGAAATTCAACCCAGAGACCGTCTCCTGGAAGGAGGTTAAGCTCAATGTGAACGACGATGACCCGTTCAGGGTGGTTTTTGGCTGCTGTTGCATGGTGGGCAATCGTGTCATCATCTGTGGGGGACTTAAAAAGTGCAAAGTCAACCTTCACATCTTAGACTTCAGCCCAAGTCTCAAGACGCTATGCAAGCTGACGGTTATTCAGTACGGTCTGGAGCAGTCTGAACTCCCGCACAACATCCGGTGGGAACTGGCAGCCATGACTGACCAAAAAGGCTGCAGTGGCGTCAACTGGCTATGGCACACTATGGCAGGCTTATGGGAAGGGCCCCTGGGCCGCGGCCCCAATGGCTAATTTGGCCCTGCATATGGCATATATGCATATGGCATATACTTAAAGATTAAACAAACATGTTTAGCTCAGCCTGATCTATAATGTAACTCTAGCTAACATGGCATATGCATAATATTCTTATATGGTGATCGGATCATCAATGGGAGTACATTATTATCCATATGTCTTTGTCTTAGGAAAACAAAGCTTCTCCTCAGGAAGGTTTTACTATGAGGTTCAGGTTGGAAGGAAGTCTCACTGGATAATAGGAGTGGCCAGAGAGTCCATCAACAGGAAGGGATCAGTTGCACTGAGACCCAACAAATGGTTACTGGACTATAAGGTTGAGGAATGGAAATAAGTACCAGGCTGCTGCTGGCCCTGCTGTCCTCCTCCCTGTAAGAGAGGGGCTCCAGAAAGTGGGAGTGTTTGTGGATTATGAGGAGGGTCTGGTCTCCTTTTATGATGTGGAGACCAGAGTCCACCTCTACTCTTTCACTACCTGCTCCTTCACTGAGAGACTTTATCAATATTATTCAGTCCACATTTGAACTTTAACGGTACAAACGCTGCTCCTCTGATCATCTCTCCTGTCAACATGGACGCTGATCTCGTTGGAGACGGAGGGAACATGTCCCCTCCATTAAATAATTTTGAAATATTTCTGGAAATATATTCGGCATGAGCTGACTCCTGTTAAAAACTGAAGGGACAAATAAGAGGCCGCTCTACATTGCAGTTGTAGTACTGTAGTACATTGTAGTTGTAGTACATTGTAGTTGTAGTACTGTGTAGTTGTAGTACTGTAGTACATTGTAGTTGTAGTACTGTGTAGTTGTAGTACTGTAGTACATTGTAGTTGTAGTACTGTGTAGTTGTAGTACTGTAGTACATTGTAGTTGTAGTACTGTGTAGTTGTAGTACTGTAGTACATTGTAGTTGTAGTACTGTGTAGTTGTAGTACTGTAGTACATTGTAGTTGTAGTACTGTGTAGTTGTAGTACTGTAGTACTGTGTAGTTGTAGTACTGTAGTACATTGTAGTTGAAGTACTGTGTAGTTGTAGTACTGTAGTACATTGTAGTTGTAGTACTGTGTAGTTGTAGTACTGTAGTACATTGTAGTTGTAGTACTGTGTAGTTGTAGTACTGTAGTACATTGTAGTTGTAGTACTGTAGTACATTGTAGTTGTAGTACTGTGTAGTTGTAGTACTGTAGTACATTGTAGTTGTAGTACTGTGTAGTTGTAGTACTGTAGTACATTGTAGTTGTAGTACTGTGTAGTTGTAGTACTGTAGTACATTGTAGTTGTAGTACTGTGTAGTTGTAGTACTGTAGTACATTGTGGTTGTAGTACATTGTAGTTGTAGTACATTGTAGTTGTAGTACTGTGTTGTACTGTAGTACATTGTAGTTGTAGTACATTGTAGTTGTAGTACTGTGTTGTACTGTAGTACATTGTAGTTGTAGTACTGTGTAGTACTGTAGTACATTGTAGTTGTAGTACTGTAGTACATTGTAGTTGTAGTACTGTGTAGTACTGTAGCACATTGTAGTTGTACTACTGTGCAGATGACATGCTCGTCCAAACCTCCAGCTACGTGGACATGAAATCATTTAAAAACTTGATCACAAAAACATAAGCTGACTCCACATGAATAAATATACAAAATAAATAAACACATACATTAAAATGAATAAATAAAATGAAGGTGCATTTCAGTGCAGTACGTGAGCCTCACAGTACGCCATTGTGAAAAATGTATTGTTTGAGCATCGCTAGCCCCTCCTATATCCAGCTTTTGGTGTGTGTGTGTGTGTGTGTGTGTAATCCTTACACTAACATTAAAGTCCCATTGACAATGAATGGACAATGTTTTACATCATAGTGTCTGAGCAAATATACAGTGTCTATTTTACGTCATGATGATGTACGATGAGCGCCCCTCACTTCACACGGGTGTGATTTTTGAGGGGCGCCAGCCCCTCCTGTCATATATAGACGAGCAAATCAGTATTTGTGTTATAGGCTATTCCCCTTGATAATAAATGGAGAATTTACGTCATATGTAGACGAGCAAATCGGCTATTTCTGTCCTACACAAAGAATACATTCCCATTGACAATGAATGGAGAATTTACGTCCTGTGTGTCTGAGCAAATGATGATGTACGATGTTAAGAGCGCCCCTCACTTCACACAGGTGTGATTTTTCATTTCAAAACTAGAATCAGACCAGCCACTGTGACTCCAGTAAGGTTCACTCACCCAAATGGTGACGTGTAAATGAGTGACAGAATCACTACTGTGTAAATGATAGTGATACAATCACTACTGTGTAAATTATTGCAGTAGTCTAAACTAGTGGAGATAAAAGCATGAATGACACGTTCAAAATCGTTGAAAGAAAGCACAGACGTGTGTGTGTGTGTGTGTGTGTGTGTGTGTGTGTGTGTGTGTGTGTGTGTGTGTGTGTGTGTGTGTGTGTGTGTGTGTGTGTGTGTGTGTGTGTGTGTGTGTGTGTGTGTGTGTGTGTGTGTGTGTGTGTGTGTGTGTGTGTGTGTGTGTGTGTGTGTGTGTGTGTGTGTGTGTGTGTGTGTGTGTGTGTGTGTGTCGGCCTCCTCTTGGCAGATTTCCAAGGCTTATTTTAACTGATCAGGAGTGGAGCACACAAAACACCTGGTCCTGTGACCTGGATACAGATGTGAAGAGATCTGGCCATACATGATACAGATGTGAAGAGATCTGGCCATGCATGGGGACGAAAAAACTGGCCCAGGAAAATGTGAAAGAGATCTTATGAAGTTATCCTGACATGAGAGAACTGACGTCATGTTTGATGAGGTCAGATTTCAGTGAGCTTGACTTAAAAGCCGATTACACAGAGTGTGAGGAGTATTAGTCAAAGAGAAGAGAGAGTTACAGACCTTTATATTCTGCAGTAATCAAGTTATACAGATTCCAGGATTGTATAAAGACAGACATCTCCGGTTGAAGACACCCTGTGACCACTAGTTAAGAAACCTATAAGGGACCAAACGTATCTATCAATAGTTTTGTTTCCGAAATGCGCGCAACACAAGCTGACAGAAGGGTACAATGAAGGCATGACCTGCCTCCCTCCATCCCACTGTGTGTCTCTCTGGGGGCAGGCGATGACAATGTGGTTTTGGGTTGTGTGCGGATATGAAAACTCATGGGGCAATGCATGGGGGGGAGGGGGGAGGGGAATATCATTACATCATTACTGTGCAACCAGAGTATTATGGTGGCAAATGTATGGCTGTACCGGCCCGGCACAAAAGGACAGACAGACTCTATTGTGATTTCTCTTGAGAAGAACATACAGACAAAAACAGACTAAAGAACTCGTTTGTACATCAGTCTGTCTTGCTTCTAAACCAAAATTGTTAAACCAGTGGATATGTTCACATTCCTGATTGTTTTCTGTGATTTTTGTCCTGCAATGTCTACCATTTTGTAATGTATTGTCTATGTCTTGTCTGTTTTCTTGAATGGTGACGTCATGGACGCAAAACAAATTTCAGTGCAAGCTGACAATAAAGTTGTATCGTAAGATGAATCTTATCATCCCACCTACTCCTTCTCAATTGCCCCATGCACTGTAGGAGGTGTGAGTGTGTGTGTGGGGGGGGGGGGGGGGGGGACATCAAAGGCTGTATGGTCGAGTCCTGTGACTGCATGGCTGTATGGTCGAGTCCTGTGACTGTCCCAACACACGTTTAACACCACGTTTGTTAATTAAAAAAAAAGTTATTTCCCTGTCCCACTCCCTGTTCTCTTTACAAGCCATCCGTTCCCTGTCTTCTTCCGCAGCTGTCCGTTCCTTCCCCAAAGCATCTGTTTCTACATTCATTCCTGATGGAGATCAATGGGTGTGCACGTTTCTATTCTTAGATCTCTTTGCAGCCATGTCCTCCCCTGATGCAGTGCAGTTTGTTAATATATAGTTCTCTATTCTCCTTGTATGATGCAGCTTGGTTCCGGGTGGGGATAACTCATCATATCTTCCCTGCTGTAGTTCAGTTGGTAGATTTCTCTATATTCTCCTGTATGACGTTCAGCATCGTTTCTGGTGGGTATCACTGAGCACATTCCTGTGCTCGGCTTCCGAATGATGGTATAGCCTTTTTAAGGGGCGTGATCTCGTCTTTCCCTTCCTTTTGTTCCAATTCCCGGAACTTGTTTCTCTGCCGTTGCCATCTGCTGAACCGATCTGCGCCAAGGTCTTTTCGGCGGTGGGCTACGTTTTTTTCTCCTGTCAGTCATGACCGCCAGTTCCCACCTGATGTCGTGCGGGAGTCCAGACTGCTCCAGGCCGTGCTGAACGACGGACAGCTTGCATAACGTCTTCAGACTAGGATTCAGGTCTAATATGTACAGGTCCTTGGCCGTGTACCCTCCTCCTCCAAAGAGGATGATGCGATCTCCCACCGTGCAACAGCACATCTTAGACTTCCACGAACACGGGCCATCCCCGTTGGGCTCGATCCTCTTCCAGGAGAACGTCTCTGGATTTAACTTCCACAGAGTGTTGAAGAACTGGTTGAAGTGGTGGCCACCGAATATGTACAGCTCTCCGTTGTAGACGAAGGCTGAATGACCCACGCGCACCTCTGGAAGGAGCTTGGTGGAAGGAGCGCTCAGCCAACAGTTGGTCTCCGTGTCAAACACCCTGATGCAGTCGTACTCTTGCTCGATCCAGTCCATCCGGCCCCCAACTACAAACATCCTTTTCCCAAAGATGGTGGCGGAGTGGCATTCCGACGCGAGTGCAGAGGTGCCTTTGGTGTTGATTAAAGACCAGGTCATCGCAGCGCTGTCCAACTTTTGGATTTCGTTGGTGCGTCCATTCTGATGGGCGTATCCTCCATAGATATACATGGCCTTCCCCAAGACACAGGCGGAGTGGTTGTACCTCGCCCTTGGAACGGTCCCGGAAATATTGGGTTTGGACCATCTGTGGGTGTTGACGTCAAAGATGTAAAGCAAGTTTGAGTGCTTGGCAACCCCTCCCCAGATGTAGATGGTATCTTCTATCAGCACAGCAGTGTGGCCGGAGCGCATGGAGGGAACCTCGGGGGGCAACAAGTCTCCTCTGCCTGTTGTCACCGGGGGCAACTTCGCCCAGCGCAAAGACACCGAGTTGAAGACATACACGCCAATCTGGGTCATGTAGTTAACGTTACTGTACCCTCCAAAGGAGTACAGTTTGTGGCCCACTGCCACAGCAGCATGGCCATCTCTAGATGGTCCCCGTTCCAGATGCAGAGTCCAGTGCAACATTCTTCAAACGACTCCGCTGGAGCTCATCAGTCGATTGTTGCTCTGAAAAATGCAATTGTGTTCCCTGCCTGTCCTACCACTTTATTGGTATAGCGGCACACATGTCACGCAAAGGTCGGCCAATCTGCTAAGCCGATGGGTCGGGTTGGCCAATCAGAAAATCGATGCATGTTGATCTCCATCCATATTGACAATAAGAGTGCTGTACCAACCCCAGCCCGCGGCAGACTGTGTTCTGTGTTCAAATGGCCACTGTCTTAAGAAAGGCTTTCTTAGTCATACCGAATAGTATCAGTCAGTATTATTACTTGCGCAAGCAGATGCCGCAAGTACTGTAATCGGCTGTATAATTATGTTGGTGTTGTCCGTCAGCCAATCAGGAATCGGCTGGGTATGTATGTATGTCGGTGTACTCCACGGCCAATAAGGGACCACTGTTCTTGATGACATAACTAGAGTACGTTTCAAGGTTGGTATATATGGTCAATAAGGGGTGAGAGAGCTTTAGGACTCAGAGCAGCAGTCGTACCAGCAGTGGTGAGGGAACCTCATGTCGTACCAGCAGTGGTGAGGGAACCTCATGACGTACCAGCAGTGGTGAGGGAACCTCATGGAGCAGCAGTCGTACCAGCAGTGGTGAGGGAACCTCATGACGTACCAGCAGTGGTGAGGGAACCTCATGACGTACCAGCAGTGGTGAGGGAACCTCATG
>NC_136794.1:39205469-39251391 GCF_951216825.1 Electrona antarctica | reverse complement strand
GGACTAAGGCCCTATACGTCCTCTCTGGGGGGGGGGGGGGGGTAACTACCTGTCAGTGGGGAGTGTTGGCTTGGAGGAGGAGTAGGACTAAGGCCCTATACGCCCTCTCTGGGTGGGGGGGGGGGGGGTAACTACCTGTCAGTGGGGAGTGTTGGCTTGGAGGAGGAGTAGGACTAAGGCCCTATACATCCTCTCTGGGTGGGGGAAGGGGTTACTACCTGTCAGTGGGGAGTGTTGGCTGATGAATGAGTATCAACATCCATAGGGAAGTCTGGAGCTCTCTGGTGGAGCCCGCAACCCGATTACGGATAAGCGGTTGAAGATGGATGGATGGATGGATGGATGGATGGATGGATGGATGGATGGATGGATGGGTATAAACTACCTGCTCAATATGTAGAAGAACATCTCCTTCTTCTGGGAATGAAAGTGTGAGTATTTTAATCTCACTTGGGAGGCCATACCTACAGTGGTACGGCAGTATGAGGCTATGAGCTGCCTGTACTTCGTCGTATAGCTGTTTATGGTGTGTATTTATGGCTCGTAAAGCGCAGAGGTGGTGTTTCGTCACAAGGCCTTGGGTTGGACACTGTCCTGCAGCGACAAACAAGTCCATCTTGCTTGATGGCTCAACTCAATCAATCGTTTATACTATAGTAATCCATCCAATACATTGATCTTATATCATCTTTAGCCGGTCAGTGACGCAGAGCTTGTGAGCCGTGGACATTTCTCATCTTCCCTGCTTTTTATACGTGCAGCTGTTTGAGAGCAGTTTGAGAAAGCTGGCTTTTAATGAAAATACTGGGTGAGTTTTTCATTAGTGGTTTAGGATGAATTCATCATGGTGTTGTGATGAAATTATTGGCAACTGGCACAGCGGAAGCATTAGCATTCTCCTCTCGGCAGCAGATAGCACGGGCTTCTATCCATATAATAAAGCTGCCCGGTTCAATAATCCCCCACGAAGCGTCTGGGCAAACGGCCACCCTGAGATCTGTGTGATGGAAACAAATGAGTCGGCTTGGTTCCGATGACATCTGTCCAGCATGGCACCTTTCCCTGGAAGATATGGGCATCCATACTAATGCCACAAAGGAATCAGGGGCCACATCATGGTTCATGATTGATTTCTTTGGGGCCCCTCTTGTTGTAACGCAACAAATGACCCAGAAAGACGTCACGCACGCACGCACGCACGCACGCACGCACACACACGCACGCACGCACGCACGCACGCACGCACGCACGCACGCACGCACGCACGCACGCACGCACACACACACACAGGCATATTGAAAATCGAATGCCACAAGCAGAGGCAGAGTTGTGTGTGTGTGTGTGTGTGTGTGTGTGTGTGTGTGTGCGTGCGTGCGTGCGTGCGTGCGTGCGTGCGTGCGTGCGTGCGTGCGTGCGTGCGTGCGTGCGTGCGTGCGTGCGTGCGTGCGTGCGTGCGTGCGTGCGTGTGTCTGTGCGTGTGTCTGTGCGTGCGTGCGTGTAGAAAGTGTTGCCAGGCACAGGAACAATGGCGGTGGCGTGACCCCGTGCAGACATCTATCAGACGTTTCTGTTCTTCTTTTTAATGACATTTCATCCACACAACCCACTGCACTGAAGGTGTCACGCCCCCTGTCTCTGCAGAAAGTTGACCGCAAATGGAAACAAAATGAACTGTGAACAAAGGGTGAGAGACAGAGGGCTCCATTTTCGTCACCGCTAAACCCCTTATCCCTAAACTTCTTTGCCTTTTTTTACTATTTTGAAAAACATTTTCTAATAGTTCAACTACTAGCCAATCTACATTGACACGTTGTGAGCTTGTAGACTGGCCATTTTAAAGAAGTTTAGGGATAAGGGGTTTAGCGGTGACGAAAATGGAGCCCAGAGAGACAGAGAGAGAGAGAGAGAGAGAGAGAGAGATAGAGAGAGAGGGCGTTAGCACTTTAAAGACCTGCATGGTGCAATGGCTATGTCGGTCATTTTATTTTGAAGTTTGAGCCTGAAACGGCAGGCTGTACGTTTCTGAACCAATCAGAGCGTCGCATCTCTTCAGGCGATGGGACGGTATAGCTCTGCTACATGCGCGTGTTTTCGTGTTTTTCTGTGTTTTTATCATCTTTTTGACCTAAATTTAGCAATCTATGGCCAATGAAGGTCCCCAGGAGCCCTTTGCAGGGCGGTCCAATTTCCCCAAAGGGCCCCTTAGAGCCAAGGGCCCCTGGGCCAGGGCCCCACTGGCCCAGGGCCCCACTGGCCCAATGGCTAATTTGTCCCTGCACGCGCGACGCAAGGAGTTTGTTTTTTGAGTGGTGCTAGCCACTCCTATAGACAGCAATCAGCAATGTGTGTCCCTATGTCTACGTACGTACGTGTCTGTCTCTGTGTCAGAGCGCGGAAGGCACACACACACACGCACACGCGCACACGCACACGCACACGCACACACACACACACACACACACACACACACACATAGAGGCCATGTACAGTACAGTACAGTACAGTACAGTACAGTACAGTACAGTACAGTACAGTACAGTACAGTACAGTACAGTACAGTACAGTACAGTACAGCATTTACTAACCTACAATGTTTTCAGATACATATTTTAGCATGCTGATTATAATTTTAAAACGAGTAATTAATACAGTCTGGAAGTTCTGTAATCAACAACAGCTGTGTTTGGATGAACGTTCAGCTATGGGAATCAAACAGGTGATTGAAATCAAGCTTCATTTTTATGCATGCAACACTCGACACATCATCACGCATCACATTTTCGTTTAAAGGAAGTCATTAAAATTGGCTTTTTATGGACTTTTGATATAAAATTGTTAGGTATGCCCATTATGATGACCACGGATATATGCTCTAAAAGGACCATTATGATGACCACGGATATATGCTCTAAAAGGACCATTATGATGACCACGGATATATGCTCTAAAAGGACCATTATGATGACCACGGATATGCTCAAAGTGTGAGAAAACATATATTTTTAATTTCACTAGGTCTTTAACCCATTTAGGACTGAGATTCTAGATTCTACTAAATGTCTTCGAAAACATGACAGTTTTCTGAAAAACCTACGTTTCTGAAATATGTTGTTCCAGGGACCAGCGGATTCGTCCGTTATCACTGCATTAAATATACGAAATCAACCGTTATCAGCAGTGGCGTGCACAGACATTTAGAGGGGCAGGTGCTCAAGTGAAAAAAGGGCACCTTGTGCAGCGGCGTGGAACCGGCCGGTTGCCTTAATAGTGTGAGATTTATAGATTTTGGGGCCTAAATAATATATTAGAAGCTTTTTTTTATCAAGAATTGATCAATGTCACCATGGTCCACATACTGTAGTGTACAGTGTACATTGTATACAAAAAAAAATTGCCAAAAGGGCAGGGGGTGCTCTAGCACCACCTAGTGTCTATCTGTGCACGCCACTGGTTATCAGGACGTTGGAATATGGCCAATATGGCCATACTGGCATACTAGACGTTGTGGTGTTTGGCTGTGTTCACCCGGACTGCAGCATGCAGGGTGGTGGTGCAGACATAGCCTGGTCAAGGACTCCCCCTGCTGGACATGCAGGGTGGTGGTGCAGACATAGCCTGGTCAAGGACTCCCCCTGCTGGACATGCAGGGTGGGGGTGCAGACATAGCCTGGTCAAGGACTCCCCCTGCTGGACATGCAGGGTGGTGGTGCAGACATAGCCTGGTCAAGGACTCCCCCTGCTGGACATGCAGGGTGGGGGTGCAGACATAGCCTGGTCAAGGACTCCCCCTGCTGAACGTGTCATTTCCAACTAGAGCTATTGTCGGGGCATGGAAATGGAAACTAGGGGCTACTAATATTTACTATTCTCTGCCTATCGGGACGTAACTCGGACGGCGCTGAGTCAGGTCTGGTGGCCGTCGCAACGCTCGGCACGGTCTCGCGTGGCTCAAGGCCTAACCAGAGACGGCGCGCCTCCGCCATGGTCACAAAAAGCAAACGCTCCCATAGTTTCACTTCCGGATTTCCCAGTATGTTGATTATCACATACTGGGGGTATTTCTAAGCTGCTGATTATGAACATTCTCTTGATTAAGGGGTGATAACATCCGAAGCGGGTCCAGCGCCAGCCAGCGCCCAGAGGCAGAGATATGAGTTAAAAACGTTCGCTGTGAACGAATATAATATTCAAAGATTTGCGCCACATTTTCACGATTTTACAAAAATAGCGGATCTACAAGCTTGTAGCGAGGGACTTACGAGCTTGAGGATCTGCTACTTTTCAACCTGCTAAAGTTTAAAATAAGGGTTTAAAAGTGGCAAAAGCGACACCAGGCGCGTTCCCGTCCTAAAATGTGTTCAATCGTCGCTGTAGGCCTGAAACCTTGTATGTCCAAAGCCCAATATATACTGTTCAGGGGTGTGCTGAAATATCGATATGGCGATATATATCGATACGTCCTCCCGCGATAAATAATCGATATTGATTATTAAAATATTGATATCGGGAAGAAAACCCCCCCCCTTTTTTTTTCTTTCTTTTTTTTAGAAATTTGAAATGTTGTTCATAATGAAGTGATGAACAACATGTTTAGAAAAGGAGGAAATGACAGCTAAAATAAAGCAAATCCCACTCAGATTCCACAGCAACCAGAAGTACTGAATTACTGGATGGTGATTTGTCCAAAGTCTCCAAACAGCTTTGTGGGAATACAAAATGCTGCATTTTTTCAGTTCCAAGTATTTTGTAGTTGCAGATATCGTGATATATCGTTGATGAATGTCATACAATATATCGATATATCGCAAATATCACAATATATCGAATATCGTGATATTATCGTTATCGAGGGCCTAATATCGCAATATATCGAATATCGTGATATTATCGTTATCGAGGGCCTAATATCGCGATATATATCGTATCGTGAGGAACCCATATCGTCCCACCCCTACTGTCTTCCAGTGGATCCAATGTAGTTATTTTAGTCAGACGCTACTTATTAATATTAAATATTTATAAAAATCCACCGACAGACTTAACCACTTTCAATCTGGCCTCCCTAATTTGTCATCATCATTGCAGGTGAAGCATTTCAAAATCTGAATGAATGAATATTAATTTAACACTTCCGGGGCCTTAGATTAATCTATCCATCTGCCAGGATTGATTATTACCTTTGGAGCATAACACCCAAGTATTTGCAGCTTTACGTAAAAGGCATGGAAAGAGAGTAGTCCAACAGCATGCCAGAGGATAAACGGAAAGAAACATAAGAGTACTACATATTATGTATGTCAGTATGTGTAAATGGTGCATTTATATAGCGCCATTTATCCGAGGCGCTTTACATAGATTGTGCATTACATTCACACACTGATGACAGAGGAAACCATGCAAGGCGCCAACCTGCACATCGGGCGCAATTAGAGGTTCAGAGTATTGCTCAGGGACACTTCGACACTACCAGCCCTGTGGTTAGAGTGTCCGCCCTGAGACTGGGAGGTCGGGGTTCGATCCCCGGCCGCGTCATACCAAAAGTAAAAATGGGACCCAGTGCCTCCCTTGCTTGACACTCGGCATCAAGGGATGGATTGGGGGGTAAAGTCCCTGCGACATACTAGCGTCATGTCATGTCCAGGGGGTGTACTGGTACACCAAACTGCCTCACGCTACAGACACAGGAGATCCTGCCCTATGGGCCTCATGGCTCGGCAAGGCTTACACTTCGACACTAACTCGAACTGGCAACCTTGCGGTTCCCATCCGGCCACTCCACCCCTGAGCCACCACTGCCGCCTCACTATGTGTGCAACAATATGCAACAGAAATGTACAAAGCTCAGCATACACCTTTGTATGTTCTCTCTCTCTCTCAATTCAATTTCAGATTCAATTCAAAGGAGCTTTATTGGCATGAGAAAACTTACGTTTACATTGCCAAAGCAGAAGTGGAACAAGACAATCAAAATAAAATGTATTTACAAATAAATATTGGATATAAATAGGAATTAAATAAAAGGTGTAAACAGAGCTGTGTTACATTAACATGTTGGGTAATACTATCTTGTGAAACTATAAAAAGATTTTCTGTCAGAGATAGTTATACAATATACATCCATATAAGAGACGTTAGCTTTATACTTTAGATAAACAGTGTGTACAGTGTACACTCTCTCTCTCTCTCTCTCTCTCTCTGTAGTTAGTATGCCCAGCCATGGCCGGCTCTTCCTCTGTGCAGTGGAGTGTCAATTATTATGGTAATCAGTGAAACAGATATCAGATGGGCTCCCCTGCAAAGAAGCTTTCCACATTTCACTCTCATTATCCACTGTGTCTGTTTACGCTATATTTCATGATCAGTCAGGTCTACACTTTCTTCAAGACGAAAGACATTTATTGCATCGATATTGCGTTGTATGTTGTGGTGCGACTCTGCTCCCATGATGCTCCGGAATTATCTTCCCAAGCGTGACAGCAGAAGCATAACAAACACACACACACGCACGCACGCACACACACACACACACACACAGTCCTAGAAATTCTTAGATGTGGCCTAAGCATTGAATAACATCCCTTTATAAAAGTACTCTTCCCCATGAGTTAATGTTAGCACCTATACGTCCCTCAGTCCAATGTTTGCTCGTGGTGTCTTGGCCAGATGGCTATCTGGTATGGGGTCGTTCTTGTGGTACTGTATGTTGACTCAGCTGGAGGGCATTTGGAGAGTATAGAAGGATCACCAGTACAACGGCTCTGTGAGTCCATTGCAATGTGAGTTTGCTCCTTTTACTCAAGTAAAAAACACTCATCATAGCTTTAAGTTTCGGTTCTTGTCTTGCCTCATTTGTGTATTGTTTTCGCGCACGCACACACACACACACACACACACACACACACACACACACACACACACACACACACACACACACACACACACACACACACACACACACACACACACACACACACACACACACACACACACACACACACACACACACACACACACACACACACACACACACACACACACACACACACGGCAGTTGCCCAGAGAAGGCTCTGGCCGTGGCCCATGGCAACCGCAGCCTTAAGCCTGATTTGGCAAATTCGAATTCCCCGAACCTGCCATTTGGTTAGTTAGTCAGTCTACTTTCCAAAGTCAGCTTGTCCTCTCTGCACACATTCTCCACACATTCTCCACAGACATTTACCACTGACTGCACAAGGACTTTCCACACCTACCAACAGTCATTAAGACATGCAAATCCCTTGACTCCTTCAAAACCGCTCTCAAAGGGCACCTGCCTGGCTGCAATTCGAAACTGGCCCCCGTAAAATCTGAATTGCCCCCCCACCGCCCCCCCCCCTTTTCCCCTCACTGTATATGTTTATTTTCCCTTTTTACCTCCATTATGATGAATTCCTGTTCTGTTCTTTGTCTATATAGAAGTGTCTATTTGTACGTCTCTAAATGTTTTGATGAGTTGAACATGGTGGACCCTCTTGTAAACAAGTGTAATGCTTAATTGGGTCGTCCACTCACAGTTAACAGCCTTTGTATTGAGTTTGTGCTTGAAATGTACTGTAATTCTGCAAACTGTTAATAAATATTTCAATCAATCAATCAAACCTGCATATCATGCTAATGTTTCTAAAGAACACCTGCATATTAATTATGATGCATCAGTGCCATGTCATAATTCCGACCTCTCAATATTCCGACCTCCCATGATTCCGAACTATCCCGAACCCTAACCTAAACCTATAACCTTATTCGGAATTATGGGAGGTCGGAATATTGAGAGGTCAGAATAATGGGTGGACACTGTTGAGGGTTTTAAGACGTAATCAAGTTGCCACCTGTCTCACTTCACTTTCCACGAAGCCCGCTGTGATGGTGAGTCTCTTGTGAGTTAGGCCAGGGGTTCTCAACGTTTTTGGCCGGGGACCCCCGGAAATGCTTTGGCAATGTCTCGGGACCCCCGCCCCGCCCCCTCCCGACCCCCAATATAAATTGACTGCTACAATAACCTTAAACCATTTTGGGCGGGAACCCCTTTTGATGTTTTAAGCATTGTTATAATTTAGCTATTGAAAAATAGCAGATCTACAAGCTCATAGCGCGCCACCGAGTGGCGCGCTATGAACTTGTAGGTCTGCTATTTAAAAAAAATCGTGAAACATTTTTTTTTTTTGAAAATATTTTGGGGACCCCCCAAAATAATTTGGCGACCCCCCGAGGGGTCGCGACCCACGGGTTGAGAACCCCTGAGTTAGGCAACAGGCACCAGTGCCAACATTGGCACAAAGGAGGGTGATCACTGGCACGTGTGTGAGAGAGTATTTGGCTTTGGCTTAAAATAAATGATAAAAAAATATGTATAGTCAAATAAGTCCCTCACATTTGTATGTAAATTACATCCTGCACATTCTACATTCATTAAAACTCTGAGTATGGGAGATACTGCAGGTGGGTTTAATGATCATCATACTATAATTTCTGAATGTGTGTCTGTCTGAATGTGTGTCTGTGTGTCTGTCTGTCAGAAACATCGCCTTATCTCCTCACCGCCTGCACCAATCGCTCCCACTTTTCACACAGGCATTGACCTTAATAATATGGAGGTCTTAACGAAGCCCTTTTTCCAATTTAACAAATTATAAATGAATAATGAATTTATTAGTGAATTAAAAACGGGCAATATCTCACAACGGGTAAGGGCTAGTTATAACAATGTGAAAGAAAATATTTAAAAAGAAAGAAAAACGTTATATTCATGGACAATCAAAATATCTGACTCTTTTTTTATACAGAGACAGTCATGGCGGCAAGACTGGAGAGAGGATAAAAACTGATTTTTAATGCAAAATGAGTTAATAGCACAGCCAGACTCTTCACATACTAGAGCATCATGTCTGAAATAAATGTCAGAGCTGAAATCGACATGTAAATATGAAATAAATGCCCAAACATGTAGCTAGGTGTAATGTTAAGAGTCCACAGAAGTGAACCTTTCAAGCCTGTTTTCTCAACTCGCTGTTTCTCTGCAAGACATTACTCTATAAGCCATATCTCCAAAACTGGTGGGTCAAACTGAACAACCAATATGTCAATTTGAAGCTATGATCCCCTGCTTTCATATGACATTCAATGACTTAGCCTCGGTCAGAAGCGATCACATAATGTTGGACTTTTTGGTGTGGTGTCATTAAAATGAATGTTGATGTGGCACACTGACTATCTAGACAATAACAACATGGCACTTACATTTAACATGGCGTCCGCCAGAAACGAGGAACACGGAGGGTTAAATTAGTACCCTAGCCCGCCAAATACGAGACTCTCGTTTTCCAGGGCTTGTATTCTTTAATCCATGTTTTGATCCGATTGTATCGTTAGCCACCGTTCGCTAACACAACACCAAGTAGGACAGTGGCCGCGGCCATTTTGAAAATGCGCGCACATCCACTTCCATTCTAAGCCCTGCTGTACTGTATCTCAGAAACGACATTGAGGGGCCGTTTCTCTGGCCCAGACAAGTGTTTTCAACGGCCTGTAGCAGGCGCTGTGAGACTCGCGGACGGGTTTTTCCACCACCGACCGATCAACAACAACCGGTCAAGACACCACACACAGCAGTTTGTCACTGTAACATGCGATTACGGATATTTGGCTCTTCAAAGTACAGTAAGTGTTACACGTGATAAAAACCCTGGCAGTACGCTATTAATGGCAGCGGATTAAGAGTTAAAAAGGTTGCAGAGCCCTGAGTTAAGACTATAACAGCGGCGAGGGCCCAAGCAGTACGTGGGTTTACTGGGCTACTTCTGCTATTAAGCGTGGAAGTCGCGCAGCGGGATGATGAGTGACAGGTGTGATTCATGCTGTCACTCAACGCCCCAGTATATAAAGAGGTGTATGACAGTATCTGGTGTTATTTATTCATCCCCGTGATGCCCTTCACATACAGGCCACGGTATTTACCACTTAGCCGTTTAGACAGCAGCAGCAGACACAGTGCTTTGGTGTCCGTTCAGACAGGGTGCACTGCACGGGTAGCTGGAACTATTCAGTATTTTAGCTGTGACGTGAGCGCGAGCACGTGAGATACTTCCGGGTCCTACTTTTGTGTCCCCATATACGCTTTTGTGTCCCCATAGAGTTATACTGTGACGCTCCGTCGGACTAAATCTGAGACGAAAACAACCACGAGAGTCTCATTTTACCGCTTTCCTCGCAACAACAAAGCTGCGCTGCTCTCCCAAATCTGGCTGTGACAGGCCGTCTGCCCCACACGGAATAATATCGCCATTTTATTTCATTGTGTCAACTAAATCCTCATTAATGCAAACTAGATTCAACATACTCAAGCCTGCAAACATTCTAAATATGCCCCCGAAATATTTTACTGAGCAAATGGACTGTTACCACCTTCAATAATAATGATAATAATAGTCTTTATTGTCTCCACATCATATATTTTTTTGTCATGGAAACTTGTACAAAACATTAATAATTCTACTCGAGTTGGAAGCATTAAGACCCATTTTAACCCTCAATGGCTTCCTTTCTGAAAAATAACGTCATTGTAAAAAGATTCACGCGTTTAGATATTCTATTTACAATGAGATGCGGACGGGAGCTGGTGCCACTTGGACCCGGACGTAACGTAGCACTACAAAATGACGTCGGACTTAAATACTGAATAGTCGTATATTTGATCATCCATCCATCTTCAACCGCTTATCCGTAGTCGGGTCGCGGGGGCAACAGCTCCACCAGAGTGCTCCAGACTTCCCTCTCCAGAGCAACATTAGTGACTTCCTCCTGGGGGATTCCGAGACGTTCCAAGGCCAGTGAGTCGATGTGTTTCCTCCAACTGCGCCTTGGTCTGCCCCGGGGTCTCCTCCCAGTGGGACGTGCGTCGAGGACCTCCCTAGGGAGGCGCACGAGAGGCATCCTAACCAGATGCCCGAACCACCTCAGCTGACTCCTTTCCAGGCGAAGGAGCAGCGGTTCTACTCCGAGTCTCTCTCGTGTGACTGAACTTCTCACCCTATCTCTAAGGGAGATGCCAGCCACCCGTCGAAGAAAACTCATTTTGGCCGCTTGTATTCGTGACCTTATTCTTTCAGTCATGACCCACACTTCATGACCATAGGTGAGAGTAGGAACGAAGATTGCTATATTTGATCAGTGAATGCCTATTACACTTTTAGGGGGGGTTTCAAGTCCACAGACATCCTCCTTACATGTAGATATATACTCTATATAGCAATATTTTGTCGACTAAAACTAAGACGAAAAATGTTCGTCGACTACCTTTTTTCACCGACGAAAACTAAATGTAAACTAAATGAAAACTAAGCTATAGGTGACTAAAACTAAACAAACTGACAATTTCGTCAACAAATACAAAACTAGAATAAAATGTTAGGAAGGGTCTAGTGGACAAGAGATCCAGTATAAGTCATTTTACACTTGGTTGCATGCTGAAGTTGTAGATCGGCTATTTTCAGCAAGTGTAAAAACAGTCGTTACACCATCGGCTAAATAGTATTTTATATAAAAGTAAATAAAACAATAAAACACATTTAATACAAATTACAATAAATCATGGGAGCAACAATAACATACCTGCATGAAATAAACACACACACACACACACACACACACACACACACACACACACACACACACACACACACACACACACACACACACACACACACACACACACACACACACACACACACACACACACACACACACACACACACACACACACACACACACACACACAATGCAGAAGGCATTAGACACAGCCTCTGCATGCAGCACACCAACCTGTAATGAGGGACAAGTGGCAAATTGGCAATCAGGCATGCTGCAGTCACTGGTGTGTGTGTGTGTGTGTGTGTGTGTGTGTGTGTGTGTGTGTGTGTGTGTGTGTGTGTGTGTGTGTGTGTGTGTGTGTGTGTGTGTGTGTGTGTGTGAGTCCTCACAAGTCCTGTTAAACAAACTACCATAATGTCACTAAAAATACATTAAAACAAACACATAGTAACATACAGAACTGAATTACAACAATTTGCATTGGTTAAATACACTTAAAACAACTTTAGAACAGAAATCTACTAAGAGCAGAGAACTAAAGTATTACAGCGCTGGGCCAAACTCATGAACGCACTGGTCCGTTGACTATCATTGCGCACGTTCATGATGACACGTGACCGCTGTTTCAGTGCAATGATAGTCAACGGCCAGCGCGTTCATGAGTTTGGCCCAATCAATCCCAGAATGCACTCTGTTCCTACCCGGAATTGGAGGAGTGAAATCGCCTCATGCGCTTTTGAGAAACTTAATGCAAGTGGATGGGAGGAGAACTCCGGTGCCGTCTCTATTAATATATACTCTAAGATAGCTCCCAAATGATCAATTGCACAAAACATTACAAAATAAAAGTGACAATATAATATATACACCAAAGATGTGAGGGATCTTTGGTGGAATGCATTCACTTGTATATCTTATATAGGGCCTACCTGCTACACGAGGTAAAACATATAAGGAACACTGACAAATATTACTCTGGGAAATGCCCAGGTTAAAAAACGTTAATGTTAAAATGTCCCATACTGTTGTTCATAATACAATGCAGGTATGAAGCTGCGGGCCGTATAAAATTCGCCCCAGGGCCGCTTGGCCCGCGGGCCGCACTTTGGACACAGCTGGTATATGTCATTAAAATTGGGACGTTGCAAATTCAAAGGTGTATTTGAAGATTCCCCATTTTTCCCTAAAACGCCGTAACATAATGTCGGATAGAAGTTTCCCAGGATTCAAATAAAAAAAGAAATTGCAGCAATGGCAGATCTACAAGCTCACAATACCTTGTGGCATTGCAGATCGGCTATTCTTGCTACTTAACCCATTCTGGGCGGGAACCCCCCAGAATGGGTAAAATATAAAGCATTATATGTTATGCTTTAGCTGTTGAAAAATAGCAGATCTACAAGCTCGGTTCCGCGCTACGAGCTTGTAGGTCTGCTATTTTTGAAAAATCGTGAAAATGTGGCGCAAATCTTTATATATAGCGAACGTTTTTAACTCACATCTTTGCTTCTGGAGGGGTCCCTGGAACAACATTCAGATGGGGGACGGTGGCCAATTACATATATTGTTGGGGGTCCTTGACATAAAAATGTTTGAGAACCACTGACATACAGTATAGAAACAGGGTTTTCTCTGAAAACTGTCAGAATTTAGAAGGCATTTGTAGAATCGGCCTCAGGTCTAAATGGGTTGTGTGAAGTAGCGGGCATTTATAGTTTACACAAACATAAATAGTAAAAATATGGATATAAGAGCTATAGGTTTCTGCCTGGACAGCAATGATATACCATATACAGTATGTAGTATGTACTATAGCGGACGAAAATATTCTAATGCAAATGCCCAGTGATGGGAGAGAGAGAGAGAGAGAGAGAGAGAGAGAGAGAGAGAGAGAGAGAGAGAGAGAGAGAGAGAGAGAGAGAGAGAGAGAGAGAGAGAGAGAGAGAGAGAGAGAGAGGGGCCTTCCCCAAGGTCATCAGAGAGCCATCGTTGTCATCATCCTTCCATTTGCTCTCTTCCAGGAGACCTACAGTATGCAGTCCTGTGTTCCCTGGCTCGCTCATCTCTTCCAGGAGACCTACAGTATGCAGTCCGGTGTTCCCTGGCTCGCTCATCTCTTCCAGGAGACCTATGTATTCACTGCATGGCTCGCTCATCTCTTCCAGGAGGCCTACAGTACGGTCTGTATTCCCTGCATGGCTCGCTCGTCTCGCTCGGTGCGTTCAAGTGTTTTCCAGCCATCGGTTCTGCATAATGTCGTGCATATTGGGGGCATTCTGGGTCAGTTACCACATGGCTCTGCCTGGCAATTGGTTGTGTTCCTCTGAGGGCCACAATCCCAGTTTTATATATATATATATATATATATACGTACATACACACAGCCTGGACAGCAACAAGGTATACGTTACACTTTACTCTACCTCAGTGATTCCCAACCTATGGGCCAGTCGTCCGGATTTTGCAAGTGGCCCCCCAAATAACTGGCAAAACACAACAAAACTCTTGACATGTCACACTTTGACTCAGTGCGAGGTAGTGTGTGCAAACAAGGCACTTGAATCAGCTCTTCTAATTACCCAAAACTAGGCAAAATAGTCCAAAATACTCAAACAGTAGAATAGGATTGAAAACCAAAAGAGTCTTTTGAGGCAGCCGTACAATCAAAATTATGTATATTTATTCACCTTAAGCAGATCGTCCACATGAAATGGGTGTTCAAAACAAACAGCACACAAAAATAAGTATTTACAGCCCACAGGCCAGGTTGGCTCTCTCTAGGTCTGCCGCTGTGCAACCCTACTTTGATTGTTGGGGCAGTGGCAGGTGCTCCTTATAAAGGCTAGGCCCCTCCCATATGGACCAAATCACCACACAATCAATCACCCCAGTGCATTCCCAATGTCCAGAGACATCACAATTCATAACATACATTTTAGTGTCACATAATAATAATATAAAATGTCCACATAATATACACTGGAGCCAATTAACAATCAATCATCAATCATACAATAGTGTCAAACACATATCACTCCTCAAGACAAAATAACACAGGAAACCTATTATAGTCTGTTAAATAATACATATCAGTGGCGGGGTGAACTGCCACACAAACTTAGTTTAACTCTCTTCCTTCTTTCACACTTATTATGTTTCCATCTCTCAACTATCTCCCTCTCTCTCTATATATCTCTGTCTACCAACTTGTTACCTATTCTGTCTGTCTGTCTGTCTGTCTGTCTGAGCATGTGAACAGAACACAATGGAGCATGGCTGTATCGTGGAGTGTCTGATGTATTGGAACATGTAATCTGCCACTCGAGACCACTCCAGAGCAGTGCTGCTACGGGCTCTGAGTGCCGCTTGACAAGCGCTGTACCATGTCAAGAACAAGAACCCACATTCAGAATACATACACACACACACACACACACACACACACACACACACACACACACACACACACACACACACACACACACACACACACACACACACACACACACACACACACACACACACACACACACACACACACACACACACACCCCACGCACGCACGCACGCACAATCTTCTACCGACACTCAGTGCTCTTAGGAGCTGGCAAGTGAAAGTATCAATATGGCATTGGTGGAAAAGGTAAAAATATATTTTCTTAGTATCAATACTAGTGTATAAAATGTATCTTCAAGCTAAGTTAATGTATGTTTTGTAATAATGGTTCAAATCTACATTGTAACTAACTAGCCTACGGTTTTCAAATAATTGTAGTGGAGTAGTAGAAGTGAAAGTATTGAAAATTGAAAATACCCAAGTAAAGTAAAAGCAACTCAAAATGACTTACTTTCCACCACTGGGAGCTGGCCCGTTGTTCTGCCATGTTCCAAGTCCAAATCCTTTGGTCCGTGTCCGTCTCGCTCCACTGCAAAGCTGTAAGAGCAGTGCTCCTCAAACGAGTGCATGTGTGCCCGGGCTGGCCTAGTGGTCCGGGCACCTAGCCTGGTAGTCCATGCCTTGCAGCGCGTTGCAGGTTCGAGTCCCGGTCCCCGACAACCATCGCTGCATGTCTCATCCCCCCTATAGAAACAAATTCAAATGTTTTTTCAAAATAATTCCATTAAAAAAGAAAATACTTTTAAGAAGTATAGTGAAAATAGCTCAGTGCACGTCACATTGCGACATGTGAGCTTGTGGATCTGCTATTTCTATTTTCACTAGTTTGGGAACTGGGGAGACATATTTTTTTTTCTCATTTTGGGTGTTGTTGGGATAAAGTAGACCTTTAAGCAGTTAACCATCAGTTATGAGAGTGTGCACCCTAGCTGTGCTCAAGCAAGGTCACAGAGCGACAGAAAGATTTCTATATAGTGTCTGAAAAAGTAGAGACACGTCAGAATTCTCCAGGATGGACGAGCCTTCTGTCCTGCTTCCAGGGGCGCCCCGATCAACGGACTGATATGAGCGAATCTGATTTGTGATGTAACAGGTCGTATTTGCTATCATCTATGCCTTTGCTGTTCATATGCATATCACATGACCATTCATTTTGGGATAAGTATCCCGGGAAATCATTAAATATATGATTCCATGACTTATGTTTACTGCCTGTTTATTGGACTATCAGATAACTCTCTCACGGTATTAATGCATCAGTGTCGAACTAAAAAAAGTTGAGTTACCGTACCTGCATTGAAGAGGCTCCAGGTGAAACACAGAGTCCAAAACAGCTTCATTGTATACTATTGTGTAATAGTGTGTCTAATAACAGAATTGCATATATGATGCCTGGTCTAGATTCTAAATGGATAGTTGCCTAAATCAACTATATGGGAACACAGCTTCGCTGCACCCTTTCGTTAATTGGCTCAGTTGTTACTATTTTTGTGGCACAGCCAGGCCCAGCTATGGTTATTAAAATTCCATCGTGGTCCATGTGTTATGGACACCTTGACAACTACAAGGCAGGGAAGTATGTCGGGATGCTGTCCATTGATTTGCAGCTCGATCTGCCTTTAACAACACCATCCCCGATATGCTGGTCATTAAAATGGCAGACGTGTGAGCCCTACAATGTGTGATTGGGTATACTGGACTTACTGACTGCCAGACAGTGAAGTAGAGTCTGTGCGGGCCGGGGGGCCAGGGCCCCCATGAGGAATTGGACCAGGGATCTCGGCCCCCATGAGGAATTGGACCTGAATATATATTCTCCTCGGTTCGTCCCGTTTGTGCCGCATCAGGTCGCACCCGTTCGCACAATTCTCGTCTTGCATTGACTGTGTATACAATCGCGCCGCTCTAACCATCCAAGTCTGGCACCTTAACACGTCTGTTTTCCTCACTGTCCGGGGCGGGGGGTGGTGGGGGTTGGACCGCGTTGCCTGTCCCTTGTACACATGCAGATCAGGCATTGAAATGCTAATCTGGGTGCTTAACCTGCCAGGTAGGTATGTGTGTGAGGAGCTGATCACAGTCACAGATAGAGTGGCACGGGCCCCCATGAGGATTATGAAAACTATTCGTCCCTGCCAGACACCATTGTGGTCAGGGTGGGAAAACACATCTCTACCACCCACCCTCACCCTGAATACAGAAGCCCTCCAGGGCTGTGTATACTGCTATTTATTTAGTCCCTCTGCACCTCTTACATGTACAGTATATGCCTATAGGAACAGCCCGAATACCATCGTCAAGTTTACTGACGACGACACAGTTGTGATGAACCCTATGGGTGCGTTCGGAAATGCGCACCGGGAATGTGCTCAGTTTGTTGAGTGTGGTGGGCGGTGATGACGTCACAGAGTGCGTTCAGTGTGCCTTATTTACGAACCACCACAGCTGTGACGCAATCACACCGATTCACACTGGACAACCCCAGCTTCAGGGTAGGGTCGCTCAGTGCGGGCCCTCGGCACACCCGGTGCGCCGCGCACTGGATTTTCGAACGACAAGAGAGCACACCAGTGCGTTCAGGGCGCATTCCGAACGCACCCTATATCTCAAATGATGACGAGAGAGCCTGGAGGAGCTAGAGGGCCAATTAAATGGTGTGAGGAAAACGGTCTCTTCTCGAATACTGTACTGTAGGCAAGAGCAAGAGCAAGGCGATGATTGTGGACTTCTGTGAAGAGCAACCAAGGTCATACATATGCGCCTGTTTGATCAGCGATGAGCCGGTGGAGAGGAGGGCGGACAGCTTCAAGTACCTCAACCGTGGCAGAGGCTGTGCGCACCCGTGGCAAAGAAAACGAGGCCGTGTCTGTACCTACCACATGAGACAGTTGCAAAGATTCATGCCGTCACAAAACATCCAACACTCTTTCTATCTCACCACAGCTCAGAGACTCCTGGAAGAGGGAATGACCATATTGGTATTTGGTATGAGCTCTTATCAGGACCTACGACAGTGGCACTGCACCTCCTTATACAATTTTTATACATTCACTGAATGTGCTGCATGAATTATATAACGGAATGTGCCATTGTGACAGTAGAGTTTTTTTTCTGTGTGTGCATGTGCGTGTGCGCGTGCGTGTGCGCGTGCGTGTGTGTGTGTGTGTGTGTGTGGAAATGTGACAGCGGCTAAACAAACCCAACCCAAGCCAAGGCTTGCAAACCAACCAAATGTGGCGTTACTTCCTTTTCATCTATAGATTAAATTAAATCCAAAGTGAACAGTTGGTAAATAAAACATTTAGACAGGGATTTACAGAGAGATAGTACTCATATCTTTGCTTCTGGGGGGGGGGGGGGGGTCCCTGGAACAACATACTTTCAGATGAGGGTCTGTGGGGGTCTGTGGTCCTTGACATGAAATAGTTTGAGAACCACTGACATATAGAAACATGAGGTTTTTCAGCTCTAAATGGGTAAAACCCAAGAAAGCACTATGGCTTGTTTCCGCTGGGGTCCTTTGTACATCTTATATGATATGATATGATATGATATAGTACTTTATTGTCAGTTCACACTGAAATGTGTCTTGCGACCCAGCAGCCAAGTATGCAGAACACATTTGACACAGCACAAAGAACAAGACAATTTACATACATGAAGACAAGAGCAATATCCACCGCCTAGATTACCCTGTGGCTACTACAACTCAAAGTCAAAGTCGACTGGTGGACAAAGGACCTCTTTAGTCTGACCTTATTGTACGCTGGTACACCATATCTCCTTCCTGAAGGTAGCAACCTATATTCTCCATACAACAAATGCTTAGCATTAGAGGTGATATTCCTTGCTAACCTTAGGATGCTGTTATCATTGAAATTGAATTCATCCTCCTCCTGGAGGGGCGAGTCCTTGTACGATAAGCCTGTTCAACATTGGCTAACAGTACATCACTACATCACTATACCCCACCCCCCCCCCCCCCCCCTTTGAATACATTTAATTTCCAGCATCTCTCTCTCTCGCAGAAAGAAGTGTGATTTTACTGATGCTTGTGAAGCCATGCATTTTGCCCACAGAATGGTTATCTTTTGGAGTTATGAGGAAACCTCATAACTCCAAAATGTTCATTTTTCAGGAAATGAAAAATATAAATGTTTCAATTATTAAGAAAACCTTATATATATTTTTAAAACAAAGCAATACAGCCTCATCAAAGTTGGCGTTGTAACTTTATATATTGTCAATTACTTCCATGAGAGGGGGAGAGGTGGTGGAGTTAGTTGCTTTAGCAGACATTGTGAGGGTCCAATGGAGTTAAGAGGTTTTGTCCAAAGCACTTTTTACTACTTTCCATTGGTTCAATAGTTTCGAAACAACACACAGACGTAAAGGGTGTTCAATAGCACTGATTTATGCCCCCCCCCAAAAAAAATCAAAAACCTCAAAAATGGAGTTATGAGGTTTCCTCCCGACAGCAACGTATGTTCTTTCTTCCCAGGGCCTTCTCTGCAAACAAACAGCAAAACCTTGAATGCTTCTGTACACCCCTGAAGCTGACACACTGAACGGCGTGCAGTTAGGTAAAGGGAGATGACAATGACAGAACAGCGGGTTAAGCTCCTTGGGAAAACGCTAACATGATTAGAATATCTGCTAGAGCTGATTTGCCTCGGGCTTAATGCAATGTTTTCATTCTGAGGCGCCCACAGCCTCAACCTGTGTAAATGAAACGTCATGGCATTTGTTCTGTAAAACAAAAAGCTTTGCCTGGTGAAGACATACTACGTAGTCGAAATGTTGCACTATTAATACAATTGTTTGCCAGGAGCTTTAACCAAGTGTGCCGATATTTTTTACCTGTGCTCTTTAGCACCTGGCCTAAATGCAGTTACTCAATGTGCATACAATCTCCAGCTCATTGAAGACTTGTAAAACCTTGAAAAATGACTTCTCATTGTGACACCGGAAATAGGAACTTTAAAGTATGATAAAAATGTTCCCCCCTCTCGAGAGAGTCTATGGCCAAAGAGTACAACTTTGTGATGATGTCACTGATCACATGACACCGGACTTTTTTTTAAATTATTTCCACACAACAACTCTAAGGTATATTAATTCAATGTTCAATGTTGAAAATGAGTGGTATTCCCCTTGTTGGTCGGATGGGTGGGCCACGACCGCCTTCGAGATTTCCAATCGGGCCCTGATCCTGAAAAGGTTGGGAACTGCATGGCCTAGGCCCTAGAGAGAGTATATCTCTGACCATGATGTGCGAGATGATTCCTTGATCCCTGTAGTGAGAAATATCAGAATATCAGCATTTTATACAGACTTATAGCATGTTACGTAGACAGCACTAGAATTGCATTTTATGTAGTCATAGCATGTGTGTATAGTTTCATCATATAGATATACTCCACTGTTACGTTCTTAGCTTACGCATGTTTCATGATAACTACTTTTTATGTATGTGATGTATTGCCATGCTTTTTGTTCTTGCCTAATGTAAGTCGCTCTGGATTAAGAGCGTCTGCTAAATGCCTAAATTTCTAATTGTAGAAGGAGTTTTGTATTATTTCAAGGGCTGCGTTTAATTCACAATTGAGCAATATAGATTTACTAATACTAACGCCTGCAGTATGTGTTCATTAAAGCTGTTGGCACTGTGCTACGTACACCCTCACCGCAGCTTAACACATTTCGACCGAGACCGATTCTACAAAATGTCTTCTAAATCATGACAGTTTTCTGAAAAACCCATGTTTCTATAGGTCAGTTGTTCTCAAACATTTTCATGTCAAGAACCCCCAAAAATATATGAAATTGACGGCCGACTCCCATCTGAAAATATGTTGTTCCAGGGAGCAAAGATTTGAGTTGAAAACGTTCACTCTGAAAGAATATGTTCAAAGATTTGCGCCACATTTTCACGAATTCTCAAAAATAGCAGACCTACAAGTTCATAGCGCTGAGCTTGTAGATCTGCTATTTTTCAATAGCTAAAGTATAACATAATGCTTTACAACACCAAAAGGGGTTCCCGCCCAAAATGGGTTAACACATGACTGAGTCTAGCCTCATTAGAATTGGGAGCAGTTTGCCCGCCGCTCAATTGTTCCTCCATCTGCAATCTGTGTCTCTGTGTGTCCTGCTGTTCACCTTCTTCTCAATGTGACCTTGTGTTTTAAAAATAACTCAGAGCTCAGATCTGCACTTAAAAAAGGGACTTAAGTTGGACTTAAAAGGTTAACGTTCAGATTGACAACCTAAATCCAATTCTTCTGATGTGAACATCAGATCATTTAGGGCAGTGGTTCCCAAAGTGGGGTCCGGGAACCGCCAGGGGTACTTGAGGGAGTTCCAGGGGGGACCCAGCTAAATGATTATTTGGAACCAAATGGACCCTTATGTCTGTAACTCAATTAGCACTGATTTTACAATATAAATTGGGGATCCCAGAGATAGAAATGCTATTAAATGGGGGCGTCCGTAGACTAATGCATGTCAAACTGGGGGTCCTTGAAATTAAACGGGTTGAAAATCACTGCTAGAGCCATACAAATCTTCTCTTATGGGGGTCCCTGGCATATCTTTTCAAATGGGGGGGTACACGGGCTATTTAGTGTCAAGTTTGGGAACCACTGATTTAGGGCACAACCAGGACTGTCATTGGCTAGTGAGTTAAGTGGTGTGATGGCAAAACACATGTCTCATTATGGACAAACTGTCCACCAGAGGCTGCCAATTAGACCAGGGGTTCTCAACCCGTGGGTCGCGACCCCTCGGGGGGTCGCCAAATTATTTTAGGGGGTCCCCAAATTATTTTCAAAAAAAGAAAAAATATATAGATTTTTTTTTTAATTTTATTTTCACGATTTTTCAAAAATAGCAGACCTACAAGCTCGTAGCGCGCTATGAGCTTGTAGATCTGCTATTTTTCAATAGCTAAATTATAACAATGCTTAAAACACCAAAAGGGGTTCCCGCCCAAAATGGTTTAAGGTTATTGTAGCAGTCAATTTATATTGGGGGTCGGGAGGGGGCGGGGCGGGGGTCCCGAGACATTGCCAAAGCATTTCCGGGGGTCCCCGGCCAAAAACGTTGAGAACCCCTGATTTAGACAGTATGGAGAAAATTCACAACAAATAATGTGAGGCAAAACCATTAATATGAATGAAATATTGAATGTGTGTGGACAGCAATACTCCAAAAGAGTAACTCGCCGTGTGATTACGAGTTGCACTTTGTCTCTTACCAGTGCTTGGGCAAGCTACATTACATGGTTTTGAAGGTTAACTATAACTAAGCAACCATTTTTTACCAGTGGTTCTCAAACATTCATTTCATGTACCCCAAATTGATATGTAATTGGCCGCAAATCCCCATCTAAAAACTATTTCGTGCCAGCTAGGGAACACCATAGACAATTTGTGTTGAACAAGTATTCAAAGACTTTCACAATGTTCCAAGATTTAAAAAAGAAATAGCAGATCTACAAGCTCACAAAGCGTTGCATTGCGACATGTGAGCATGTAGATGTGCTATACTTTTGAATAGACAAAGTACAAAATAGGGTAAAAGTGTTATATATATATAACATATTTTGATGGAATTAACACATTCTGCTGGGGGGGGCCCCTGGAACCCCCGCAAGGACCCCTGCATGGGCATCCCCGGACCACTGCGTTTTCTTTTTTCCAACTCTGAACCAGATCATTCCAAGTCAATGCTGTTTCAGACGCCGACCAATAGAGCGCCGAAGTCCGGATGTCACTCTCTGTCACGGTTCGAGTCAAGACAGTGTAGGACCCAAGTGCAAGATGAGAGGCAGAGGCAGCTCAGTTCAAATTAGCGTATTTATTTCACCAAACCAAAGGAGTAGGCAGTCATCAAAGTCCAGGTACAGGCAAGGGTAAACATACTGGTAGGCAGTCAGAACACGGAGTACAAGGAGTACAAAGGGTAAACATACTGGTAGGCAGTCAGAACACGGAGTACAAGGAGTACAAAGGGTAAACATACTGGTAGGCAGTCAGAACACGGAGTACAAGGAGTACAAAGGGTAAACATACATACTGGTAGGCAGTCAGAACACGGAGTACAAGGAGTACAAAGGGAAAACACTTTCTTTCTTTCACCTTTATTTATTCATTCAGGGAAGTCAATTGAGAACCAGCTCTCTTTTACAATGACGCCCTGATTACACTGTACATAAACATTTGAACACAGATACTGTACATTACAAGAAAAAATATAATAAAATAAACAATTCAGATTGACACAGCTATATAACAACAATAATAATAAAGCTTTATTTATATAGCACCTTTCAAGAACAAGGTCACAAAGTGCTGAACAACAAGATCATATAGAAAATATCATACATCAAAAACATAAAAAGGTGAAAAGAAATACATCAGAAAGTACAAAGAGATCACAACGATAAAGGATTAAAAGCAGCTTTGTAGAAATGGGTCTTCAGAAGTGATTTAAATGTCAAATTTATGTCAAATTATTGAAATCAAGTTCTTCAGTTTTAAGACTGATTGTAGACAGTTCCATATGTGGGGGGCATAGTATTGAAAGGCAGTCTTACCCAGTTCAGAATTAATATCAGGAATGTCTAATAGAAAGTAGTGTTGAGAACGGGTGTGATGATGGCCCACTGCTTTAGGCTGTAATAGACTGCAAAGACAGTTAGGTCATTTCTTAAGTAAGGCTTTATTGCTGCTCCCTTTGCCAACTGCTCCCTTTGCCAACTTGTAGTCTTTTGTATTGTTCTTAATGAACTTTTAATCTGCTTAATCAATGACCTCTTCCATACAGGAAAGGATTCCAAATAAGCCAGCTGGCTTCTTCCTTTTCCTTGCATTGTATTTTTGTTCTTTGATATGTATTGTCTATTTTTGAGTGGTGTAAACCACTCCTACAACTGGCTTTTGTGTGCAGAAAAAAATGAGCATGGTTGCTATGTTCAAAATAATTTCTGACGTAATTAAATCACACCCGGGTGAACTGGATGACCGTAGCAACCATGGTCATTTTTTCTGCACAAAAAGAGCCAGTTGTGAAATCACATCCGGGTGTGATTTCATTACGTCAGATCAGAGCTGATCAGGCTATATAATACCTTACCTTATATAATACCTCACATCAGACATTACGTCAGACCACAGCTGATCATGCTATATAAAACCTTACACCACTCAGTTCACACGGGTGTGATTTTTTATACTATGTGCTAAATAAATAAACCTAAACCTATGTACAGATAAAAACAGTGCAATGCTGTTCTCGTCTCATAGCTCGGGCGGCTGTGGCTCAGGAGGTAGAGCAGGTCGTCCAATGATCCCTGGGTCGGCGGTTCGAATCCCGGCTCCTCCTGTCCACATGTCGAAGTGTCCTTGGGCAAGACACTGAACCCTACATTGCCTCCAATGAGTCGGTCGGTGTAAGCTCGCCACCATTGGTGTGTGAATGTGGGAAGTGAGGACACTGGCGTCGACTGTTCGCCGCTTCACCTCCCAATGTATGAATGAATGAACCATTGTAAAGCGCTTTGAGCACTTGGAAAAGCGCTATAAAAATGCAATTCATTATTATAAAAATGCAATTCATTATAGCCAATGATGGCCAACCAACCTTCTCATAAAGTCTATAGGCTACAGTGATGAGTGAGAAACCCATCTCCGGTTATAAACCGGATGGCAGAGTGATGGATTGCATCCAGTGGTGCATGCAGGTATGCGCGTGACATCATCGTACCTGGAAGTTATGCCCACCGAGTGGCAAAACACTACTTTCTGGCCTTGACAGCCCATACATCCAAACAGAAAAGTCCTGTCTGCTTGCATTAAACAATGTTAAATTCACCAACATTGCAGCTGTACGAAAAGCTTGAATTATCCTCTTTCTATCTGCAAAGTTTGTGTTTCATAAAAATCCATCATAGAAATGTTATGAGCTACTTTCTGCCAAGAAATGCCCTGCATTTTGATTATTTTTCTAAATGTCAGAGTTTGGAAGTGCTTGTTTTCAATAACACAACATTTTGCTGCCTCCTGCATTATGTGACATTTAGAAACAGGTGGTCTCTATAACATCGCCATAGTCAATAACAGATACAATTGTGCTTTGAATCAAATGTTTTCTACTGTTGAAATCAAAGCAGGCTTTCTTTCTATAGAGAAATGCTAATTTTGGTTTTAGTTTTGTGGTAAGTTCAGAGATCCCACTAAACTGGGAAAACTAGGGGATCTAATATACAAGGCAAACGAGGAGTCAAGAAACAAGGTTCTAACAAATACTCACAGTGACAATAAACAACGAACCAAGAGAGAACTCAAAACACAAGGGCATATACATAGACAGGGACTAACTGGACATAGGTGAATACAACTGACAAATCAACACAGCTGATTGGCTGGGAGACTAACAGGACACAGCTGATTGGCTGGAAGACTTAACAAGACACAGGTGGAGAAAACTACACTAATCACAGGGTTAGACAAGGCAGGTAAACATGAGCAACACAGGAAACCAAAAGACACTACATACTACAAAATAAAAGGTAAACAAGAGTAAAACCCAAAAGAACCAAGGAACATATGGGGTGCGTTCGGAAATGCGCACCGGGAATGTGGTCAGTTTGTTGAGTGTGGTGGGTGGTGATGTCACAGAGTGCGTTCAGTGTGCCTTATTTACGAATGACCACAGCTGTGACGCATTCACACCGGACAACCCCAGCTTCAGGGTAGGGTCGCTCAGTGCGGGCACTCGGCACACCTGGTGCGCAGCGCACTGGATTTTCGAACGACAACGCACCGAGTGCACTGAATAAACGAACGACAAGAGAGCACACCAGTGCGTTCAGGGCGAATTTCCGAACGCACCTGTAACGGGTCCCAAGCCAGGCCGGGTACCACATTTACAGTATTGATGAATATTGGTCTGAAAAACAGTGTGAACAGTCACAGAAATGAGAAGACAGAACTGTTCTCTTTCGCTTCCATTTTTCCTCTCCATTTATTCACAATACATCAAACAATTATATATTTCACAACAAACTATTTCCCATAACTGCAATAATGTCTGTTTTTGTTCAAGTCCTTTGTCAGGTTCAAGGTAAGTACAAAATATGCGTGTGTACAATTATTGTTCTTCTTTAGGTTGTGTGTGAGTGTTCCAGGTAGGTATGATATGTCTGTGTGTAGGTGAATGAATGTGTATTTGTCCTTAAATGTGTTAAACAGGTGAGTATGTAATGTTGTTGTGTGTCTGTTCTGTTGTCCCAAAATAAAGTACATTAACATATTTCCATTTACAATAAAACTCTTTTCACATTCAGTGTCACTCTTTGGCTTAAACATCCTCAATAAACCTCAAAGTTATCACATCACAATGAAATCAATCAAAGTGCATCTCTCAGTATTGGTACTGGTTCCATTTTAGCTGCCATTATATGGTGCAAAGGGTTGGCTGTGCAATTGTGCCAATACTACAAAATAATCACAACCATGCTTTAGCTTTCAGCTATACTCTTAGTAATAAACTGTTCTTTCCAAAACATACTGACATCATCACATAAAGGGAATAAATAAGAAAAGTGAGCATATTCAAATACACTCCAATCACAATAACTTCTATAAATGCACTTTTGCAATAAACCCAGTAATAGTAATAATGTAAATAGAGTAGAAATATAAAAGTAGTATAAATGTAAATATCTGTTCTGCACTTAGTAACCAGGTAATGAAATGATAAACATTAGCTGTTCAAAGTTTACAAAACCTTTTACCCAATAAATATATCTGTCAAGGAATCAGGTGACCAGCATTAATAATGTCGGATAATTATAAACAAACATCTTTCTGTGTTCAGTACACGAGGCAGACGCCATCTTCAGTGGTTATGTAACAAGGCGACGCCATTATGCAACAGCATGCTACAACAACTCTCCAAGATCGCGGAGTTTTCACCGTCTTTAAACTGATTGATTGATTGATTGAAGAATTTATTAACAGTTTGCAGAATTACAGTACATTTCAAGCACAAACTCAATACAAAGGCTGTTAACTGTGAGTGGACGACCCAATTAAGCATTACACTTGTTTCCAACAGGGTCCACCATGTTCAAATCATCAAAACATTTAGAGACGTACAAATAGACACTTCTATAGACAGAACAGGAATTCATCAAAAAGGAGGTAAAAAGGGAAAATAAATATATACAGTGAGGGGAAAGAAGGGGGGGGCGGGGGGGGGATTCAGATTTTACGGGGGCCAGTTTCGAATTGCAGCCATCCGTAGGTGCCCTTTGAGAGCGGTTTTGAAGGAGTCAAGGGATTCGCATGTCTTAATGACAGTTGGTAGGGCGTTCCACATTTTGGTGGCATAGGAGCGAAAAGAATTTAGTCCCTTGTTTGTGCCGAATCTGGGTTGTACATGGTTCGTTGTACTCCCTCTGGTGTTGTGGGTGTGGACTTCGTTAACATTAAGGAAGTATCTAGACAGGTACATGGGTATCTTGGTGGTGTATCGAATCTTGTGGACCAGACCCATTGCAAGATGCTGTACTCTGTCGTCGACCCTAAGCCATTCCAGCCTGTCGAAGTGGGCAGGGGTGAGGTGGGTTCGGGGGGCTAGATCAAGTAGGAGCCTGACCAGTTTGTTTTGGGAAGTCTGGAGCCTGGTTTTAAGGGCCTTTGAGGTGCTGTGGTACCAGGAGGTGCATGCATAGTCAAAGAAACCCTGTACAAGGGCTCCTGTTAAGGTCTTCAAGGTGTTTTTGTTGACCAGTGAGGAGATCCTGTAGAGGAATCTTGTTCTATGGTTGACTTTTTTGATTACGTTGGTGGCCATTTTATCACCAGAAAGATTAGCCTCCAGGATGGAACCTAGGTAGGTAATTTCATCTTTACGTGTGATAACATTGTCACCCACTCTAACCAAGAAGCCATTTGCCTTGCTGAGATTACTAATAGAGCCAAAGAGAATGGATTCAGTTTTTCCCAGGTGTAAAGATAGTTTGTTATCAGCGAGCCAGGTGCAGATTCTACCGAGTTCAGAGCTGAGGGCATTTTCAACCTGCAGTTTGTTCTTGTCCGAGACCAGCAGTGCTGAGTCATCTGCGAACAGGAACAAGTTGCAGTCACAGGCTGAAGTCATGTCGTTTACATATATTAGGAACAGTAGAGGCCCTAGTATGCTTCCTTGTGGAACGCCACAGCTCACTGGGAGGGGGGGGGACAGTGTTCCGTTCACTTCCACCATCTGTTCTCTCCCCTCCAGGTAGGATTGCATCCAGCTCACTGATGTGCTATCGAAACCAATTGCTTTTAGCTTGTTAACCAGTATGGAGTGGTTCACGGTGTCAAAAGCCTTTTGGAGGTCCAGCATGACCATGCCGCAGTATTTGCCAGCGTCCACCTCTTGTTTGATGTGGTCGCTCAAATAGAGAAGACATGTGTCAGTGGAGTGGGATGTTCTGAAGCCAGATTGGAACTCGTACAATAATTTATTAGTGGCAAGATACTTTTCAACCTGTTCATAGACTATTTTTTCCATCACTTTCGAGATGGAACTAAGAATAGAAATAGGGCGGTAGTTGCCGGGGTCTAATTTACTCCCTTTCTTGTGCAAGGGGGTTACTTTGGCCAGTTTGAAATCTTGGGGGACCTGTCCCTGTTTGATGGAGAGGTTTACTATGTGGGTGATGATTGGAGCTATAGAGATGGCTGAGTCTCTGAGAAATTTGGAGGGAATGTTGTCATGGCCTGTGGCCTTGTGGGGTTGGAGGGCACTCAGTTTCTTAATTACCTCATCAGTTGTTACCATAACTAGTTTAAAATCGTCTTTACAAACACCTAGGTTTTTGTAGAAGGTTGTAATGTGCTCTACACCAAAGAGCCCAGAGTGGGAGGGCAGTTTGTTAACCAGAGTTGTTGCTATGTTTGTAAAGAAGATATTCAAGTAGTTGGCCACATCAAGGTTGTCAGTGATGAGAGTGTTGTCAGATTTGATGTTTATGTTCGAAAATCTGGTTTTTAGTTTCTGACCATAGCTTAGTTGATTGTTTAGTAGCTTCCAGAGCTCATGAGGATTGTTTTTGTTTTCCTGAGCTTTATCATTAATGAAGTTACTTTTAGCTGATTTGGTCATGGCAGTTACACTGTTTCGTAGTTTGATTCGTTGTGTATTTAGGTTGTTCAAACGAGCTTGGCGAACACTGTCGAAGCGCTTGGCTAGCTTTGACTTGCATTTTAGAACTTCAGAGCATTTTTTGTCTCTGGCTTTCATTGCAGCCAGTATGTCCGAATTCATCCATGGTTCCGAGCGGGTTTTGCCCCTGGTGGTTCTCAAAGGAGCCATGTAGTTCAGTACTGATGTAAATTTGGTTTTGAAGCCAAGCCAAGCTTCTTCGACAAGTGTGCTTTTAAGCTCATCGGACCAATCCAGACTCTCCAATACTTGGTTAAAGACCTCACTAGAGTACTCACTAGAGTCACTCTAAAGCACTCAAATTCTTCCTCAAAAGTCTCACAGTATCTCCACATAAGCACTCGAACCTTAAGGGATAAGTTAATATTGTTTTCACGTTGTACTAACCTGAAAAACAGTGTGAACAGTCACATAAATGAGAAGACACAGAACTGTTCTATTTCGCTTCCATTTCTCCTCTGAGGGGGAAGGGGGCAGTACCCTAACCTTAAGAAGGAGCGTCAGGAAACAACTACCGCGACAGAAAGGTTCCGCTCCTCAACCCAGTGAACTACAGTGATCTACTACTGATATCTTTTGGTTTGTGACCATTTGAATAATAAAAATAATAAACGTACTAGACAATACTTTTAACCAAAATGCATTTACATTTGCAAAGAAAATAAAAGCTATTTCACACTTTGTGAGAGTATCACACACCCATGAAATCACAGAAGGTTGACATACCTTAACAGGTCACGGAACGTGACACTCGCTCTCTATGGAGAATAACATGCAATCATTATTGTCTCATATAAGCATTGTGGTCCAAAAATAAACACACTGCCCCGGCGATGTTGTCGGGGAGGTGTCTCTGTAATATCGTTTATGACAGTCAGTCCCTCATATTTGATACAGTCTGTTTCTAGGGAAAATGTAACTAATTCAGTAGCAGTAACATTAGTGTTTTCTCACAGTCAGTTGATTTACTATTTTAAAAGGTTTTTTTAAATAGTAAAAAATGGCAAATTCGTTTTGGGATAAGAGATAAGGGTGGCGTAAAATGGAGCCCCAGGGGCCCGTTCCACGAAACTTGGATTAGAGATTAAGCCGGGATTTAACAGATATCCTGGCTTAATATATCCTGGATCAGCGATTAACCGGTTTCATGAAAGCTGGTTAATCTTGCCAGATTAATTTAACCAGTTAACCTGGATTATGGATATGTTGAGGCTTGATTCGGTTTCATGAAAGTGATGCTACATTAGTTACCATGGAAACTAATGCTTTGGATTTAGCCTGCTCCGGACCAGGCTAACAGCCAGGTTTAACCTAATCCTGATGTCTTTACTGTTCATTAAGCAGTCAAACTGATCACAAACCAATGATGTTTTCCACACTTATTCAATTATTATGGGTTTATGTTGCCTTATTTTTATCGGTCTGCATTAAAGGACTAATTTAAGCACTAGGCCTACTGTATATAAAATCAAAGAACCAAAATATATAGGCTGCACAACATCATGACAGCTTGTGAGCTTGTAGATCAGCTGCTTTTGGTGAATGTTCCCCAGAATACGTTTGCTGTCGTGCAAGTGCACGGTTAAGAAGAATTATTATATTATATTATATTATATTATATTATATTATATTATATTATATTATATTATATTATATTATATTATATTATATATATATTTTTTTTGTAAAAGTGAAAACCACTAAATATTACCATTACTCATTGTTACCATTGTAACGTTTCACCCACTATTGAACCCATGACCTACAGTTCACTGGCCCCTGTCTGGACAACAACCCCCTTCCTCAAAGGTAGCTCCCTCAGAGGAGGGAGTTATCACAATGCGACAATATCATTATGCTTCCAATATTAAGAATTCTGTTTTAAAGGCGTAGTGAAACGGAAATGGTGGACATTTTAATTTGAAGTTTCAGACGGTCTCAAGTTGAAACACCGCTATGAAGTTTCTGAACCAATCCGAGCGTCGCATCCCTTCAGGGGATGGGACGGTAGCTAGGGACGGGTAGCTATGCTACGCAGGACAGCGTGTGGATGTTTGTTTACAAATCAGATAGTCAGCCAGCTTTACCAGTTTACACTTAATGTGGCTTATTTCTACCCTATAATGTTTTCAGATACATTTTTAGCGTGATGATTAAGTTGAAACCGAGTAATACACTCTCTGGATGTTATCTTGAATGGGAATAGAAACGGAAGATGTCTGTAATCAGTAGCAGCTGTGCAGCCTGTGCTGGACGGATGCGGAGATATGGGGAATTAAACTGGTGAGCTTCATTTTTATTGGCTTTTATCGATGTTGGCCTCGACACGTCATCACGCAGCACGTTTTCGTTTTCAGGAAGTAATAATTTATGGACTTTTGATATAAAAACACACAAAAATGAGAATTTTCACATTTTTTTGGCATCCATTGTTAGGTATGCCCATATGATGACCATGGATATGGTCTAAAAGTGTGAAAAACGTATTCTTCATTTCACTACACCTTTAAGGTAATAGTAGTGGTAAAATATAAACTATATTTTTGGGGTAGTTAATCATTCAGTCTATCCACTATTGAGAGTATGTTCTCTCTTTAATTACAGCAGCAGTATTTATTTTAGAAGCTTAAGTCCTTGTATCAGTAAGTCTTGAATAGATTAGTAAAGATAATGAGATATACAGAAGGGGGCAGTAATGCAACTATTAAGGATGCAAACTGCCATAATACCCCATGAAGAAGAAGGATCAGTAAATCTGTGTTCCACCGAATGGGTCTAGAGACAAAAAGCCAGGCTGTCTATTCAGCCAGGCTTTATGATCCTGGCTCGCTAAATATGCCCATTCTAAGCCTTGCTTGGCTTTAGTGGAATGGAATAATCCAGGCTGTAAAGACCAGGATTTAAAAAGCCTGGTTTTGGCCTAAATCCTGGATTAGTTAATCCAAGTTTCGTGGAACAGGCCCCAGGTCTCTGTCCGTGTTACTGTTGTATACGGACATGATGATGATCCCTGCTGCTCCCATAACTCTACATAACTGTAGAAATGAGAACCACTGCTCTAGTATGGAGGAAACTATTGATATGCAGTGGCGGAAACCTGCTTCTATGATGAGGTGGATATCTTTCACACACACACTGCACGTTTGCACCCGCCTGCCCGCCCACGCACACACGCACGCACGCACGCACGCACACACGCACACGCACACGCACCCTGCAGGGATAATGATGTGTTTCGGTGACACATACCGTACCACCTCTCCGCTCCACACGCATCTCTTTTTTGAACAGTATGTTTTTTCGAGGAAGAAGACATTTACAGGAACTGATGTGGGAGAATAATGACTTTTCTGCTCTCTCTGTGTGTGTGTGTGTGTGTGTGTGTGTGTGTGTGTGTGTGTGTGTGTGTGTGTGTGTGTGTGTGTGTGTGTGTGTGTGCCAACCAGCACATCGGGAGGAATTTGGGGTTCAGTGTCTTATGCCTGCTGTATTGCAATTAGGCTGTGGTTTTAAGCTCTTGAGTTTCATATTGTATTTTAATTGTATGTTTGAAAAGCGATGAAGTAAATGTCCTTGCATTTTGTAAAAAAAAAAAAACACACCCGTGTGAACGGAGTGGTGCAACTACACATTTATTGTGATGTTGGTGATGTTAGTGACGTCACCAAAACCAACTGAATAGTTCACTAGAGTGAAATATCTCCAATCTGATCTTTTGCCACTATGCCTTACATCTGTTGAAGAGTAATGATAGAGATTGATTATAAGCTTTTTTGAGATCACTCTGACGTGATGTCGGTGATGTCAGTGACGTCACATACTAACCATAGCAACCATGCTCACCCGTACAGGCACAAACACACACAGGTACTAACAAAGCCAGTTGTTGGAGTGGTTTGCACCACTCAAAAAACAAGAAAAAAACAAAACACATGCTGAATAGGTGCTGTGTAGCATGGGGGGATTTCCAGAGCATGTCTGCGCTGAAGCGGCTATGGTGATCAATCTGCCTCCCTTGACTGGCCAACACAACGTATCATATTGGGGCAGCGGTGGCCTAAGGGTTAGAGGAGCGCCCTTGTTGCCGAAAGGTTGCCGGTTCGATTCCCTGGACGGGCAGGAAACATCTGGGTGGGGAAGTGATTGTCATCACTCACCCAACACCGCTGAAGTGCCCTTGAGCAAGGCACTGAACCCCCAACTGCTCCCCCTGGAGCTGCTTAGTGGCCAACAGTATAAGACTGTGGTTGTACTGGTCAGCTGCCAGGTGTGTGTGTGTGTGTGTGTGTGTGTGTGTGTGTGTGTGTGTGTGTGTGTGTGTGTGTGTGTGTGTGTGTGTGTGTGTGTGTGTGTGTGTGTTCTATGTGCAGGGCGTTGCTGAAAATGAGCACTTGTGCTCAGCTACTACCCTGGGTAAATAAAGGATTAAAAAAATCACAGATTGGCCAGATTGTATATGACGTTTGTGCCGCTGAACCAATATAAATGTAAGATTGCACAGAAAACTTCCTTCTGTCACAGGGAGATGATTTCAAGTGTTCATTCATACATAGTGTTGCTGGTGTGAGAGATGTTTTCCTGGGCGGTGAGATTGAACGGAGCACAGAAACGAAACAGTGACGCTGCTGTTTCCGTGGAGCACAATGTGTACTCATTTGGAGGCTACTACATGGACGACAACAATACGAATATTATGATTGTGGTCGATGTATTCAACACAGTGTCTTTGCGCTGGAAGAACTTGCCCCCAGTTACAGCTGAAGGAGGACACTCTCACCTTCATGTTCCCACCAAGCGCTTTGACCACACCGCTGTGCTGGCAGAAGATGTCATCTACATCTTCGGGGGGTTCAAGTACACAAATCAGTACCGCGCAGAAGTCTGCAATGACCTTTATGCATTCAACGTCGACACCCACAGATGGCTCAAGCCAGAGGTCCATGGGACAGTTCCAGAGGCGTGCAGGGGCCACTCAGCCTGTGTCTCTGGGAAGGCCATGTATGTCTACGGCGGATCGGTCAGGACTAATGACATGTTCAGGTTGGACACCACCACGATGTTCTGGTCTTTCATTAACAGCAGAAGTACTACTCCAGAGCCTGCTTCATTGTATCACTCTGCCACAGTCATCAGGACAAAGATGTTTGTATTCGGGGGCAGAGGGGTCCACGACAACACAATTAGAGTGTTTGACACAGAGACAAACCTCTGGCTGAACACGCCTTCTGCACAGCTTCTTCCAGAAGGACGCTGGGGTCATTCAACCTTTGCCTACAATGAAGACCTCTATATATTTGGTGGAAGAAACTGGACACTGGACAGGAACTTTAATGATCTGTGGAAATTTAATCCAGAGACCTTCTCTTGCAAGAAGGTCGGACCCACTGGCAAAGGCCCATGTCCGACATTAGGGATGTGCTGTTGCATGGTGGGGGATCGTGTCATTCTGTTTGGGGGAAGGAACACGCCCACCCACCTTTACATCTTAGACTTAAGTCCTAGTCTGAAGACGTTATGCAAGCTATCAGTTATTCAGTACAATATGGAGCAGTCGGCACTGCCACACAACATCAGGTGGGAATTGGCAGCCATGGACAACAGCAAACGGCAGCGAACAGCCCATGAAATATAAGTTGGAAGGTAACAGTGCAAGTGGCCGTTTATGGGGTCAAAGCATAGACGATGACTGAGATTTGCAGGGACATTTTATGTTCCGTTTCACCCAGCTGATGATTGACACATAGACAGAGGCCGGTGATTGGTTCATGAGATGAAGATCATCTCATGAACCAATGGACTCCTCCGAAGCCTGGCTTTTCATTGTGACGTCATGTGGCAGTCACGTCTACACCACTTCATAATGTTTGTTTTAACCCATTTAGACCTAATCGGCCACAGATCCATTTGGTTACATTTGTGACAGACAGACAGACAGACAGACAGACAGACAGACAGACAGACAGACAGACAGACAGACAGACAGACAGACAGACTGTTGTGTATTTATCATGCATAGTTGCTGTTGTTGGCTATTGTGTAAGTATAGGCTCTGTTCCTTTAAGTGCTGGGCTGGGGGGTTTGTCCACATGCAGGTTGCTCTCCATTCAGTATGCTTTGAGGTCCCGTTTTGTGATGTTCACAGTTGAACAGTAAAGACAAACTTACCCTAAAGACTGGCCTGGTTATTTGCTCTTCTCAGATATCAGACAGACAGACAGACAGACAGACAGACAGACAGACAGGCAGGCAGGCAGGCAGGCAGGCAGGCAGGCAGGCAGGCAGGCAGGCAGACAGGCAGGCAGGCAGGCAGGCAGGCAGGCAGACAGACAGACAGACAGACAGACAGACAGACAGACAGACAGACAGGCAGGCAGGCAGGCAGGCAGGCAGGCAGGCAGGCAGGCAGGCAGGCAGGCAGACAGACAGACAGACAGACAGACAGACAGACAGACAGACAGACAGGGGTCGTTTTATCCGCCAGTAATCCTGCCTGGCTGTTAGTTTCAGGATTCCCATTCCTAGACAAAGTCCAATAAAGGTCTTCATCTCGATGACATTAACTTCTATCCAGTTGCTTCTGGATGGAGTATCGTCTCTGCTCTGCTGAATCTCACAGACGCTCAAACGGCTGAACAGATGTGAAAATACCTGACCTGGCGTTGCTGGTGTCAGCCCTCCATTTCGCCACTCCGACATTGACTCTTGTTTGTCGGAGTGGTGGTACTTTTTGTTCAATAATGTCGCCATTCCGACACGGGACATCGCAGCCACATGCATATTACTTTGAGTTGGCCATAACTCGCCCAAATTTCAAGCTGTTTATAAATTCAAAGAGTATGTTAATGTCCTATGATTACGTGATTCAATTCTCATACCTTTATTATGAACTGCTGGGCTTGCATTACCACGGCTCTTTTCTCTCTCTCTCTCTCTCTCTCTCTGTCTCTCTCTCAGCACGCAACATGCACATTTGAGTAGGCCTATATGATTTCAACAGATCCAATCAAAAGTATAATATTATTAATAGTAGTAGTAGTAGGCTAGTAATGTCCTATGATTGTGCCATGCATATTTTGACTATAGGGTACCAGGCTGGGGGCCGTGTCCGCACGCGCGAAAAATGGGGACCACATGTAAATCCGACGGAGCATTAGTCCGACATGCAGACGCATCTCGGACTAGCGCCTGCTCCCGTGCTTGCGGTTATGGTTAGGTTAGGGTTTGAGGTGGGTTGTCGTTTGTCGGACGAAGTACTGCACCCGCGAAAAATTGGGTTTTTTATTTTTTCATTAATTAATGAAGCTGCATGGACCCACATGACTGTAGATAATACCAGTACTGTCAATCTAATTTTGCACGTTAATCCCATGTACAACGAACTGACTTTTTCATCTTTGTGTGTTGCCTTAACTAAATTTCCATGCTTTGCGTGGAAATCACTCTACAGTTGTGGCCCCCGGCCTAATCTAGTTGAATACCCCTGTTGTAGTAACCTGACTCCGCCAGATGGGGCAGCAGACTGTTGTAGAGCCTCACTTTGAAATTGACTTGAACTAATTTCCCCACATGCAGGAACAATTTTTATGCCCAGATGTATGAAGCCATCTACTGAATTAAACATAGAGACGTGTTCTCCTGGATCGTTTCAACAGCATTAAAGATGATTTGGCATTATTTTGCCTTATAGCCTGAACATTCTCCAAAGTAAATTACATCCAATGTAGCCGGAATTGAGTTTGATAGCTCTGTAATAAATACAATAATGTCATCTGCGAACAGAGCTTCCACTCCCATGTAAATAATATACATTTATACTTGAAAAATATCCCTCTAAGGTACATTGTGAACAGATAAAAACGGATGACTTATTTGCAAATAATCACACGATTAAAGGGACACTTCACCATTTTTGCAGAAAAACATGGTAGGATGGAGGCTAATCATTGCCCATCCATCCCAATGCATACCAACCTGTCCCCACCTCTGATGATGAACTGGAGGTGTGAATGGATGGAGGCTAATCCATCATCTCATCATCATCTCATTATTTGAAAGAGGAAGTGCATGTGAACAGAGGCTCATCACTCAAGGGTGATTTGATGACGCATACTTATTGTGAATAGGTCTTCAAAGTGATTAACCACCTTGTAGATTGTATTTATCTACCAGAAAAATAAGTAGGGCCTATATGAAATATCAACACAAGAACACTTTGTAGCAAATCTGCAGGATCTTTATTTACCACTTTATTTGTCAAATACAAAAGTGGCAAAATGTACGTTGAGTTTTATATTGTGAGCTTATAGAGCACCGAAGTCCTGACGTCACTGTCTGTGTGTGTGTGTGTGTGTGTGTGTGTGTGTGTGTGTGTGTGTGTGTGTGTGTGTGTGTGTGTGTGTGCGCGTGCGTGCGTGCGTGCGTGCGTGCGTGAGTGCGTGTGTGTGTGTGTTAGATAGAAAAAGAGAGACATATAGAGACTGGCATGCTTTTTATACAATAGTGTGTCTTTCCTCAAGAAGTAATAAAGGAACTAGTGCCGGGTATTTGTGAGTGCATGTGCGTGTGTGTGTGTGCATGTGTGTGCGTGCTTTGTTCTCTGGGAGCGTAAATGCATATTCCACAGGGACTTTCATTTCCTGATTGTTGCCAATTAATCAGATCATTAGTGATGGTTGTGCTGTTCCCTTTAGAACATTTTAACCTTGAAACCGGTGTGTGTGTGTGTGTGTGTGTGTGTGTGTGTGTGTGTGTGTGTGTGTGTGTGTGTGTGTGCGTGTGCTGAGCTTTGTCATCAGTGTTGATTTTGTCGACTAAAACTATGGCGAAAAGTGTTCGTCGACTATACCTTTTTCTCAATGACAAAAACTACATGGAAACTAAATGAAAACTAGGCTACTATGACTAAAACTAAGACTAAATATATCGACAGTTTCGTCAACAAATACAAACTAGACTAAAATGTTAGGAAGGGACTAGTGGACAAGATATCCAGTATAAGTCTTTTTTTTTTAAATCCAAATGAGTTAGTTTTTCACGATTGTTAACACACAAAAATCGAAAACTTGGCACAATTTGCACAACCTTCACTTCATGTACCTAATAATCGCTCAACACAATTTGCACTACATCACACTCCCTTATCTGCATTAGACTCTGACTTTCCTTCTTTACTGTAGATCATTTGACTAAATGATTATGTTTGTCCGTGTAGAGCCGCCGTACTTCGGTGGGCGTTACTTACAGTTACCGGTGTTTTGAGTGACAGGTTCCTGCATGTGATGGGCCAGTTGTAATGATACCCCCGATGTGTGAAGAACGCAATAAACCAACAGTCTTATAAACCTGTCTGATTCCTATCCTCCTACCCTACAACAGGACTAGTTTTACATGGTGTCAGAGCACGGAACGAACTCGTCGCCTGTAAGGGACTTTTTTTCCTCGTTTCGCCGAAGTTGTGTTTTGTTTTTCCCCGGAGCCGTGCCCAGCCGACGGCGCGCTGTCTGGAAATGGCGGAAGGATTTCGCAGACCTGACCCTCTGCTCTTCAATGAGAATGTTGCCGAGAATTGGCGGATATTCGAGAGGGAGTATGATATCTTTATCGCTGCCGCACACTACGACAAACCGGCGAGGACAAAGGCTTATATCCTTCTCAACATCGCTGGACCGGAGGCCATTGAGCGGGAGCGCTCATTTGTTTACGCGGCCGAGGTACGCGCGGCGGCAGGAGATGGCGGCGGAGTAATCACCCCTGGGGAGTCCAGAGAAGACCCGGACTGCCTAAAGGCGAAGTTTCGAGAGATATGCAACCCTCAAAACAACAGAACATTGGAGAGACACAAGTTTCACACCAGAAATCAGCGCACAGGTGAGAGCATGGAATCATTCATCAGCGATCTAAGGATCAAAGCCAAAACATGTAACTTTGGAGAGCTAACCAACGAGCTAATCAGCGACCGTATAATATGTGGCATTACAAGTGATTCCCTACGAAAATCCCTATTGAGAGACTGTGACTTGACTCTTGCTAAGACCATTTCAACCTGCCGCATTCACGAGATGACGGAGGAAAGCAGCAGAACGTTAGCCACACAGGCCACCAGTGTATACGCAGTGAAGCCGTTCTCACACAGAACACAGCAGAAGCGCACACCGGCCCCACAAACCACCACAACCTGCAGCAATTGTGGCGGGAACCATGCTGCGGAGCGGGAAAAATGCCCGGCTTTTGGACAGCAGTGCCATTATTGCAAGAGGTTGAATCATTACAAAAGCTGCTGCAGATCTAGACCCGTGGGCCAAAGTAACACAAACAGAAGGATGTTCAGACAGACTGTACATGAAGTGGAGGTAGACCACCCCACAGCATGTGAAGATGACACATTTCAGGTGGATGGTGTTGATGTTGACAACAATATAGACTGCGTAAACTCCCAAATGGATGAGAATGATGAAGGATTTGTCACAATTCACATAAACAGAAAGCCCACAGAGATGAAGGTTGACACAGGAGCAAAATGCAATGTCATGTCACTGGAGACTTTCAAACGTGTGGCCAACAACGAGGACCCGATCAAGCAAAAGAAAGCCGCTACCCTGGTTGCTTATGGGGGCGCTAGGATTGAAACCAGTGGAATGGCCACAATGCCATGCTATTTAAAGGGACAGTGCCATTTTTTGCCTTTTTTCATTGTGGACAAAGGAGTGCAGCCACTGCTAGGAATTCGTGCATGCAAAGACATGGGCATCGTCCAAATGAGCCCTGACGTCCATCATGTCACCATGGAGAAGGATTTCAGTGCACATATTCTGTCTCAATACGAAGACGTGTTCAGTGATGACCTCGGGGAACTCCCATTCACATACTCGATGACAGTGGATCCCAACATACAACCTGTGGTTCGACCAGCCCACCGCATCCCTGTTGCAATGCAAGAGAAGGTGAAGGCTGAACTGGAACGCATGCAACGCATAGGTGTCATAACACCAGTCTCTCAGCCCACAGACTGGGTCTCCTCCATGGTTGCAGCACACAAAAAAGGCAAGGATGAGATCAGACTGTGCATCAACCCAAAGGACCTCAATACAGCACTGAAAAGGCCCCATCACCCCATGCGCAGTGTCGAGGAGGTGGCAGCTCAGATGGCGGGGGCAACAGTTTTCTCGGTGCTGGATGCGAAAAACTCTTTTTGGCAAATACCCCTCGACAAGAAATCCTCGATGATGACCACATTCAGCACCTCGTTCGGTCGCTACAGGTTTCTTCGGATGCCCTTCGGCATTAACTCTGCAAGTGAGGTGTTTCAGCGCTCTATGGAACAGCTGTTTGCAGGCTATCCATGCTCAGTCATAGTCGATGACATCATCATTGGTGGCCGGGACACAGCCGAACACGATGCCAACCTGAAGAGGGTGCTCGACCGTGTGAGAGAAGTCAACCTCAGGCTGAATCCAGCCAAATGCAAATTTCGCCTTGACCAAGTTTGCTATGTGGGCCACATCTTCACCAGCGACGGCCTAAAAGCAGACCCCTCTAAAACAGCAGCAATTACCGACATGCCAGTCCCCACAGACGTAACTTCTGTACAACGTTTCCTTGGAATGGTAAACTATCTCAGCAAATATATTCCAAACTTGAGTGATATTGCGGCACCGCTGCGTAAGCTGACTCACAAAGACACTGCGTGGTGTTGGTTCCAGCAGCATCAGGCTGCGTTCGACCACCTCAAGTCATGTCTGTCCAGCCCTGCGGTGCTGGCTTACTACAACGTCAAGGGGCCAGTCACACTCACCTGCGATGCATCCTGCTATGGCCTGGGAGCTGCGTGTTTGCAGAACGGCAGACCAGTGGCATTTGCATCCCGCACCCTCACAGACACAGAGACACGTTACGCTCAAATAGAGAAGGAGCTCCTTGCTGTTGTGTTCGCCTGCACGAAGTTCAAAGACTATGTGTATGGGAAGCCCACAGTCGTGGAGACAGACCATCAGCCCCTGGTAACTATACTGAAGAAACCTATTCACACCGCTCCCGCCCGTCTCCAGAGGATGTTGCTTCAGTTGCAACGCTACGACATCAGCCTTGTGTACAAGAAGGGCAAACTCATGTATTTGGCGGACACCCTGTCCAGAGCTCCAAACCCGCACACTCCCCAGAGCCCCGGAGACCACGACACTTTTGATGTCATGTCAGTCAGCTACATCTCCACGACCCGCCTGGAGGAACTCAGGCAACACACAGCAAAAGACGGAGTATTACAGGCCCTCAGTGCAGTCATCCTCAGAGGGTGGCCAGACCGACAGAGCCAACTTCAGCCCACTGTCAGCGTTTTCTTCCCCTACAGAGATGAACTGACTGAGGAAGACGGTATTATCATGAAGGGCCACAAGGCAGTCATCCCCCAGTCGCTCCACAAGGAGTACATCAGCATTGTGCACAATGGACACCCTGGTATTGACGCAACCAAGCGCAGAGCTAGAGGTGTTGTGTTTTGGCCATCAATGTCAAAAGATATCACGGAACAGCTGGTCTCATGTGCAGCGTGCAACAGCACCAGGCCTCACCAGCAAAAGGAGCCCCTTCTGCTCCACCAAGTCCCCGACCTCCCATGGTCCACAGTGGCCACGGACATTTTTGACTGGCATGGCAAACACTACCAAGTACTTGTGGATTCATACTCTGGGTGGTTCGAAATGGACCTCCTCCCTGACATAACGTCATCAACAGTGATCTCCAAACTGAAGAGGCATTTCTCAGTTCATGGCGCACCACATCTCCTGTTTTCTGACAACGCCCGACAATACAGCAGTCAACACTTCAGGGATTTTGCCAAACAATGGGATTTTGTTCATTCTACCAGCAGCCCTGAATTCCCCCAGTCAAACGGACTTGCGGAAAGAGCGGTCCGGAGCGCCAAACTGCTACTGGAGAAGTCCTACAGAGACGGGACGGACACCTTCCTCAACCTCCTAAACCTCAGAAACATCCCCCGTGATCAGACGCTCGGCTCCCCGGCTGAACGACTGATGTCACGACAGACTCGTGCAGCTATCCCGGTGTGCAACAAACTGCTTGAACCGGCCCCAAGGGACACCCGACGTGTGAGCACCCGTCTCCTCGACAAAAGGCTCGTATCAAAGCGCCACTACGACAAGTCCAGCAGCCTGCTGCACCCGCTAACAGAAGGACAGGTGGTCCGCATGCAAACCACCAAGGGATACGACCGGCTTGGGACAGTAAAGGAGATCGCCAGTGAGCCACGCTCCTACATCATCCAATCCAACGGACGGACATACAGGAGGAACCGCCGCCACGTCCTTCCAGTTGCAGAGCCACCGCCGCCACAACTCCACGCGGACGACCCGGACACCCACCTTGCCGGCCCCCCCATAACGGTCAGTTTTCCCCCTACACCACCACAAACACCAGAGCCATTCGACGTGCAGTCACAACGCGCATCCCCTCCCCGCCCAATACCTGTGGCACTCCCACCCACTGGGGACTGTGGTGCATACACTACACGCTCTGGCCGCACCTGCAAACCAAACCCGAAGTACATGCACTGACACTCATGCTGCTTAGTGGACTCTTTTTTTTTTTCTACGCACACACACGCACGCACACTGATCGCGAGCTTATGTAGCCCTGTGGGCTGCCCTGCGGACTGTTTGGGACTGTTTGAAAAAAAAAAAAAAAAAAAAAGGAATGCAAATGGTTGTTTGATATTTTTGGATGCCAAGATGTATGTTAAAATTGTTTGTACCGGCATTGAGTTATTTTCTTAGACTATGACATGTCATATGCATCTGAAGTGGTTGAATTCTCACTAAGGTCCTAACACCATTTGTGCATGCTACTATTGTTTGTTCTTTGATCAGATCAATCTAAAGGAAAGGGATGTAGATCATTTGACTAAATGATTATGTTTGTCCGTGTAGAGCCGCCGTACTTCGGTGGGCGTTACTTACAGTTACCGGTGTTTTGAGTGACAGGTTCCTGCATGTGATGGGCCAGTTGTAATGATACCCCCGATGTGTGAAGAACGCAATAAACCAACAGTCTTATAAACCTGTCTGATTCCTATCCTCCTACCCTACAACAGGACTAGTTTTACATTTACACTTTGATGTCAAATTCACATCACCTTGTTGTCCAAACACTACACACAATGTTCAATTTATTGTTGCACACACTTCTCACATAACATCTCAAAGCATCAACCTACAACACACAAATAGTCAAATCTCTAAACATTCAGATCTGGTGAGCAATTTGCAATCAGGACTGCAGCATAAAGGGACTTGAGAGCCTCTGTTTTGTTGGGTGAACAATGGAGAACCTTGAAGAGATCGACAACCAGAGAAGGAGAGGGGTAAGAGTGAGAGGAGGACGAGGAGGAGGTAGAGGAGTAGGTGGACAGAGAGAAGGAGGAGGAGGGAGAGGGGGACAAGGAGGAGGGAGAGGAAGAGGAGGAGGAAGAGGAGGAGGAAGAGGAGAAAGAAGACGGTCAAATCTAATGAGATTCGGGCAACTGTGGTTGACCATGTGCTCGATCATGGTTTGACCATGAGCCAGAGGATCCAACCCAATCTCAGCCACTACACAGTTGCTGGCATCATTAGAACATTTTGTTCTGTTCTATTCCTTCCACCTTATTCTCCTTTCCTGAATCCTATTGAGGAGTTATTTTCAGCTTGGAGGTAGAAAGTATATGAACGGAACCCACAGTAAAAAAAGAAAATCCCACCCGTGTGAACTGAGTGGTGCAAGGTCTTATATAGTCTGATCAGCTATGTCAGTGACGTCACACACTAACCATAGCAACCATGCTCGTTTTTTTTGGTACGAACACGGGTACACTGGTACAAAGCCAGTTGTTGGAGTGGTTTGCACCACTCAAAAAGTAGACTATGAAAAAGTAGGCCTACACGGAGTAATTTTACAAAAGGAGAAATGGCTCATTCTCCAGAGTCATTGTCATTCATGTGTGTTCCATTTCTATGATTGTGTTTGCAATTGTTCCACTTCATTGTGCTGTAAACGCTTAGTTGTATGTGTACTCAATGAATGGTATGTGTGTCATTTGAAAATATGGCTGTGTGTACCAAATGAAAACACGAGTTCCATTTTGGGAACAGTTAAGAGATTTGAGTCATCATGGAAAAGGAGTGTCAGGGTTTAGCATGTTATGTGTGAGGTTTTCAGTTTTGTGTGTGCAGTTTTGAGAATGCCGCATGTTAACAATCGTGGAAAAACTGGAAAAACATTCCAGGTGACTAAAATGTGACTAAAACTAAATGAAAACCATTCAAGAGACTACGACTAAAACTAAAATCAAAATTTGCTGCCAAGAACAACACTGTTGTAAAGCGCTCTGCGAAAGGAGGAATGTACGTACAGTATACAGTAATGCAGTGGTTCCCAAAGTGGGGTCCGGGGACCCCTAGGGGTACTTGAGGGAGTTCCAGGGGGGACCCAGCTAAATGATCATTTGGAACCAAATGGACCCTTATGGGTCTGTAACTCAGAGAGTGTACAAATAATTAATTGAATTTTTATGGCGCTTTTCTATGCACTACGTGCCTACTCAAAGCGCTTACAATGGTTCATTCATTCATACATTAGGAGGTGAAGCGGCGAACAGTCGACGCCAGCGTCCTCACTTCCCACATTCCCACATTCACACACCAATGGTGGCGAGCTCACACTGACCGACTCATTGGAGGCAATGTAGGGTTCAGTTTCTTGCCCAAGGACACTTCGACATGTGGACAGGAGGAGCCGGGATTAGAACCGCCGACCCATGGATCATTGGATGACCTGCTCTACGACCTGCTCTACCTCCTGAGCCACAGCCACCCTACAAATATAACCATTTGGTTCCATTTCTTTCTTTTTTTTCCTTTTTTTTTTAAAGATATTTTTTTTGCGGCTTACGCCTTTTATTGGTTTTTGAAGGGACAGACAGTAGGCTGACAGGAAACGGGAGAGAGATGGGGGAAGACATGCAGTAAAGGCCGTGTCAGGCTCGGGAGTTCGAACCCGCGGCACACTGCGACTGGAATTACCAGTCGGGTGCCCAGACGGTTACGCCACCGCCTGGGCCATTTGGTTCCATTTCTACGCTCTCAGAGTTAAATTAGCATTGATTTTACAATATAAATTGGGGGTCCCAGAGATAAAAAATGCCATTAAATGGGGGGTCCGTAGACTAATGCATGTTCAAACTGGAGGGTCCCTTGAAATTAAACTGGTTGAGAATCACTGCTATAGAGCCGTGAACATCTTTTCTGGCATATCTTTTCAAATGGGGGTCCGCGGGGCTAATTAGTGTCAATTTGGGGGTCCTTGACATGAAACAGTTTGTGAACCACTGCAGTAATGTATGTATACAGTAATGTATGTAAACACTAGTAATGTACTGTATGTATACAGGGGCTGGCAGGCATATCGGGTCTCCCTGCTTTCATAAGCACCATGCCACGTGTATGTATGACTCATATGATGTGTGTGTGTGTGTGTGTGTGTGTGTGTGTGTGTGTGTGTGTGTGTGTGTGTGTGTGTGTGTGTGTGTGTGTGTGTGTGTGTGTGTGTGTGGGTGGGCAATTTACAGTAGATGATTATATACTGTGCACGGGACAGAGAAAGTGTGCGTGCGTGTGCGTGCGTGTGCGTGTG
>NC_136794.1:39150282-39205269 GCF_951216825.1 Electrona antarctica | reverse complement strand
GTGAGATCCACCATGACACACATCATAATATGAGTGTTTTAATGTGGTCTGTGAGATCCACTGTGACACACAGCATAATATGAGTGTTTTAATGTGGTCTGTCAGATCCACTGTGACACACACCATAATATGAGTGTTTTAATGTGGTCTGTCAGATCCACCGTGACACACAGCATCATATGAGTGTTTTAATGTGGTCTGTCAGATCCACCATGACACACAGCATAATATGAGTGTTTTAATGTGGTCTGTCAGATCCACTGTGACACACACCATAATATGAGTGTTTTAATGTGGTCTGTGAGATCCACTGTGACACACAGCATAATATGAGTGTTTTAATGTGGTCTGTGAGATCCACCGTGACACACACCATAATATGAGTGTTTTAATGTGGTCTGTCAGATCCACTGTGACACACACCATAATATGAGTGTTTTAATGTGGTCTGTGAGATCCACTGTGACACACACCATAATATGAGTGTTTTAATGTGGTCTGTCAGATCCACTGTGACACACACCATAATATGAGTGTTTTAATGTGGTCTGTCAGATCCACTGTGACACACACCATAATATGAGTGTTTTAATGTGGTCTGTCAGATCCACTGTGACACACACCATAATATGAGTGTTTTAATGTGGTCTGTGAGATCCACTGTGACACACACCATAATATGAGTGTTTTAATGTGGTCTGTCAGATCCACTGTGACACACACCATAATATGAGTGTTTTAATGTGGTCTGTCAGATCCACTGTGACACATAAGAATAATATGAGTGTTTTTATGTGGTCTGTCAGATCCACTGTGACACACACCATAATATGAGTGTTTTAATGTGGTCTGTGAGATCCACTGTGACACATAAGAATAATATGTGTTTTTGACATCTGCTCATGCCCGTGGTTTGCAAACTATGCGAGACCAAAGAAGCCACCCAAACACACACACACACACACACACACACACACACACCAATTCTGGGCAAGTCAACACGTCAACAAGTCGCACCTGTTGTTACGGCTCACTCCTCCTCACCTTCACATGCAAGCACTGCTTAGCCACTCCCCCCTCTCTGACTACTCCATGGCTCAACTCAGCACACCTGCTCTCCTTCACCAATTATCTGCACCTGTCTTCCATCCTGCAATCAAGCACTGCCTCTACAAAAGCCCAGTCTGCCCTTCATTCCACGCCAGAGCTCCACATGTCAACATGTATGGTAAAGTACAGGCCAAGCTTATTGTGTTGTTAAACTGAGTTATAGTGCTAGTTGCACTTTTAGCTTTACACAACTTTCCCAGTTTATTGTTGTTCTCTGAAGACTGACGCTTCCTCTCCTCCTCCTCCCCAGTGCTTGGATTCCCACGCTGTTTGGCCAACCTGGAGAGCCACCACCCTTCTACTACATTTCCCACTCCTCCCCCTGTTTGTGAATAAACCTGAACTACCTTTGAACAAACGCCTCCTCTATTGCTGTGCACTTGGGTCACACTTACTAAACATAACAGTAAGCTCTGGCCATCGGGACCCAGCCAGCATGGAGAAGACGTTTCAGGCCCAGGGCCAAGTCTTGGGCGAACACTCTCGCCTATTAAAGGAGGCTTCTATTGCAGTCATAAGTATTAAAGAGGATCTCCAAGGGGTTGCGACTCGTCAACAGTCCCAGGCCAATCAACAACAAGCCCAGGTGGACCAGCTCACTGCCGTGGTCCAGAGTCTCGCTGACCAGGTTGCTGCACTCAGTGCTCGACTCCTTCCACTTGCTTCTGCCCAGTCTGGGCCTGCTCCAAACCCGGCCCCTGAGCCCGAGACGCCCCCTACTCGGGAGCCCCATCTGGTGGCACCGGCTCTTTATGACGGATCTTTCGCCTTCTGCCGTGAATTCATCATGCAGTGTGAGTACATTTTTGCCCTTCAACCCAGTATGTACTCCACTGCCCCCGCCCGCATTGCCTACATCGCTAACCTAACCACAGGGCAAGCTCGCCGGTGGGTGATGGCTAGTCGGGAGGGCTCTGCACCTTACATGCATGACTATGCTGCATTTAAGGAGGAGTTCAAGACTGTTTTCGATCATGATGTCCATGGGCAGGATGCAGATTCAGTTCTTTCCACCCTCCAGCAGGGTTCTGGCTCTGTGGCACAGTTTGCCACAGAGTTTCGCATTCTAGCAGCTCGTTGCCAATGGAACGAGCCTGCCTTGTTTAGTGCTTTCCGGCGGGGCTTGGCAGAGCCTGTGAAGGATGCCTTATCTGGTAGAGAGAAGCCCGCCACGTTGAACCAACTCATCTCCCTCTCTATTTCGCTTGATGAACGTCACCGGGAGCGCAAGCGTGAGAAGGCTCACCAGTTTCGTCCTGCTGCTTCCTCGCCTTCCTCTTCCTCGCCTCCAGCCAGCCTTAACCGGCCTGCTCTTCTCCCTGTTCTCTCTACATTTGCTGGTGAGGAGCCTATGCAGTTGGGCCGAGCCCGCTTAACCAATGCTGAACGTGATCACAGAAGACTACAGGGGCTCTGCATGTATTGTGCCGGCTCAGCACACTCTGTTGACTATTGCCCCATCCTACATTCCAGAGCCTCCTCAGGCCGGCTGCCAAAAGACAGGGCTCACCCGCTCGGGGGTTCCGAGTGAGCCGCCTGTCCGACCCCCTGTCCCGCTCCAGCAAGTCCAGGTTCATTGTCACTCTTGCCTGGTCAGGGCGCACGCTCACCGTTCCTGCTCTGATAGACTCTGGGGCTGATGAGAGCTTTGTGGACCAACTTTACGCCCAGAGGGTTGGACTCCCCATTGTGCCTCTGGAGAAGTCCCTCTCGGCGTTCGCTTTGGATGGCCACCCCATGGGTCCTGTTACACACCAATGCGAGGCTTTCACCCTCACTGTCTCAGGAAATCATGTAGAGAGCATCCGCCCCTACGTCATCGTCTCCTCTGACACCCCATTCATCCTAGGCAGACCTTGGCTGGAACTCCACAACCCTCACGTCTGTTGGAGTTCGGGCCGCATTCTCGGCTGGAGCATTCCCTGCCACGCCCGCTGCCTTCGGTCTGCCCAGACACCTTCTCTGCCTGAACGACCCAGTCGTGCTCCTCCTGATCTTTCCAGGGTTCCCCCTGAGTACCACGACCTGGGTGAGGCATTCAGTAAGGAGCGAGCATGCACGCTTCCCCCCCACCGCCCCTACGACTGTGCCATCGAGCTCCGTCCTGACGCTCCGCTTCCAGCCAGTCGCCTCTACAACCTCTCACTGCCTGAGAAGGCAGCTATGGACAGTTACATTAATGGCTGTCTGGCTGAGGGTCTTATACGTCCATCCACATCCCCGGTGGCAGCGGGCTTCTTCTTCGTCAAGAAGAAGGGTGGGGACCTGAGGCCCTGTATAGACTACAGGCAGCTCAACAACATCACCATCAAGAACAAGTATCCTCTCCCCCTCATGAGCTCCAACTTTGAACCCCTTGTCGGTGCTACCATCTTCACTAAGTTGGATCTCCGGAACGCATACCACCTTGTGCGTATCCGTAAAGGGGATGAATGGAAGACCGCTTTCAAGACCCCCCGTGGACACTACGAATACCTGGTCATGCCCTTTGGTCTCACAAATGCCCCCTCAGTCTTTCAGGCCCTCATGAACGACATGCTCCGGGACATGCTAGAGGTATTCGTGGTCCTTTACCTTGATGACATCCTGGTGTTCTCCCGGGGCATTGAGGAGCATATCCAGCATGTCCGTCTGGTCATCCAGCGCCTCTTGGAGAATCGCCTGTACATTAAGGCTGAGAAATGCGTCTTTCACTCGCCTTCTGTGGAGTTCCTTGGACTTATTGTGGAGGAGGGCTGTATCCGTCCTGACCCCCACAAGGTCCAAGCCGTCGTCGACTGGCCGCAACCCACGACCCGCAGACAGCTCCAAGGTTTCCTCGGGTTTGCTAATTTCTACCGCCGTTTCATTCGGAACTACAGTCGCATAGCTGCCCCTCTTACTCAACTCACCTCCACTCTGCGTCCTTACGCCTGGACGCCTGCTGCCGGTGCCGCTTTTGCTGCCCTCAAGGAGCACTTCACCACAGCCCCTGTCCTTCTCCATCCAGACCCCTCCAGGCCATTCATAGTGGAGGCAGATGCTTCTGACATCGGTCTAGGGGCTGTCTTATCCCAGCGGTCGGTAAAGGACCAGAAGCTACACCCCTGTGCCTTTCTCTCTCGCCGGTTTGACCCAGCCGAGGAGAACTACGATATTGGGAATAGGGAGCTGCTAGCTGTGGTGGCAGCCTTTGAGGAGTGGCGCCACTGGCTGGAGGGCGCTGAAGAGCCCACGGTGGTCTGGTCCGACCATAAGAACCTAACCTTCATCCGGGGGGCCAAGCGCCTCAACTCTCGCCAGGCACGGTGGGCACAGTTCCTGGATAGGTTCAGCTACACCATCACCTACAGACCTGGCTCCAGTAACACCAAGGCTGATTCCTTGTCTCGACTCCATGCTCCGGAGAAGTCCTCAGCCGAGCCTGAGCCCATCGTTCCGGCTTCTTGTATCATAGGGGCGGTCACCATGAACATTGAAGCTGAGGTCAAACGGGCCCAACAAGCTGAACCCGGCCCAGACAATGGTCCTCGCCACCGGCTCTTCGTGCCCGATTCGGTGCGGTCTCGAGTGCTGCAGTGGGGCCATTCCAGCCAGTTTGCTTGCCACCCCGGGTATCAGCGCACCCTCTCCTTCCTGAGCCGGAGGTTTTGGTGGCCGTCTATGAGGACTGACGTCCGGGAGTTTGTCGCTGCCTGCGCCACCTGCTCCCGTGCCAAGGCGTCACACCAGCCACCCGCTGGCCTTCTTCGCCCACTCCCGGTGCCCACCCGCCCTTGGTCTCACATTGGCTTGGACTTTGTGACCGGTTTTCCCCCTTCCCATGGGAACACCATCATCCTCACTGTGGTGGACCGGTTTTCTAAGGCAGTGCACCTGGTGGCGCTCCCAAAGCTCCCATCCTCTGCGGAGACGGCTGCACTCCTCACCCAGCATGTCTACCGCCTTCATGGGCTTCCCAGTGACATTGTCAGTGACAGAGGTCCACAGTTCACGTCCCAGGTCTGGCGAGCCTTCTGTAAGGAGATCGGCGCCACCGTTAGCCTCTCCTCGGGATACCACCCACAGTCCAACGGCCAGGCTGAGCGGACCAACCAGAGCTTGGAGTCGGCCCTCCGCTGTGTCTCTGCTCTCCACCCCACCTCCTGGAGCAAGGATCTACCCTGGGTGGAATACTCACTCAATGCCCTTACCTGCGCCGCCACTGGCAGGTCCCCGTTCGAAGCCTCTCTGGGTTACCAACCCCCGTTGTTCTCTCTCCAGGAATCTGAGGCCTCTGTCCCTTCTGTCCAGGCCCACTTCCGTCGTTGTCGGCGCGTGTGGAAGAAAGTCCGCGCCGCCCTGCTTCGCTCCAACGAGCGTTCCTGCCGTGGAGCCAACCGTCGCCGCATCCCTGCTCCGGTGTACCAGGCTGGGCAACGTGTCTACCTCTCCTCTGCCGACCTACCGCTCCAGGTGTCCTCCAGGAAGCTGGCTCCCCGGTATGTCGGTCCCTTCGAGATTGATCACGTCCTGAGTCCGGCGGCTGTGCGTCTCAAGCTCCCGGCCTCCCTGCGTGTACATCCTGTGTTTCACGTGTCCAAGATCAAGCCTGTGTCCTCGAGCCCTCTCATGCCCTCTGCCCCTGCTCCTCCGCCACCTCAGATGGTCGACGGGCATCCCCAGTGGACAGTTCGGCGGCTGCTGAAGGTTCGGCGCAGAGGTCGAGGTTTCCAGTTTCTGGCGGACTGGGAGGGGTATGGCCCCGAGGAACGCAGTTGGATCTCCAGAAAGCTCATCATGGATCCCTCTCTCCTTCGGGACTTCTACAGGGCCAACCCCGACGCCCCCGGGAGGTCGCCAGGAGGCGCCCCTCGGAGGGGGGGTCCTGTTACGGCTCACTCCTCCTCACCTTCACATGCAAGCACTGCTTAGCCACTCCCCCCTCTCTGACTACTCCATGGCTCTACTCAGCACACCTGCTCTCCTTCACCAATTATCTGCACCTGTCTTCCATCCTGCAATCAAGCACTGCCTCTACAAAAGCCCAGTCTGCCCTTCATTCCACGCCAGAGCTTCACATGTCAACATGTCTGGTAAAGTACAGGCAAAGCTTATTGTGTTGTTAAACTGAGTTATAGTGCTAGTTACACTTTTAGCTTTACACAACTTTCCCAGTTTATTGTTGTTCTCTGAAGACTGACGCTTCCTCTCCTCCTCCCCAGTGCTTGGATTCCCACGCTGTTTGGCCAACCTGGAGAGCCACCACCCTTCTACTACATTTCCCACTCCTTCCCCCTGTTTGTGAATAAACCTGAACTACCTTTGAACAAACGCCTCCTCTATTGCTGTGCACTTGGGTCACACTTACTAAACATAACAACTCCACTACATCTCAGAGGCAAATATTGTATTTGTACGCCACTACATTTATTTGCAAACTTTAGTTACTAGTTACTTTGGAGATTTTGATTATTATAAAAAAACATGCATTAACCACTTCCTCAGTATAGTAGACTATTTGAAAATAGCCGATCTACAAGCTCACAATACGTCGTGATGTGCTAGATTATGAGCTTGTAGATTTGCTATTTTCAAAAGATTTGTATACATTTGAAAACTTGAAATGGGACATTCTTAAGTACACTTTGATACCAATAATTTTGTACTTTTACTCAAGTAAATGTTGAATACCGGACTGTTACTTGTAACAGTATGTATTTCAATGTATTTCTATATTGCAGTATTGATACTTTTACTCAAGTACAAAATGTGATACTTTTTCCACCACTCCACTGCATATTGCAAGCTATACTCAGTGCAGCTCTGCTCATCATGGCTTGAAGCCACCTGGTGGTTGAATGGCCACTCCACATATTAAAATAAACCTGTGGGTGTGGCTGAGAATCTGGGGGTGGGTCTGTGGGTGTGTCTATCAGAGGTACCTCTGGGTTCTGATAAATGTCCTTTTGAGACTGAGGCAAAAAGGAATGGGACTCCACTGTAGGTCTACACTCTCAATTAGGGATTTCCCCAGAGGTTAATTTCACTGATGTGTACAACCTTTATTCAAATAGTTTCATTTGTATTGGTGCCGAGTGCGAAGCCAATAGGTTCATTGCGGACCGCTACAGATAAACTGTGGATATTAACCTACCAATAAGGACCCAGGCCAAATGCCATTGCGCAGTAGCCTACACCAACAAGTCTATGCGTGGTGTGTGCATAGCCGCATGTGAAACTATATCGTGCTGTATTTTGCATCATGGTCATGCCAGTCTCTATATGTCTCTCTTTTTCTCTCTAACACGCACGCACGCACACACACACACACACACACACACACACACACACACACACACACACACACACACACACACACACACACACACACACACACACACACAGACAGACAGTGACGTCAGGACTTCGGTGCTCTATAAGCTCACAATATAAAACTCAACGTACATTTTGCCACATTTTGTATTTGACAAATAAAGTGGTAAATAAAGATCCTGCAGATTTGCTACAAAGTGTTCTTGTGTTGATATTTCATATAGGCCCAACTTATTTTTCTGGTAGATAAATACAATCTACAAGGTGGTTAATCACTTTGAAGACCTACAGTATTCACAATAAGTATGCGTCATCAAAGTGATCACCCTTGAGTGATGAGCCTCTGTTCACATGCACTTCCTCTTTCAAATAATGAGATGATGATGAGATGATGGATTAGCCTCCATCCATTCACACCTCCAGTTCATCATCAGAGGTGGGGACAGGTTGGTAAGCATTGGGATGGATGGGCAATGATTAGCCTCCATCCTACCATGTTTTTCTGCTAAAATGGTGAAGTGTCCCTTTAATCGTGTGATTAATTGTAAATAAGTCATCCGTTTTTATCTGTTCACAATGTACCTTAGAGGGATATTTTTAAGTATAAATGTATATATTAAAGCACAAATAACATGCATTTTAAAACTGCTTTTAATATTTAATATCATATTGTCTATGTCCCTCAAAGTTATTTCTAATGGTTTGAGCCTCAATCACCACTCTGATATAACCAGGCCTTGTCATTTCTTTCTGGACTTTGAAAGCAGTTTTAGCTGCAGTACCACAATGTCCTGAGGTGGTGGGGGTGCTGATATGCAGATTATTTAATATTTGAGTCATTATAATACTGATGCTAGATAAAACCAGGCTTGTTTCCATTCCATGCCAGCTTGGAAAATCAACAATGGTGGACATTGTAAACAAAGTGGAAATGCAAATTTGGAACTGAAGACTGAAGAAGAGGAGGAATTATACAAAGTAGGGTGACATTGATGACATCACGATGAGGCCAAAATCAGTTGAGCTGTTCCTGAGAGCAATTTCCATTAAAACACCCATATGACATGAAAGCCTGGTTATTTGTGGGGATAGAAAACACATATGGGAGCGCCAAAAACACAAAAGAAATTGAAAAAGTTGAATTTTATGTTATAGGTCCTTTAACATGGGAGTGGAAGCTCTGTTCGCAGATGACATTATTGTATTTATTACAGAGCTATCAAACTCAATTCCGGCTACATTGGATGTAATTTACTTTGGAGAATATTCAGGCTATAAGGCAAATAATGCCAAATCATCTTTAATGCTGTTGAAACGATCCAGGAGAACACGTCTCTATGTTTAATTCAGTAGATGGCTTCATACATCTGGGCATAAAAATAGTTCCTGCATGTGGGGAAATTAGTTCAAGTCAATTTCAAAGTGAGGCTCTACAACAGGGGTATTCAACTAGATTAGGCCGGGGGCCACAACTGTAGTGATTTCCACGCAAAGCATGGAAATTTAGTTAAGGAAACACACAAAGAGGAAAAAGTCAGTTCGTTGTACATGGGATTAACGTGCAAAATTAGATTGACAGTACTGGTATTATCTACATGTCATGTGGGTCCATGCAGCTTCATTAATTAATGAAAAAATAAAAAAAACAATTTTTCGCGGGTGCAGTACTTTAGTTAGACTAGTCATTGGTCCGAAAAACGACAACCCACCTCAAACCCTAACCTAACCATAACCGCAAGCACGGGAGCAGGCGCTAGTCCGAGATGCGTCCGCATGTTGGACTAATGCTCCGTCGGATTTACATGCGGTCCCCATTTTTCGTGCGTGTGGACACGGCCCCCAGCCTGGTACCCTATAGTCAAAATATGCATGGCCCTTGAGGAAAGTTAATTGGGGAACCTTGAGGTAGAGGGGAAACAAGAACAGTCCCTTGTCCCTGGTATAGACAACAGGTATAGGTTCAAGCCTATATGAACTTACTGGAGTGTGTTTCCATGATTGGGAGCAAAATACTGGTGTGCGGATTTTAGTATTTTTCTACTGTTGAAGTTTAGTTTTTTGATCCAGCACCCAACCCAGCAGGATATGGCATGGGTGTGTCCCTTTATCATTGTTTTGATACCTTTGTATGTCTTGTAGGCCAGTGTTTCCCAACCTTTTTTGTCCCGGGGCACACTTTTCATAGCCTAAAAATCTCGGGGCACACCTAGATATACGGGGGGTGTGCATGTGTGTATGTATATATATATATATATATATATATATATATATATATATATATATATATATATATATATATATATATAATATAATATATATATAGTAAAACGTCTTTGATACTAAACACATAGTTTTGACAGAGTAAAACTTATTTGAACCCAATATACTTTTAAAAACACACATGACAGCACTCATCAAATAACTTTAAAGAGAAAGAAAGGGACAGAGACAGTGCCTCAGTTTCATCAATTTATTTTTGAAAACTCAATATACAAAATATAGCACACACATGTTCAATTTGTCAATGCAAAGTAATACTTCTAAATTAAAAAAAATGAGTTGTAAAAACAAGAACAAAAATATTTTGCCACAATACAATGGTCTTAAACTTGAGCACTTTGTACAAAGAGAAATATTTGATAAAAATAAATGAAAATAGTTCTGTCTTAGTGTGAACCTTGAGCTTGTTTTCCTGAACAAATAGTTTTTATCCTGGCTGAGACGCTGGACAAACTGACACGGAGCTCCTCATCAACTGCTCTCAGTCTCTCTCTGCGTTTGTTTTTTATGCAAGTCAGGCTTGAAAAGCTAAGCTCACACAGGTAGGTTGTGGAAAAGGGAAGCAGCACTCCCATTGCGCTGTCTGTGATGGCTGGATATTCTTTGCCAACAGCCAACCAAAACCTGTCCAGGCTTAGCTCCTTGAATTTCTTTTTCCATTCATAGTCCCCCTGTATGTCCAATAACTGCTCTCGCTCCAGCATTGGGCTGTTCACGTTTGGCGCGTTCAATGGGTCACGGACCCAGTCAAAGTCTTCGGCGGAAATTGGGGGGAAATAAATTGCAAATCTGTCCTCGAGAGTTTCCAGATGCTCAGAAATGACCCGACACAAGACACGATTGGTTTTGTATCCAGCGTTGCTGCAAGGAAACATGTCCAGCTTGCCCTTGCCTGCAGCCTGCCGCCAGATGGCGAGTTTGTTCCGAAATGAGTTAAGTTTTGTCGTGCTTGTAAGAATATTCTCATTTCGCCCTTGCATTTTCCTGTTCAGTTCATTCAGATGGACAAAAATATCCGCCATGTATGCTAGTCTTGCACACCAGTACTCATTTGCAAACAGTTCGGCATATTTGGATTGCTCAGCGGACAGAAAGCACTTTAATTCCTCCCTCAGTTCATATACACGCGACAAAACTTTTCCCCTGGAAAGCCATCGAACTTCGGTGTGCAACAGCAGAGTTTGATGTTCCGCCTCCATTTCCTCGCACAGTGTGGCGAACAGCCGGCTTTTCAGTGGTCTTGCTTTAATAAAGTTAACGACGCTTACTGCATCATCCAACACAACTGACAGGTCTTTTGGTAAAGTCTTTGCAACCAGCGCCTCACGGTGTAAAAAACAGTGTGTAGCCATGACGTCAGGATTAATCTCTTTCACTCGGCTAACAAATCCCTTGTATCGCCCGGTCATAGCTGCCGCTCCATCAGTGCACACACTGACACAGTCTTCCCAGGTTAAATTCCATTTCTCCAAATATTCCGATGTCACCCGGAAAACTTCCTCTCCTGTTGTATTTCCAGGCAGTTGTTTGCAAAACAGGTAATTCTCTCTGATGAAGTCACCATCCGTGTCACAATCAATGAATCTCACGTTTGCCAACAGCTGTGCGTGTCCACTTATATCTGTTGATTCATCCACTTGCAGTGCAAATTTTCCACTTGTCATAATTTTGTGCATGACAACACTCTCTATGTCTGCAGACATGTCTTCAATGCGTCGGCCAATTGTGTTATTTGAGAGTGGCACATTTGCTAATTCCTTTGCAGAATCTGGTGGCACCAAGCCCACACCCCCCGCGAGTTTGAATGAATTGGCTATTACCGTTTCTGCCAATGTATGTGGCAGTTTTAACTTTGCCAACATCTCTGCGATTTGGTAGCTTAATTCCAGACCTTTTTCAGAAGTCTTTGTGGTACTGCGTATCAAGAGACTTGCCTGCTTCGCTGTGTCTTTCTCCTTTTTTTCTTTCAAACTCACGAAAAAGTTTTTGTCCTTTGTAGCGAGTTCAACATGAGTGGTATCAAGGTGACGCTTCAGTTTACTGGGAACCATGCCGCTGTTTGCAAGCTTGAATCCACAAACGATGCACAGCGGAATCGGGTTAGTTGTATCCCCAGTAAACGTGAAGCCAAACTTCATGTAGTCATCACGGTAAAGTCTGGCAGTGGCTTTCTTTGTAGGCGTTGCGTTGGTAGTAGCCGGCAGCGAGGGGCTGCTGGCTGTGCCGTCGTCAGATGCAGGTGACCCGGCGGCGCATTGTGTGTTGCTGTCGGGTTCTGGTGGTGTCTTTCTGGAGGGAGCCGCGAAATGTAGAGTCGTCTGGATGCATCTCTTTTTGACTGCTGGTTCCATCTTGTAGTAGCTGTACAATGTGAGTGAGTGCCAAGCTAGGCTGTGCCCCATTTATACAGTAAAGTTGCCAGGCGAGTACAGGTGATTACAATGTAGGCTATGTCCTACTGATGAATTGAGTATAGCTACAATGGGCCACATCAGGGGCTGCAATTGGAGCAACGATGTGCCACAGGCACAATGCTTGTTCTAAAGGATCATGAGTTCTAGCACTGTTCTAAGACAATGGTAACTGTGTCTCATCAGCTTCTTATCTGAGTTAATCAACAGGCACTCACTCATGTGACATTCGTATTCCTCAGATGGCTTCAGAGCTGTGGCTTTTCAGAGTTGTACCTATCATAGGATGTATTGTACCTGTCATAGGATGTATTGTACCTATCATAGGATGTATTGTACCTATCATAGGATGTATTGTACCTATCATAGGATGTATTGTACCTATCATAGGATGTATTGTACCTATCATAGGATGTATTGTACCTATCATAGGATGTATTGTACCTATCATAAGATGTATTGTACCTATCATAGGATGTATTGTACCTATCATAGGATGTATTGTACCTATCATAGGATGTATTGTACCTATCATAGGATGTATTGTACCTATCATAGGATGTATTGCGAGAGGCAAATGATGCCACTAATCAGGGACGTGTGCCACCAAAAATGTGGAACGCCCTACCAACCGTCATTAAGACATGCAAATCCCTTGACTCCTTCAAAACCGCTCTAAAAGGGCACCTATGGACGGCTGCAATTCGAAACTGGCCCCCGTAAAATCGGAATCCCCCCCCACCCCTTTTTCCCCTCACTGTATATGTTTCTTTTCCCTTTTTACCTCCTTTATGATGAATTCCTGTTCTGTTCTTTGACTATATAGAAGTGTCTATTTGTACGTCTCTAAATGTTTTGATGAATTGAACAAGGTGGACCCTCTTGTAAACAAGTGTAATGCTTTATTGGGTCGTCCATTCACAGTTAACAGTCTTTGTATTGAGTTGTGCTTGAAATGTATACTGTAATTCTGCAAACTGTTAATAAATATTTCAATCAATCAATCAATCAACCACAATACCGCTTACTCGCCCAACACTGAGACATATCTTAGTTATGTCACCATCAATAGCCAATTAGGGACATGCGTACCATACATACATACCACCTTATACCTACCTTGAAGCGTACAGGTATACCTTACTTACATCACCGTCAACAGACAATAAGGGACCACCATTCTTACCGACATACATACATACATACATACATACATACATACATACATACATACATACATACATACATACATACATACATACATACATACGTTACCTTTTACCCTGCACCCAACATTGAAACATATCTTAATTACGTCACCATCAACAGCCAGTAGCCATCTCTACTAATTAAGACAGGTTCTGTGCGTAAAGTGATTGGCCTCTAGTACTAATTAAGACAGGTTCTGTGCGTAAAGGGATTGGCCTCTAGTACTAATTAAGACAGATTCTGTGCGTAAAGGGATTGGCCTCTAGTACTAATTAAGACAGATTCTGTGCGTAAAGGGATTGGCCTCTAGTACTAATTAAGACAGATTCTGTGCGTAAAGGGATTGGCCTCTAGTACTAATTAAGACAGGTTCTGTGCGTAAAGGGATTGGCCTCTAGTACTAATTAAGACAGATTCTGTGCGTAAAGGGATTGGCCTCTAGTACTAATTAAGACAGGTTCTGTGCGTAAAGGGATTGGCCTCTAGTACTAATTAAGACAGATTCTGTGCGTAAAGGGATTGGCCTCTAGTACTAATTAAGACAGATTCTGTGCGTAAAGGGATTGGCCTCTAGTACTAATTAAGACAGATTCTGTGCGTAAAGGGATTGGCCTCTAGTACTAATTAAGACAGGTTCTGTGCGTAAAGGGATTGGCCTCTAGTACTAATTAAGACAGATTCTGTGCGTAAAGGGATTGGCCTCTAGTACTAATTAAGACAGGTTCTGTGCGTAAAGGGATTGGCCTCTAGTACTAATTAAGACAGGTTCTGTGCGTAAAGGGATTGGCCTCTAGTACTAATTAAGACAGATTCTGTGCGTAAAGGGATTGGCCTCTAGTACTAATTAAGACAGGTTCTGTGCGTAAAGTGATTGGCCTCTAGTACTAATTAAGACAGATTCTGTGCGTAAAGTGATTGGCCTCTAATAATTGTGATGTGTGTAAAAGTAAGCGGTTATGTTTTGCTAGATGCAGGCTTGACAATGCAGATATCAGACAATTGTGGACATATATTGGGCCGAATTTTCTAACCCCACCATTTGGGGATTTAAGCATTGCTGCGCAAGGGTTGTTCCCCAAAAAAGGTGTTCTCTTCTGACACCAGCCTTATCCATAGAACATATGCGCTATAGAGCGTCGCAGTCCCGCCCCCTTTCATGACGACACCAGGCCCAGGAAATGAATCCCAATGCATTTTTTCCATAGACATTTCAAAAAGTAAAAACAAAAAACAAATAATTACAAAGAAGAAAAACAACAAAAAAAGTGTTGTAACCTGCCGTTTTTTGTACTTTCTAATTCTTTGTTTGGCCCAAAACATTGTGTTTATTGTCACGACAAGAGTTGGCTTTGTCTGTGGTGTAAACGTCTTTAAATAAATACTCTCTGAAAAGTCTATGAGAAAAATTAACAGGGATTTATTTTCCGGGTCTGTGACGCTCTATAGCGTGGCGTATACATTATGCATAGGTGTGGTTTGGGTGTACAGTATTAAAACCAATCACCGTGCTTTCTGCGCAAACCATTATCACCAGTGCAATCGTATGCCCTCTGCCCATGGAAGAGCCAATTGACAATCTCACTTCTGCTGATTATAGTAAAATTAGAATCTCAGAGATGTCTCCGGAATTAGGAGAGAAGGCGACCTCTGAATTTTGGGATATTGTGCGCACAGGCAGGGATGTTCAGCATATGCAAAATAGGCTGATAGCTGGAAAGTTCAATTCATTTATATATGAAGGATTCCCAATCTTCATTCACTTCTCCCGTGAAAGATCAAATCCCTTGTTGAGTGCGCATTGAGGACCATGTCCCGCCTTGTAAATAATAATAAATTAATAATTATAAATAATAATTAATTGCTTGAGCTGTATATTTTAAATACATAAACAGTAGAGAATTGAATAACATATCACAATCATAGGACATTACTAGCCTACTACTACTACTATTAATAATATTATACTTTTGATTGGATCTGTTGAAATCATATATAGGCCTACTCAAATGTGTATGTTGCGTGCTGAGAGAGAGAGAGAGAGAGAGAGAGAGAGAGAGAGAGAGAGAGAAAAGAGCCGTGGTAATGCAAGCCCAGCAGTTCATAATAAAGGTATGAGAATTGAATCACGTAATCATAGGACATTAACATACTCTTTGAATTTATAAACGGCTTGAAATTTGGGCGAGTTATGGCCAACTCAAAGTAATATGCATGTGGCTGCGATGTCCCGTGTCGGAATGGCGGCATTATTGAACAAAAATGTAAAGTACCACCACTCCGACAAACAAGAGTCAATGTCGAAGTGGCGAAATGGAGGGCTGACACCAGCAACGCCAGGTCAGGTATTTTCACATCTGTTCAGCCGTTTGAGCGTCTGTGAGATGGACGAGACAGACGTTCAGCAGAGCAGAGACGATACTCCATCCAGAAGCAACTGGATAGAAGTTAATGACATCGAGATGAAGACCTTTATTGGACTTTGTCTAGGAATGGGAATCCTGAAACTAACAGCCAGGCAGGATTACTGGCGGATAAAACGACCCCTGTCTGTCTGTCTGTCTGTCTGTCTGTCTGTCTGTCTGTCTGTCTGTCTGTCTGTCTGTCTGTCTGTCTGTCTGTCTGTCTGCCTGCCTGCCTGCCTGCCTGCCTTTCTGCCTGTCTGTCTGTCTGTCTGTCTGTCTGCCTGCCTGCCTGCCTGCCTGCCTGCCTGCCTGCCTGCCTGCCTGCCTGCCTGTCTGTCTGTCTGTCTGTCTGTCTGTCTGTCTGTCTGTCTGTCTGCCTGCCTGCCTGCCTGCCTGCCTGCCTGCCTGCCTGCCTGCCTGTCTGTCTGTCTGTCTGTCTGTCTGTCTGTCTGTCTGCCTGCCTGCCTGCCTGCCTGCCTGCCTGCCTGCCTGCCTGTCTGTCTGTCTGTCTGTCTGTCTGTATGATATCTGAGAAGAGCAAATAACCAGGCCAGTCTTTAGGGTAAGTTTGTCTTTACTGTTCAACTGTGAACATCACAAAACGGGACCTCAAAGCATACTGAATGGAGAGCAACCTGCATGTGGACACACCCCCCCAGCCCAGCACTTAAAGGAACAGAGACTATACTTACACAATAGCCAACAACAGCAACTATGCATGATTAATACACAACAGTCTGTCTGTCTGTCTGTCTGTCTGTCTGTCTGTCTGTCTGTCTGTCTGTCTGTCTGTCTGTCTGTCTGTCTGTCTGTCTGTCTGTCTGTCTGTCTGTCTGTCTGTCACAAATGTAACCAAATGGATCTGTGATAGATGGATAGATTCTAGGGCGTTCTAGGGTGTCTTTTCTAAAAGCCTTTTCAAAATCGGCCTTAGGTCTAAATGGGTTAAAACAAACATTATGAAGTGGTGTAGACGTGACGCCACATGACGTCACAATGAAAAGCCAGGCGTCGGAGGAGTCCATTGGTTCATGAGATGATCTTCATCTCATGAACCAATCACCGGCCTCTGTCTATGTGTCAATCATCAGCTGGGTGAAACGGAACATAAAATGTCCCTGCAAATCTCAGTCATCGTCTATGCTTTGACCAAATAAACGGCCACTTGCACTGTTACCTTCCAACTTATATTTCATGGGCTGTTCGCTGCCGTTTGCTGTTGTCCATGGCTGCCAATTCCCACCTGATGTTGTGTGGCAGTGCCGACTGCTCCATATTGTACTGAATAACTGATAGCTTGCATAACGTCTTCAGACTAGGACTTAAGTCTAAAATGTAAAGGTGGGCAGGCGTGTTCCTTCCCCCAAACAGAATGACACGATCCCCCACCATGCAACAGCACATCCCTAACGTCGGACATGGGCCTTTGCCAGTGGGTCCGACCTTCTTGCAAGAGAAGGTCTCTGGATTGAATTTCCACAGATCATTAAAGTTCCTGTCCAGTGTCCAGTTTCTTCCACCAAATATATAGAGGTCTTCATTGTAGGCAAAGGTTGAATGACCCCAGCGTCCTTCTGGAAGAAGCTGTGCAGAAGTTGTGTTCAGCCAGAGGTTTGTCTCTGTGTCAAACACTCTAATTGTGTTGTCGTGGACCCCTCTGCCCCCGAATACAAACATCTTTGTCCTGATGACTGTGGCAGAGTGATACAATGAAGCAGGCTCTGGAGTAGTACTTCTGCTGTTAATGAAAGACCAGAACATCGTGGTGGTGTCCAACCTGAACATGTCATTAGTCCTGACCGATCCGCCGTAGACATACATGGCCTTCCCGGAGACACAGGCTGAGTGGCCCCTGCACGCCTCTGGAACTGTCCCATGGACCTCTGGCTTGAGCCATCTGTGGGTGTCGACGTTGAATGCATAAAGGTCATTGCAGACTTCTGCGCGGTACTGATTTGTGTACTTGAACCCCCCGAAGATGTAGATGACATCTTCTGCCAGCACAGCGGTGTGGTCAAAGCGCTTGGTGGGAACATGAAGGTGAGAGTGTCCTCCTTCAGCTGTAACTGGGGGCAAGTTCTTCCAGCGCAAAGACACTGTGTTGAATACATCGACCACAATCATAATATTCGTATTGTTGTCGTCCATGTAGTAGCCTCCAAATGAGTACACATTGTGCTCCACGGAAACAGCAGCGTCACTGTTTCGTTTCTGTGCTCCGTTCAATCTCACCGCCCAGGAAAACATCTCTCACACCAGCAACACTATGTATGAATGAACACTTGAAATCATCTCCCTGTGACAGAAGGAAGTTTTCTGTGCAATCTTACATTTATATTGGTTCAGCGGCACAAACGTCATATACAATCTGGCCAATCTGTGATTTTTTTAATCCTTTATTTACCCAGGGTAGTAGCTGAGCACAAGTGCTCATTTTCAGCAACGCCCTGCACATAGAAACACACACACACACACACACACACACACACACACACACACACACACACACACACACACACACACACACACACACACACACACACACACACACACACCTGGCACCTGACCAGTACAAGCTGACCAGTACAACCACAGTCTTATACTGTTGGCCACTAAGCAGCTCCAGGGGGAGCAGTTGGGGGTTCAGTGCCTTGCTCAAGGGCACTTCAGCGGTGTTGGGTGAGTGATGACAATCACTTCCCCACCCAGATGTTTCCTGCCCGTCCAGGGAATCGAACCGGCAACCTTTCGGCAACAAGGGCGCTCCTCTAACCCTTAGGCCACCGCTGCCCCAATATGATTCGTTGTGTTGGCCAGTCAAGGGAGGCAGATTGATCACCATAGCCGCTTCAGCGGAGACATGCTCTGGAAATCCCCCCATGCTACACAGCACCTATTCAGCATGTGTTTTGTTTTTTTCTTGTTTTTTGAGTGGTGCAAACCACTCCAACAACTGGCTTTGTTAGTACCTGTGTGTGTGTTTGTGCCTGTACGGGTGAGCATGGTTGCTATGGTTGATACCGACATCACGTCAGAGTGATCTCAAAAAAGCTTATAATCAATCTCTATCATTACTCTTCAACAGATGTAAGGCATAGTAGCAAAAGATCAGATTGGAGATATTTCACTCTAGTGAACTATTCAGTTGGTTTTGGTGACGTCACTAACATCACCAACATCACAATAAATGTGTAGTTGCACCACTCCGTTCACACGGGTGTGTTTTTTTTTTACAAAATGCAAGGACATTTACTTCATCGCTTTTCAAACATACAATTAAAATACAATATGAAACTCAAGAGCTTAAAACCACAGCCTAATTGCAATACAGCAGGCATAAGACACTGAACCCCAAATTCCTCCCGATGTGCTGGTTGGCACACACACACACACACACACACACACACACACACACACACACACACACACACACACACACACAGAGAGAGAGAGAGCAGCAAAGTCATTATTCTCCCACATCAGTTCCTGTAAATGTCTTCTTCCTCGAAAAAACATACTGTTCAAAAAAGAGATGCGTGTGGAGCGGAGAGGTGGTACGGTATGTGTCACCGAAACACATCATTATCCCTGCAGGGTGTGTGTGTGTGTGTGTGTGTGTGCGTGCGTGCGTGTGTGCGTGCGTGCGTGCGCAAACGTGCAGTGTGTGTGTGAAAGATATCCACCTCATCATGGAAGCAGGTTTCCGCCACTGCATATCAATAGTTTCCTCCATACTAGAGCAGTGGTTCTCATTTCTACAGTTATGTGGAGTTATGGGAGCAGCAGGGATCATCATCATGTCCGTATACAACAGTAACACGGACAGAGACCTGGGGCTCCATCTTATGCCACCCTTATCTCTTATCCCAAAACTAATTTGCCATTTTTTACTATTTAAAAAAACCTTTTAAAATAGTAAATCAACTGACTGTGAGAAAACACTAATGTTACTGCTACTGAATTAGTTACATTTTCCCTAGAAACAGACTGTATCAAATATGAGGGACTGACTGTCATAAACGATATTACAGAGACACCTCCCCGACAGCATCGCCGGGGCAGTGTGTTTATTTTTGGACCACAATGCTTATATGAGACAATAATGATTGCATGTTATTCTCCATAGAGAGCGAGTGTCACGTTCCGTGACCTGTTACGGTATGTCAACCTGCTGTGATTTCATGGGTGCGTTCGGAAATTCGCCCTGAACGCACTGGTGTGCTCTCTTGTCGTTCGTTTATTCAGTGCACTCGGTGCGTTGTCGTTCGAAAATCCAGTGCGCTGCGCACCGGGTGTGCCGAGTGCCCGCACTGAGCGACCCTACCCTGAAGCTGGGGTTGTCCGGTGTGAATGCGTCACAGCTGTGGTCATTCGTAAATAAGGCACACTGAACGCACTCTGTGACATCACCACCCACCACACTCAACAAACTGACCACATTCCCGGTGCGCATTTCCGAACGCACCCCATATGTTCCTTGGTTCTTTTGGGTTTTACTCTTGTTTACCTTTTATTTTGTAGTATGTAGTGTCTTTTGGTTTCCTGTGTTGCTCATGTTTACCTGCCTTGTCTAACCCTGTGATTAGTGTAGTTTTCTCCACCTGTGTCTTGTTAAGTCTTCCAGCCAATCAGCTGTGTCCTGTTAGTCTCCCAGCCAATCAGCTGTGTTGATTTGTCAGTTGTATTCACCTGTGTCCAGTTACTAGTCCCTGTCTATGTATATGCCCTTGTGTTTTGAGTTCTCTCTTGGTTCGTTGTTTATTGTCACTGTGAGTATTTGTTAGAACCTTGTTTCTTGACTCCTCGTTTGCCTTGTATATTAGATCCCCTAGTTTTCCCAGTTTAGTGGGATCTCTGAACTTACCACAAAACTAAAACCAAAATTAGCATTTCTCTATAGAAAGAAAGCCTGCTTTGATTTCAACAGTAGAAAACATTTGATTCAAAGCACAATTGTATCTGTTATTGACTATGGCGATGTTATAGAGACCACCTGTTTCTAAATGTCACATAATGCAGGAGGCAGCAAAATGTTGTGTTATTGAAAACAAGCACTTCCAAACTCTGACATTTAGAAAAATAATCAAAATGCAGGGCATTTCTTGGCAGAAAGTAGCTCATAACATTTCTATGATGGATTTTTATGAAACACAAACTTTGCAGATAGAAAGAGGATAATTCAAGCTTTTCGTACAGCTGCAATGTTGGTGAATTTAACATTGTTTAATGCAAGCAGACAGGACTTTTCTGTTTGGATGTATGGGCTGTCAAGGCCAGAAAGTAGTGTTTTGCCACTCGGTGGGCATAACTTCCAGGTACGATGATGTCACGCGCATACCTGCATGCACCACTGGATGCAATCCATCACTCTGCCCTCCGGTTTATAACCGGAGATGGGTTTCTCACTCATCACTGTAGCCTATAGACTTTATGAGAAGGTTGGTTGGCCATCATTGGCTATAATGAATTGCATTTTTATAATAATGAATTGCATTTTTATAGCACTTTTCCAAGTGCTCAAAGCGCTTTACAATGGTTCATTCATTCATACATTGGGAGGTGAAGCGGCGAACAGTCGACGCCAGCGTCCTCACTTCCCACATTCACACACCAATGGTGGCGAGCTTACACCGACCGACTCATTGGAGGCAATGTAGGGTTCAGTGTCTTGCCCAAGGACACTTCGACATGTGGACAGGAGGAGCCGGGATTCGAACCGCCGACCCAGGGATCATTGGACGACCTGCTCTACCTCCTGAGCCACAGCCGCCCGAGCTATGAGACGAGAACAGCATTGCACTGTTTTTATCTGTACATAGGTTTAGGTTTATTTATTTAGCACATAGTATAAAAAATAGACAATACATATCAAAGAACAAAAATACAATGCAAGGAAAAGGAAGAAGCCAGCTGGCTTATTTGGAATCCTTTCCTGTATGGAAGAGGTCATTGATTAAGCAGATTAAAAGTTCATTAAGAACAATACAAAAGACTACAAGTTGGCAAAGGGAGCAGTTGGCAAAGGGAGCAGCTATAAAGGCTTACTTAAGAAATGACCTAACTGTCTTTGCAGTCTATTACAGCCTAAAGCAGTGGGCCATCATCACACCCGTTCTCAACACTACTTTCTATTAGACATTCCTGATATTAATTCTGAACTGGGTAAGACTGCCTTTCAATACTATGCCCCCCCACATATGGAACTGTCTACAATCAGTCTTAAAACTGAAGAACTTGATTTCACTTGATCGATTTAAATGTCTTGTATGGAATAATTTGACATAGCTGTGTCAATCTGAATTGTTTATTTTATTATATTTTTTCTTGTAATGTACAGTATCTGTGTTAATGTTTATGTACAGTGTAATCAGGGCGTCATTGTAAAAGAGAGCTGGTTCTCAATTGACTTCCCTGAATGAAAAAAAAAAGGTGAAAGAAAAAGTGTTTTCCCTTTGTACTCCTTGTACTCCGTGTTCTGACTGGCTACCAGTATGTTTACCCTTTGTACTCCTTGTACTCCGTGTTCTGACTGGCTACCAGTATGTTTACCCTTTGTACTCCGTGTTCTGACTGCCTACCAGTATGTTTACCCTTTGTACTCCTTGTACTCCGTGTTCTGACTGCCTACCAGTATGTTTACCCTTTGTACTCCTTGTACTCCGTGTTCTGACTGCCTACCAGTATGTTTACCCTTTGTACTCCTTGTACTCCGTGTTCTGACTGGCTACCAGTATGTTTACCCTTTGTACTCCTTGTACTCCGTGTTCTGACTGGCTACCAGTATGTTTACCCTTTGTACTCCTTGTACTCCGTGTTCTGACTGGCTACCAGTATGTTTACCCTTTGTACTCCTTGTACTCCGTGTTCTGACTGCCTACCAGTATGTTTACCCTTTGTACTCCTTGTACTCCGTGTTCTGACTGCCTACCAGTATGTTTACCCTTTGTACTCCTTGTACTCCGTGTTCTGACTGGCTACCAGTATGTTTACCCTTTGTACTCCTTGTACTCCGTGTTCTGACTGCCTACCAGTATGTTTACCCTTTGTACTCCTTGTACTCCGTGTTCTGACTGGCTACCAGTATGTTTACCCTTTGTACTCCTTGTACTCCGTGTTCTGACTGCCTACCAGTATATGTTTACCCTTTGTACTCCTTGTACTCCGTGTTCTGACTGCCTACCAGTATGTTTACCCTTTGTACTCCTTGTACTCTGTGTTCTGACTGCCTACCAGTATGTTTACCCTTTGTACTCCTTGTACTCCGTGTTCTGACTGCCTACCAGTATGTTGACCCTTTGTACTCCTTGTACTCCGTGTTCTGACTGCCTACCAGTATGTTTACCCTTTGTACTCCTTGTACTCCGTGTTCTGACTGCCTACCAGTATATGTTTACCCTTTGTACTCCTTGTACTCCGTGTTCTGACTGCCTACCAGTATATGTTTACCCTTTGTACTCCTTGTACTCTGTGTTCTGACTGCCTACCAGTATGTTTACCCTTTGTACTCCTTGTACTCCGTGTTCTGACTGCCTACCAGTATATGTTTACCCTTTGTACTCCTTGTACTCCGTGTTCTGACTGCCTACCAGTATGTTTACCCTTTGTACTCCTTGTACTCCGTGTTCTGACTGCCTACCAGTATATGTTTACCCTTTGTACTCCTTGTACTCTGTGTTCTGACTGCCTACCAGTATGTTTACCCTTTGTACTCCTTGTACTCTGTGTTCTGACTGCCTACCAGTATGTTTACCCTTTGTACTCCTTGTACTCCGTGTTCTGACTGCCTACCAGTATGTTGACCCTTTGTACTCCTTGTACTCCGTGTTCTGACTGCCTACCAGTATGTTTACCCTTTGTACTCCTTGTACTCCGTGTTCTGACTGCCTACCAGTATGTTTACCCTTGCCTGTACCTTTGTACTCCTTGTACTCCGTGTTCTGACTGCCTACCAGTATGTTTACCCTTGCCTGTACCTGGACTTTGATGACTGCCTACTACTCCTTTGGTTTGGTGAAATAAATACGTTAATTTGAACTCAGCTGCCTCTGCCTCTCATCTTGCACTTGGGTCCTAGCCTACACTGTCTTGACTCGAACCGTGACAGAGAGTGACATCCGGACTTCGGCGCTCTATTGGTCAGCGTCTGAAACAGCATTGACTTGGAATGATCTGGTTCAGAGTTGGAAAAAAGAAAACACAGTGGTCCGGGGATGCCCATGCAGGGGTCCTTGCGGGGGTTCCACGGGGCCCCCCAGCAGAATGTGTTAATTCCATCAAAATATGTTATATATATATATAACACTTTTACCCTATTTTGTACTTTGTCTATTCAAAAGTATAGCACATCTACATGCTCACATGTCGCAATGCAACGCTTTGTGAGCTTGTAGATCTGCTATTTCTTTTTTAAATCTTGGAACATTGTGAAAGTCTTTGAATACTTGTTCAACACAAATTGTCTATGGTGTTCCCTAGCTGGCACGAAATAGTTTTTAGATGGGGATTTGCGGCCAATTACATATCAATTTGGGGTACATGAAATGAATGTTTGAGAACCACTCGTAAAAAATGGTTGCTTAGTTGGTTAACCTTCAAAACCATGTAATGTAGCTTGCCCAAGCACTGGTAAGAGACAAAGTGCAACTCGTAATTACTCTTTTGGAGTATTGCTGTCCACACACATTCAATATTTCATTCATATTAATGGTTTTGCCTCACATTTGTTGTGAATTTTCATTTGTCTAAATGGCAGCCTCTGGTGGACAGTTTCCATTCTCTCCATAATGAGACACGTGTTTGCCATCACATAACTCACTAGCCAATGACAGTCCTGGTTGTGCCCTTATAGCCCGTGGACCCCCCATTTGAAAAGATATGCCAGGGACAATTTACAATTTACAATTTAGGCATTTAGCAGACGCTCTTAATCCAGAGCGACTTACAATAAGCAAGAACAAAAGCATGGGAATACATCACATATGTAAAAAGCATTTATCGCGAAACATGCGTAAGCTAAGAACGTGACTAGAACATATCTATATAATGACACTATACATATAAACTATAACTAGAACATATCTATATAATGACACTATACATATAAACTACACATATATGCTATACTATGCTGTACATATATACTATGAAGTGCTATGACTACTATACACTATATACTATGAAGTGCTATGACTACATACAATGCACTTATTGTGCTGTCTACATGACATGCTATAAGTCTGTTTCAAATGCTATATAAGTCTAAGAAGTGCTGTCTAAGGGGGGTAGGGTAAGTGCTATGGGCCATGATGGAGTCTGAAAAGGTGGGTTTTCAGACTACGGCGGAAGATCGGGAGTGATGCTGCAGTTCTGATTGCAACGGGAAGTGCATTCCACAGTTTTGGGGCCAGAAGGGAGAAGAGTTTGGGACGTGTGGAGCGTTGTCCCGGCGTTTTTAGTGAGGGTACTTCCAGCTTCCCTGCGTTGGCTGATCTGAGTGCGCGGGAGGGTTTGTAGGGTTCAATCATGCTGGCAAGATATGGGGGAGCCATACCTTTGGTTGCTTTAAATGCCAACATCAGAGTTTTGTATTCTGTGCGGGCAGCGACCGGGAGCCAGTGCAGGGAGCGGAGCAGGGGGGAGACATGTGAGAATTTTGGCTGGTTGAAGACCAAGCGAGCTGCGGCATTTTGGATCAGTTGGAGAGGGACCCCCATAAGAGAAGATTTGTATGGCTCTAGCAGTGATTTTCAACCCGTTTAATTTCAAGGACCCCCAGTTTGACATGCATTAGTCTACGGACCCCCCCATTTAATAGCATTTCTATCTCTGGGATCCCCAATTTATATTGTAAAATCAGTGGTAATTTAACTCTGAGAGCGTACAAATGGAACCAAATGGACCCTTATGTCAGAGTTACAGACATAAGTTGTCCATTTGGTTCCAAATAATCATTTAGCTGGGTCCCCCCTGGAACTCCCTCAAGTACCCCTGGGGGTCCCCGGACCCCACTTTGGGAACCACTGCCCTAAATGATCTGATGTGAAGAACATCAGAAGAATTGGATTTAGGTTGTCAATCTGAACGTTAACCTTTTAAGTCCAACTTAAGTCCCTTTTTAAGTGCAGATCTGAGCTCTGAGTTATTTTTAAAACACAAGGTCACATTGAGAAGAAGGTGAACAGCAGGACACACAGAGACACAGATTGCAGATGGAGGAACAATTGAGCGGCGGGCAAACTGCTCCCAATTCTAATGAGGCTAGACTCAGTCATGTGTTAACCCATTTTGGGCGGGAACCCCTTTTGGTGTTGTAAAGCATTATGTTATACTTTAGCTATTGAAAAATAGCAGATCTACAAGCTCATATGAACTTGTAGGTCTGCTATTTTTGAGAATTCGTGAAAATGTGGCGCAAATCTTTGAACATATTATTTCAGAGTGAACGTTTTTAACTCAAATCTTTGCTCCCTGGAACAACATATTTTCAGATGGGAGTCGGCCGTCAATTTCATATATTTTTGGGGGTTCTTGACATGAAAATGTTTGAGAACAACTGACCTATAGAAACATGGGTTTTTCAGAAAACTGTCATGATTTAGAAGACATTTTGTAGAATCGGTCTCGGTCGAAATGTGTTAAGCTGCGGTGAGGGTGTACGTAGCACAGTGCCAACAGCTTTAATGAACACATACTGCAGGCGTTAGTATTAGTAAATATATTGCTCAATTGTGAATTAAACGCAGCCCTTGAAATAATACAAAACTCCTTCTACAAAAATCTGCTAAATTTAGGCATTTAGCAGACGCTCTTAATCCAGAGCGATTTACATTAGGCAAGAACAAAAAGCATGGCAATACATCACATACATAAAAAGTAGTTATCATGAAACATGCGTAAGCTAAGAACGTAACAGTGGAGTATATCTATATGATGAAACTATACACACATGCTGCTATGACTACATAAAATGCAATTCTAGTGCTGTCTACGTAACATGCTATAAGTCTGTATAAAATGCTATTTAAGTCTACGTAATAGATATTCTGATATTTCTCACTACAGGGATCAAGGACTCATCTCGCACATCATGGTCAGAGATATACTCTCGTCTAGGGCCTAGGCCATGCAGTTCCCAACCTTTTCAGGATCAGGGCCCGATTGGAAATCTCAAAGGCGTTCGTGGCCCACCCATCTGACCAACAAGGGGAATACCACTCATTTTCAACATTGAACTATGTAATTAATATACTAATGGTAAATGGTAAATGGTGCATTTATATAGCGCCTTTATCCAAGGCGCTTTACATAGATTGTGCATTACATTCACCCATTCATACACCGATTGCAGCGGGAAGCCATGCAAGGTACCAACCAGCACATCGGGAGCAATTTGGGGTTCAGTGTCTTGCCCAAGGACACTTCGACATGTAGCCAGGAGGAGCCGGGATTTGAACCCGCCGACCCATGGAACATTGGACGACCTGCTCTACCTCTGAGCCACAGTCGCCCCCATATACCTTAGAGTTGTTGTGTGGAAATAATAAAAAAATTCCCCCCCCCCTCTTCTATTTAGCCTAGAACTGGAGGTCTAGAACCTGGTGTCATGTGATCAGTGACATCATCACAAAGTTGTACTCTTTGGCCATAGACTCTGGGGCGTATGTTCTCGAGAGGGGGGAACATTTTATCATACTTTAAAGTTCCTATTTCCGGTGTCACAATGAAAAGTCATTTTTCAAGGTTTGACAAGTCTTCAATGAGGAGATTGTATGTGCACATTGAGTAACTGCATTTAGGCCATGGGTGCTAAAAAGCACAGGTAAAACATATCGGCACACTGGGTTAAAGCTCCTGGCAAACAATTGTATTAATAGTGCAACATTTCGACTACATAGTATGTCTTCACCAGGCAAAGCTTTTTGTTTTACAGAACAAATGCCATGACGTTTCATTTACACAGGTTGAGGCTGTGGGCGCCTCAGAATGAAAACATTGCATTAAGCCCGAGGCAAATCAGCTCTAGCAGATATTCTAATCATGTTAGCGTTTTCCCAAGGAGCTTAACCCGCTGTTCTGTCATTGTCATCTCCCTTTACCTAACTGCACGCCGTTCAGTGTGTCAGCTTCAGGGGTGTACAGAAGCATTCAAGGTTTTGCTGTTTGTTTGCAGAGAAGGCCCTGGGAAGAAAGAACATACGTTGCTGTCGGGAGGAAACCTCATAACATTTTTGAGGTTTTAGATTTTTTTTGGGGGCGCATAAATCAGTGCTATTGAACACCCTTTACGTCTGTGTGTTGTTTCGAAAATATTGAACCAATGGAAAGTAGTAAAAAGTGCTTTGGACAAAACCTCTTAACTCCATTGGACCCTCACAATGTCTGCTAAAGCAACTAACTCCACCACCTCTCCCCCTCTCATGGAAGTAATTGACAATATATAAAGTTACAACGCCAACTTTGATGAGGCTGTATTGCTTTGTTTTAAAAATATATATAAGGTTTTCTTAATAATTGAAACATTTATATTTTTCATTTCCTGAAAAATGAACATTTTGGAGTTATGAGGTTTCCTCATAACTCCAAAAGATAACCATTCTGTGGGCAAAATGCATGGCTTCACAAGTATCAGTAAAATCACACTTCTTTCTGCGAGAGAGAGAGATGCTGGAAATTAAATGTATTCAAAGGGGGGGGGGGGGGGGGGGGGGGGGTATAGTGATGTAGTGATGTACTGTTAGCCAATGTTGAACAGGCTTATCGTACAAGGACTCGCCCCTCCAGGAGGAGGATGAATTCAATTTCAATGATAACAGCATCCTAAGGTTAGCAAGGAATATCACCTCTAATGCTAAGCATTTGTTGTATGGAGAATATAGGTTGCTACCTTCAGGAAGGAGATATGGTGTACCAGCGTACAATAAGGTCAGACTAAAGAGGTCCTTTGTCCACCAGTCGACTTTGACTTTGAGTTGTAGTAGCCACAGGGTAATCTAGGCGGTGGATATTGCTCTTGTCTTCATGTATGTAAATTGTCTTGTTCTTTGTGCTGTGTCAAATGTGTTCTGCATACTTGGCTGCTGGGTCGCAAGACACATTTCAGTGTGAACTGACAATAAAGTACTATATCATATCATATCATATCATATAAGATGTACAAAGGACCCCAGCGGAAACAAGCCATAGTGCTTTCTTGGGTTTTACCCATTTAGAGCTGAAAAACCTCATGTTTCTATGTCAGTGGTTCTCAAACTATTTCATGTCAAGGACCACAGACCCCCACAGACCCTCATCTGAAAGTATGTTGTTCCAGGGACCCCCCCCCCCCCCCCAGAAGCAAAGATATGAGTACTATCTCTCTGTAAATCCCTGTCTAAATGTTTTATTTACCAACTGTTCACTTTGGATTTAATTTAATCTATAGATGAAAAGGAAGTAACGCCACATTTGGTTGGTTTGCAAGCCTTGGCTTGGGTTGGGTTTGTTTAGCCGCTGTCACATTTCCACACACACACACACACACACACGCACGCGCACACGCACGTGCACACGCACACGCACATGCACACACAGAAAAAAAACTCTACTGTCACAATGGCACATTCCGTTATATAATTCATGCAGCACATTCAGTGAATGTATAAAAATTGTATAAGGAGGTGCAGTGCCACTGTCGTAGGTCCTGATAAGAGCTCATACCAAATACCAATATGGTCATTCCCTCTTCCAGGAGTCTCTGAGCTGTGGTGAGATAGAAAGAGTGTTGGATGTTTTGTGACGGCATGAATCTTTGCAACTGTCTCATGTGGTAGGTACAGACACGGCCTCGTTTTCTTTGCCACGGGTGCGCACAGCCTCTGCCACGGTTGAGGTACTTGAAGCTGTCCGCCCTCCTCTCCACCGGCTCATCGCTGATCAAACAGGCGCATATGTATGACCTTGGTTGCTCTTCACAGAAGTCCACAATCATCGCCTTGCTCTTGCTCTTGCCTACAGTACAGTATTCGAGAAGAGACCGTTTTCCTCACACCATTTAATTGGCCCTCTAGCTCCTCCAGGCTCTCTCGTCATCATTTGAGATATAGGGTGCGTTCGGAATGCGCCCTGAACGCACTGGTGTGCTCTCTTGTCGTTCGAAAATCCAGTGCGCGGCGCACCGGGTGTGCCGAGGGCCCGCACTGAGCGACCCTACCCTGAAGCTGGGGTTGTCCAGTGTGAATCGGTGTGATTGCGTCACAGCTGTGGTGGTTCGTAAATAAGGCACACTGAACGCACTCTGTGACGTCATCACCGCCCACCACACTCAACAAACTGAGCACATTCCCGGTGCGCATTTCCGAACGCACCCATAGGGTTCATCACAACTGTGTCGTCGTCAGTAAACTTGACGATGGTATTCGGGCTGTTCCTATAGGCATATACTGTACATGTAAGAGGTGCAGAGGGACTAAATAAATAGCAGTATACACAGCCCTGGAGGGCTTCTGTATTCAGGGTGAGGGTGGGTGGTAGAGATGTGTTTTCCCACCCTGACCACAATGGTGTCTGGCAGGGACGAATAGTTTTCATAATCCTCATGGGGGCCCGTGCCACTCTATCTGTGACTGTGATCAGCTCCTCACACACATACCTACCTGGCAGGTTAAGCACCCAGATTAGCATTTCAATGCCTGATCTGCATGTGTACAAGGGACAGGCAACGCGGTCCAACCCCCACCACCCCCCGCCCCGGACAGTGAGGAAAACAGACGTGTTAAGGTGCCAGACTTGGATGGTTAGAGCGGCGCGATTGTATACACAGTCAATGCAAGACGAGAATTGCGCGAACGGGTGCGACCTGATGCGGCACAAACGGGACGAACCGAGGAGAATATATATTCAGGTCCAATTCCTCATGGGGGCCGAGATCCCTGGTCCAATTCCTCATGGGGGCCCTGGCCCCCCGGCCCCCACAGACTCTACTTCACTGTCTGGCAGTCAGTAAGTCCAGTATACCCAATCACACATTGTAGGGCTCACACGTCTGCCATTTTAATGACCAGCATATCGGGGATGGTGTTGTTAAAGGCAGATCGAGCTGCAAATCAATGGACAGCATCCCGACATACTTCCCTGCCTTGTAGTTGTCAAGGTGTCCATAACACGTGGACCACGATGGAATTTTAATAACCATAGCTGGGCCTGGCTGTGCCACAAAAATAGTAACAACTGAGCCAATTAACGAAAGGGTGCAGCGAAGCTGTGTTCCCATATAGTTGATTTAGGCAACTATCCATTTTGAATCTAGACCAGGCATCATATATGCAATTCTGTTATTAGACACACTATTACACAATAGTATACAATGAAGCTGTTTTGGACTCTGTGTTTCACCTGGAGCCTCTTCAATGCAGGTACGGTAACTCAACTTTTTTTAGATCGACACCCAAAAAGAGAAAGAAAAATATGTCTCCCCAGGACCCAAACTAGTGAAAATAGAAATAGCAGATCCACACGCTCACATGTCACAATGTGACGTGCACTGAGCTATTTTCACTATACTTCTTAAAAGTATTTTTTTTTTAATGGAATTATTTTGAAAAAAACATTTGAATTTGTTTCTAGGGGGGAAGAGACATGCAGCGATGGTTGTCGGGGACCGGGACTCGAACCTGCAACGCGCTGCAAGGCATGGACTACCAGGCTAGGTACCCGGACCACTAGGCCAACCCGGGCACACATGCACTCGTTTGAGGAGCACTGCTCTTACAGCTTTGCAGTGGAGCGAGACGGACACGGACCAAAGGATTTGGACTTGGAACATGGCAGAACAACGGGCCAGCTCCCAGTGGTGGAAAGTAAGTCATTTTGAGTTGCTTTTACTTTACTTGGGTATTTTCAATTTTCAATACTTTTACTTCTACTCCACTACAATTATTTGAAAACCGTAGGCTAGTTAGTTACAATGTAGATTTGAACTATTATTACAAAACATACATTAACTTAGCTTGAAGATACATTTTATACACTAGTATTGATACTAAGAAAATATATTTTTACCTTTTCCACCAATGCCATATTGATACTTTCACTTGCCAGCTCCTAAGAGCACTGAGTGTCGGTAGAAGATTGTGCGTGCGTGCGTGCGTGGGTGTGTGTGTGTGTGTGTGTGTGTGTGTGTGTGTGTGTGTGTGTGTGTGTGTGTGTGTGTGTGTGTGTGTGTGTGTGTGTGTGTGTGTGTGTGTGTGTGTGTGTGTGTATTCTGAATGTGGGTTCTTGTTCTTGACATGGTACAGCGCTTGTCAAGCGGCACTCAGAGCCCGTAGCAGCACTGCTCTGGAGTGGTCTCGAGTGGCAGATTACATGTTCCAATACATCAGACACTCCACGATACAGCCATGCTCCATTGTGTTCTGTTCACATGCTCAGACAGACAGACAGACAGACAGACAGACAGACAGACAGACAGAATAGGTAACAAGTTGGTAGACAGAGATATATAGAGAGAGAGGGAGATAGTTGAGAGATAGAACATAATAAGTGTGAAAGAAGGAAGAGAGTTAAACTAAGTTTGTGTGGCAGTTCACCCCGCCACTGATATGTATTATTTAACAGACTATAATAGGTTTCCTGTGTTATTTTGTCTTGAGGAGTGATATGTGTTTGACACTATTGTATGATTGATGATTGATTGTTAATTGGCTCCAGTGTATATTATGTGGACATTTTATATTATTATTATGTGACACTAAAATGTATGTTATGAATTGTGATGTCTCTGGACATTGGGAATGCACTGGGGTGATTGTGGATCAATCCAGGGTTGGTTTGGTCCATATGGGAGGGGCCTAGCCTTTATAAGGAGCACCTGCCACTGCCCCAACAATCAAAGTAGGGTTGCACAGCGGCAGACCTAGAGAGAGCCAACCTGGCCTGTGGGCTGTAAATACTTATTTTTGTGTGCTGTTTTGAACACCCATTTCATGTGGACGATCTGCTTAAGGTGAATAAATATACATAATTTTGATTGTACGGCTGCCTCAAAAGACTCTTTTGGTTTTCAATCCTATTCTACTGTTTGAGTATTTTGGACTATTTTGCCTAGTTTTGGGTAATTAGAAGAGCTGATTCAAGTGCCTTGTTTGCACACACTACCTCGCACTGAGTCAAAGTGTGACATGTCAAGAGTTTTGTTGTGTTTTGCCAGTTATTTGGGGGGCCACTTGCAAAATCCGGACGACTGGCCCATAGGTTGGGAATCACTGAGGTAGAGTAAAGTGTAACGTATACCTTGTTGCTGTCCAGGCTGTGTGTATGTACGTATATATATATATATATATATAAAACTGGGATTGTGGCCCTCAGAGGAACACAACCAATTGCCAGGCAGAGCCATGGTAACTGACCCAGAATGCCCCCAATATGCACGACATTATGCAGAACCGATGGCTGGAAAACACACCGAGCGAGACGAGCGAGCCATGCAGGGAATACATAGGTCTCCTGGAAGAGATGAGCGAGCCAGGGAACACCGGACTGCATACTGTAGGTCTCCTGGAAGAGATGAGCGAGCCAGGGAACACCGGACTGCATACTGTAGGTCTCCTGGAAGAGATGAGCGAGCCAGGGAACACAGGACTGCATACTGTAGGTCTCCTGGAAGAGATGAGCGAGCCAGGGAACACCGGACTGCATACTGTAGGTCTCCTGGAAGAGATGAGCGAGCCAGGGAACACAGGACTGCATACTGTAGGCCTCCTGGAAGAGATGAGCGAGCCAGGGAACACAGGACTGCATACTGTAGGCCTCCTGGAAGAGATGAGCGAGCCATGCAGGGAATACAGGTCTGCAACTCTGCATACTGTAGGTCTCCTGGAAGAGATGAGCGAGCCATGCAGGGAACACCGGACTGCATACTGTAGGTCTCCTGGAAGAGAGCAAATGGAAGGATGATGACAACGATGGCTCTCTGATGACCTTGGGGAAGGCCCCTCTCTCTCTCTCTCTCTCTCTCTCTCTCTCCCATCACTGGGCATTTGCATTAGAATATTTTCGTCCGCTATAGTACATACTACATACTGTATATGGTATATCATTGCTGTCCAGGCAGAAACCTATAGCTCTTATATCCATATTTTTACTATTTATGTTTGTGTAAACTATAAATGCCCGCTACTTCGACCTACTGCAGTGTCACACAACCCATTTAGACCTGAGGCCGATTCTACAAATGCCTTCTAAATTCTGACAGTTTTCAGAGAAAACCCTGTTTCTATACTGTATGTCAGTGGTTCTCAAATTTTTTTATGTCAAGGACCCCCAACAATATATGTAATTGGCCTCCGTCCCCCATCTGAATGTTGTTCCAGGGACCCCTCCAGAAGCAAAGATGTGAGTTAAAAACGTTCGCTATATATAAAGATTTGCGCCACATTTTCACGATTTTTCAAAAATAGCAGACCTACAAGCTCGTAGCGCGGAACCGAGCATGTAGATCTGCTATTTTTCAACAGCTAAAGCATAACATATAATGCTTTATATTTTACCCATTCTGGGGGGTTCCCGCCCAGAATGGGTTAAGTAGCAAGAATAGCCGATCTGCAATGCCACAAGGTATTGTGAGCTTGTAGATCTGCCATTGCTGCAATTTCTTTTTTTATTTGAATCCTGAGAAACTTCTATCCGACATTATGTTACGGCGTTTTAGGGAAAAATGGGGAATCTTCAAATACACCTTTGAATTTGCAACGTCCCAATTTTAATGACATATACCAGCTGTGTCCAAAGTGCGGCCCGCGGGCCAAGCGGCCCTGGGGCGAATTTTATACGGCCCGCAGCTTCATACCTGCATTGTATTATGAACAACAGTATGGGACATTTTAACATTAACGTTTTTTAACCTGGGCATTTCCCAGAGTAATATTTGTCAGTGTTCCTTATATGTTTTACCTCGTGTAGCAGGTAGGCCCTATATAAGATATACAAGTGAATGCATTCCACCAAAGATCCCTCACATCTTTGGTGTATATATTATATTGTCACTTTTATTTTGTAATGTTTTGTGCAATTGATCATTTGGGAGCTATCTTAGAGTATATATTAATAGAGACGGCACCGGAGTTCTCCTCCCATCCACTTGCATTAAGTTTCTCAAAAGCACATGAGGCGATTTCACTCCTCCAATTCCGGGTAGGAACAGAGTGCATTCTGGGATTGATTGGGCCAAACTCATGAACGCGCTGGCCGTTGACTATCATTGCACTGAAACAGCGGTCACGTGTCATCATGAACGTGCGCAATGATAGTCAACGGACCAGCGCGTTCATGAGTTTGGCCCAGCGCTGTAATACTTTAGTTCTCTGCTCTTAGTAGATTTCTGTTCTAAAGTTGTTTTAAGTGTATTTAACCAATGCAAATTGTTGTAATTCAGTTCTGTATGTTACTATGTGTTTGTTTTAATGTATTTTTAGTGACATTATGGTAGTTTGTTTAACAGGACTTGTGAGGACTCACACACACACACACACGCACACACACACACACACACACACACACACACACACACACACACACACACACACACACACACACACACACACACACACACACCAGTGACTGCAGCATGCCTGATTGCCAATTTGCCACTTGTCCCTCATTACAGGTTGGTGTGCTGCATGCAGAGGCTGTGTCTAATGCCTTCTGCATTGTGTGTGTGTGTGTGTGTGTGTGTGTGTGTGTGTGTGTGTGTGTGTGTGTGTGTGTGTGTGTGTGTGTGTGTGTGTGTGTGTGTGTGTGTGTGTGTGTGTGTGTGTGTGTGTGTGTGTGTGTGTGTGTGTGTGTGTGTGTGTGTGTGTGTGTGTGTGTGTGTGTGTGTGTGTGTGTGTGTGTGTGTGTGTGTGTGTTTATTTCATGCAGGTATGTTATTGTTGCTCCCATGATTTATTGTAATTTGTATTAAATGTGTTTTATTGTTTTATTTACTTTTATATAAAATACTATTTAGCCGATGGTGTAACGACTGTTTTTACACTTGCTGAAAATAGCCGATCTACAACTTCAGCATGCAACCAAGTGTAAAATGACTTATACTGGATCTCTTGTCCACTAGACCCTTCCTAACATTTTAGTCTAGTTTTGTATTTGTTGACGAAATTGTCAGTTTGTTTAGTTTTAGTCACCTATAGCTTAGTTTTCATTTAGTTTACATTTAGTTTTCGTCGGTGAAAAAAGGTAGTCGACGAACATTTTTCGTCTTAGTTTTAGTCGACAAAATATTGCTATATAGAGTATATATCTACATGTAAGGAGGATGTCTGTGGACTTGAAACCCCCCCTAAAAGTGTAATAGGCATTCACTGATCAAATATAGCAATCTTCGTTCCTACTCTCACCTATGGTCATGAAGTGTGGGTCATGACTGAAAGAATAAGGTCACGAATACAAGCGGCCAAAATGAGTTTTCTTCGACGGGTGGCTGGCATCTCCCTTAGAGATAGGGTGAGAAGTTCAGTCACACGAGAGAGACTCGGAGTAGAACCGCTGCTCCTTCGCCTGGAAAGGAGTCAGCTGAGGTGGTTCGGGCATCTGGTTAGGATGCCTCTCGTGCGCCTCCCTAGGGAGGTCCTCGACGCACGTCCCACTGGGAGGAGACCCCGGGGCAGACCAAGGCGCAGTTGGAGGAAACACATCGACTCACTGGCCTTGGAACGTCTCGGAATCCCCCAGGAGGAAGTCACTAATGTTGCTCTGGAGAGGGAAGTCTGGAGCACTCTGGTGGAGCTGTTGCCCCCGCGACCCGACTACGGATAAGCGGTTGAAGATGGATGGATGATCAAATATACGACTATTCAGTATTTAAGTCCGACGTCATTTTGTAGTGCTACGTTACGTCCGGGTCCAAGTGGCACCAGCTCCCGTCCGCATCTCATTGTAAATAGAATATCTAAACGCGTGAATCTTTTTACAATGACGTTATTTTTCAGAAAGGAAGCCATTGAGGGTTAAAATGGGTCTTAATGCTTCCAACTCGAGTAGAATTATTAATGTTTTGTACAAGTTTCCATGACAAAAAAATATATGATGTGGAGACAATAAAGACTATTATTATCATTATTATTGAAGGTGGTAACAGTCCATTTGCTCAGTAAAATATTTCGGGGGCATATTTAGAATGTTTGCAGGCTTGAGTATGTTGAATCTAGTTTGCATTAATGAGGATTTAGTTGACACAATGAAATAAAATGGCGATATTATTCCGTGTGGGGCAGACGGCCTGTCACAGCCAGATTTGGGAGAGCAGCGCAGCTTTGTTGTTGCGAGGAAAGCGGTAAAATGAGACTTTCGTGGTTGTTTTCGTCTCAGATTTAGTCCGACGGAGCGTCACAGTATAACTCTATGGGGACACAAAAGCGTATATGGGGACACAAAAGTAGGACCCGGAAGTATCTCACGTGCTCGCGCTCACGTCACAGCTAAAATACTGAATAGTTCCAGCTACCCGTGCAGTGCACCCTGTCTGAACGGACACCAAAGCACTGTGTCTGCTGCTGCTGTCTAAACGGCTAAGTGGTAAATACCGTGGCCTGTGTGTGAAGGGCATCACGGGGATGAATAAATAACACCAGATACTGTCATACACCTCTTTATATACTGGGGCGTTGAGTGACAGCATGAATCACACCTGTCACTCATCATCCCGCTGCGCGACTTCCACGCTTAATAGCAGAAGTAGCCCAGTAAACCCACGTACTGCTTGGGCCCTCGCCGCTGTTATAGTCTTAACTCAGGGCTCTGCAACCTTTTTAACTCTTAATCCGCCGCCATTAATAGCGTACTGCCAGGGTTTTTATCACGTGTAACACTTACTTTGAAGAGCCAAATATCCGTAATCGCATGTTACAGTGACAAACTTCTGTGTGTGTGTGTGTGGTGTCTTGGTCGGTTGTTGTTGCTCGGTCGGTGGTGGAAAAACCTGACCGCGAGTATCACAGCGCCTGCTACAGGCCGTTGAAAACGCTTGTCTGGGCCAGAGAAACGGCCCCTCAATGTCGTTTCTGAGATACAGCAGGGCTTAGAATTGAAGTGGATGTGCGCGCATTTTCAAAATGGCCGCGGCCACTGTCCTACTTGGTGTTGTGTTAGCGAACGGTGGCTAACGATACAATCTGATCAAAACATGGATTAAAGAATACAAGCCCTGGAAAACGAGAGTCTCGTGTTTGGCGGGCTAGGGTACTAATTTAACCCTCCGTGTTCCTCGTTTCTGGCGGACTCCATGTTAAATTTAAGTCCCATGTTGTTATTATCTAGATAGTCAGTGTGCCATATCAACATTCATTTTAATGACACCACACCAAAAAGTCCAACATTATGTGATCGCTTCTGACCGAGGCTAAGTCATTGAATGTCATATGAAAGCAGGGGATCATAGCTTCAAATTGACATATTGGTTGTTCAGTTTGACCCAGCAGTTTTGGAGATATGGCTTATAGAGTAATGTCTTGCAGAGAAACAGCGAGTTGAGAAAACAGGCTTGAAAGGTTCACTTCTGTGGACTCTTAACATTACACCTAGCTACATAATTTATTTCATTTACATGTCGATTTCAGCTCTGACATTTATTTCAGACATGATGCTCTAGTATGTGAAGAGTCTGTGCTATTAACTCATTTTGCATTAAAAATCTGTTTTTATCCTCTCTCCAGACTTGCCGCCATGACTGTCTCTGTATAAAAAAAGAGTCAGATATTTTGATTGTCCATGAATATAACGTTTTTCTTTCTTTTTAAATATTTTCTTTCACATTGTTATAACTAGCCCTTACCCGTTGTGAGATATTGCCCGCCGGGGGTACTGCACCCTGGGTGCGTTTTTAATTCACTAATAAATTCATTATTCATTTATAATTTGTTAAATTGGAAAAAGGGCTTCGTTAAGACCTCCATATTATTAAGGTCAATGCCTGTGTGAAAAGTGGGAGCGATTGGTGCAGGCGGTGAGGAGATAAGGCGATGTTTCTGACAGACAGACACACATTCAGAAATTATAGTATGATGATCATTAAACCCACCTGCAGTATCTCCCATACTCAGAGTTTTAATGAATGTAGAATGTGCAGGATGTAATTTACATACAAATGTGAGGGACTTATTTGACTATACATATTTTTTTATAATTTATTTTAAGCCAAAGCCAAATACTCTCTCACACACGTGCCAGTGATCACCCTCCTTTGTGCCAATGTTGGCACTGGTGCCTGTTGCCTAACTCAGGGGTTCTCAACCCGTGGGTCGCGACCCCTCGGGGGGTCGCCAAATTATTTTGGGGGGTCCCCAAAATATTTTCAAAAAATAATAATAATAATAATGTTTCACGATTTTTCAAAAATAGCAGACCTACAAGTTCATAGCGCGCCACTCGGTGGCGCGCTATGAGCTTGTAGATCTGCTATTTTTCAATAGCTAAATTATAACAATGCTTAAAACATCAAAAGGGGTTCCCGCCCAAAATGGTTTAAGGTTATTGTAGCAGTCAATTTATATTGGGGGTCGGGAGGGGGCGGGGCGGGGGTCCCGAGTCATTGCCAAAGCATTTCCGGGGGTCCCCGGCCAAAAACGTTGAGAACCCCTGGCCTAACTCACAAGAGACTCACCATCACAGCGGGCTTCGTGGAAAGTGAAGTGAGACAGGTGGCAACTTGATTACGTCTTAAAACCCTCAACAGTGTCCACCCATTATTCTGACCTCTCAATATTCCGACCTCCCATAATTCCGAATAAGGTTATAGGTTTAGGTTAGGGTTCGGGATAGTTCGGAATCATGGGAGGTCGGAATATTGAGAGGTCGGAATTATGACATGGCACTGATGCATCATAATTAATATGCAGGTGTTCTTTAGAAACATTAGCATGATATGCAGGTTTGATTGATTGATTGAAATATTTATTAACAGTTTGCAGAATTACAGTACATTTCAAGCACAAACTCAATACAAAGGCTGTTAACTGTGAGTGGACGACCCAATTAAGCATTACACTTGTTTACAAGAGGGTCCACCATGTTCAACTCATCAAAACATTTAGAGACGTACAAATAGACACTTCTATATAGACAAAGAACAGAACAGGAATTCATCATAATGGAGGTAAAAAGGGAAAATAAACATATAGTGAGGGGAAAAGGGGGGGGGAGGGGGCAATTCAGATTTTACGGGGGCCAGTTTCGAATTGCAGCCAGGCAGGTGCCCTTTGAGAGCGGTTTTGAAGGAGTCAAGGGATTTGCATGTCTTAATGACTGTTGGTAGGTGTGGAAAGTCCTTGTGCAGTCAGTGGTAAATGTCTGTGGAGAATGTGTGGAGAATGTGTGCAGAGAGGACAAGCTGACTTTGGAAAGTAGACTGACTAACTAACCAAATGGCAGGTTTGGGGAATTCGAATTTCAGGCTTAAGGCTGCGGTTGCCATGGGCCACGGCCAGAGCCTTCTCTGGGCAACTGCCGTGTGTGTGTGTGTGTGTGTGTGTGTGTGTGTGTGTGTGTGTGTGTGTGTGTGTGTGTGTGTGTGTGTGTGTGTGTGTGTGTGTGTGTGTGTGTGTGTGTGTGTGTGTGTGTGTGTGCGTGTGCGTGTGCGCGCGCGCGCGTGCGCGCACACGTGCTGTTTTGGGAATCTGCAGGATCTGTTACAGGTTCAGGAAAACAATACACAAATGAGGCAAGACAAGAACCGAAACTTAAAGCTATGATGAGTGTTTTTTACTCGAGTAAAAGGAGCAAACTCACATTGCAATGGACTCACAGAGCCGTTGTACTGGTGATCCTTCTATACTCTCCAAATGCCCTCCAGCTGAGTCAACATACAGTACCACAAGAACGACCCCATACCAGATAGCCATCTGGCCAAGACACCACGAGCAAACATTGGACTGAGGGACGTATAGGTGCTAACATTAACTCATGGGGAAGAGTACTTTTATAAAGGGATGTTATTCAATGCTTAGGCCACATCTAAGAATTTCTAGGACTGTGTGTGTGTGTGTGTGTGTGTGTGTGTGTGCGCGTGCGTGTGTGTGTTTGTTATGCTTCTGCTGTCACGCTTGGGAAGATAATTCCGGAGCATCATGGGAGCAGAGTCGCACCACAACATACAACGCAATATCGATGCAATAAATGTCTTTCGTCTTGAAGAAAGTGTAGACCTGACTGATCATGAAATATAGCGTAAACAGACACAGTGGATAATGAGAGTGAAATGTGGAAAGCTTCTTTGCAGGGGAGCCCATCTGATATCTGTTTCACTGATTACCATAATAATTGACACTCCACTGCACAGAGGAAGAGCCGGCCATGGCTGGGCATACTAACTACAGAGAGAGAGAGAGAGAGAGAGAGAGAGAGAGAGAGAGTGTACACTGTACACACTGTTTATCTAAAGTATAAAGCTAACGTCTCCTATATGGATGTATATTGTATAACTATCTCTGACAGAAAATCTTTTTATAGTTTCACAAGATAGTATTACCCAACATGTTAATGTAACACAGCTCTGTTTACACCTTTTATTTAATTCCTATTTTTATCCAATATTTATTTGTAAATACATTTTATTTTGATATTCTTGTTCCACTTCTGCTTTGGCAATGTAAACGTACGTTTTCTCATGCCAATAAAGCTCCTTTGAATTGAATCTGAAATTGAATTGAGAGAGAGAGAGAGAGAGAGAACATACAAAGGTGTATGCTGAGCTTTGTACATTTCTGTTGCATATTGTTGCACACATAGTGAGGCGGCAGTGGTGGCTCAGGGGTGGAGTGGCCGGATGGGAACCGCAAGGTTGCCAGTTCGAGTTAGTGTCGAAGTGTAAGCCTTGCCGAGCCATGAGGCCCATAGGGCAGGATCTCCTGTGTCTGTAGCGTGAGGCAGTTTGGTGTTCCAGTACACCCCCTGGACATGACATGACGCTAGTATGTCGCAGGGACTTTACCCCCCAATCCATCCCTTGATGCCGAGTGTCAAGCAAGGGAGGCACTGGGTCCCATTTTTACTTTTGGTATGACGCGGCCGGGGATTGAACCCCGACCTCCCAGTCTCAGGGCGGACACTCTAACCACAGGGCTGGTAGTGTCGAAGTGTCCCTGAGCAATACTCTGAACCTCTAATTGCGCCCGATGTGCAGGTTGGCGCCTTGCATGGTTTCCTCTGTCATCAGTGTGTGAATGTAATGCACAATCTATGTAAAGCGCCTTGGATAAATGGCGCTATATAAATGCACCATTTACACATACTGACATACATAATATGTAGTACTCTTATGTTTCTTTCCGTTTATCCTCTGGCATGCTGTTGGACTACTCTCTTTCCATGCCTTTTACGTAAAGCTGCAAATACTTGGGTGTTATGCTCCAAAGGTAATAATCAATCCTGGCAGATGGATAGATTAATCTAAGGCCCCGGAAGTGTTAAATTAATATTCATTCATTCAGATTTTGAAATGCTTCACCTGCAATGATGATGACAAATTAGGGAGGCCAGATTGAAAGTGGTTAAGTCTGTCGGTGGATTTTTATAAATATTTAATATTAATAAGTAGCGTCTGACTAAAATAACTACATTGGATCCACTGGAAGACAGTAGGGGTGGGACGATATGGGTTCCTCACGATACGATATATATCGCGATATTAGGCCCTCGATAACGATAATATCACGATATTCGATATATTGCGATATTAGGCCCTCGATAACGATAATATCACGATATTCGATATATTGCGATATTTGCGATATATCGATATATTGTATGAAATTTCATCAACGATATATCACGATATCTGCAACTACAAAATACTTGGAACTGAAAAAATGCAGCATTTTGTATTCCCACAAAGCTGTTTGGAGACTTTGGACAAATCACCATCCAGTAATTCAGTACTTCTGGTTGCTGTGGAATCTGAGTGGGATTTGCTTTATTTTAGCTGTCATTTCCTCCTTTTCTAAACATGTTGTTCATCACTTCATTATGAACAACATTTCAAATTTAAAAAAAAAAAAAAAAAAAAAAAAAGGGGGGGGGGGTTTTCTTCCCGATATCAATATTTTAATAATCAATATCGATTATTTATCGCGGGAGGACGTATCGATATATATCGCCATATCGATATTTCAGCACACCCCTAGAAGACAGGTCCCATTTCCTGAACAGTATATATTGGGCTTTGGACATACAAGGTTTCAGGCCTACAGCGACGATTGAACACATTTTAGGACGGGAACGCGCCTGGTGTCGCTTTTGCCACTTTTAAACCCTTATTTTAAACTTTAGCAGGTTGAAAAGTAGCAGATCCTCAAGCTCGTAAGTCCCTCGCTACAAGCTTGTAGATCCGCTATTTTTGTAAAATCGTGAAAATGTGGCGCAAATCTTTGAACATTATATTCGTTCACAGCGAACGTTTTTAACTCATATCTCTGCCTCTGGGCGCTGGCTGGCGCTGGACCCGCTTCGGATGTTATCACCCCTTAATCAAGAGAATGTTCATAATCAGCAGCTTAGAAATACCCCCAGTATGTGATAATCAACATACTGGGAAATCCGGAAGTGAAACTATGGGAGCGTTTGCTTTTTGTGACCATGGCGGAGGCGCGCCGTCTCTGGTTAGGCCTTGAGCCACGCGAGACCGTGCCGAGCGTTGCGACGGCCACCAGACCTGACTCAGCGCCGTCCGAGTTACGTCCCGATAGGCAGAGAATAGTAAATATTAGTAGCCCCTAGTTCCCATTTCCATGCCCCGACAATAGCTCTAGTTGGAAATGACACGTTCAGCAGGGGGAGTCCTTGACCAGGCTATGTCTGCACCACCACCCTGCATGTCCAGCAGGGGGAGTCCTTGACCAGGCTATGTCTGCACCACCACCCTGCATGCTGCAGTCCGGGTGAACACAGCCAAACACCACAACGTCTAGTATGCCAGTATGGCCATATTGGCCATATTCCAACGTCCTGATAACCAGTGGCGTGCACAGATAGACACTAGGTGGTGCTAGAGCACCCCCTGCCCTTTTGGCAATTTGTTTTGTATACAATGTACACTGTACACTACAGTATGTGGACCATGGTGACATTGATCAATTCTTGATAAAAAAAAGCTTCTAATATATTATTTAGGCCCCAAAATCTATAAATCTCACACTATTAAGGCAACCGGCCGGTTCCACGCGCTGCACAAGGTGCCCTTTTTTCACTTGAGCACCTGCCCCTCTAAATGTCTGTGCACGCCACTGCTGATAACGGTTGATTTCGTATATTTAATGCAGTGATAACGGACGAATCCGCTGGTCCCTGGAACAACATATTTCAGAAACGTAGGTTTTTCAGAAAACTGTCATGTTTTCGAAGACATTTAGTAGAATCTAGAATCTCAGTCCTAAATGGGTTAAAGACCTAGTGAAATTAAAAATATATGTTTTCTCACACTTTGAGCATATCCGTATTCCGTGGTCATCATAATGGTCCTTTTAGAGCATATCCGTGGTCATCATAATGGTCCTTTTAGAGCATATATCCGTGGTCATCATAATGGTCCTTTTAGAGCATATATCCGTGGTCATCATAATGGTCCTTTTAGAGCATATCCGTGGTCATCATAATGGTCCTTTTAGAGCATATCCGTGGTCATCATAATGGTCCTTTTAGAGCATATCCGTGGTCATCATAATGGTCCTTTTAGAGCATATCCGTGGTCATCATAATGGTCCTTTTAGAGCATATATCCGTGGTCATCATAATGGTCCTTTTAGAGCATATCCGTGGTCATCATAATGGTCCTTTTAGAGCATATATCCGTGGTCATCATAATGGGCATACCTAACAATTTTATATCAAAAGTCCATAAAAAGCCAATTTTAATGACTTCCTTTAAACGAAAATGTGATGCGTGATGATGTGTCGAGTGTTGCATGCATAAAAATGAAGCTTGATTTCAATCACCTGTTTGATTCCCATAGCTGAACGTTCATCCAAACACAGCTGTTGTTGATTACAGAACTTCCAGACTGTATTAATTACTCGTTTTAAAATTATAATCAGCATGCTAAAATATGTATCTGAAAACATTGTAGGTTAGTAAATGCTGTACTGTACTGTACTGTACTGTACTGTACTGTACTGTACTGTACTGTACTGTACTGTACTGTACTGTACTGTACTGTACTGTACATGGCCTCTATGTGTGTGTGTGTGTGTGTGTGCGTGTGCGTGTGCGCGTGTGCGTGTGTGTGTGTGCCTTCCGCGCTCTGACACAGAGACAGACACGTACGTACGTAGACATAGGGACACACATTGCTGATTGCTGTCTATAGGAGTGGCTAGCACCACTCAAAAAACAAATTCCTTGCGTCGCGCGTGCAGGGACAAATTAGCCATTGGGCCAGTGGGGCCCTGGGCCAGTGGGGCCCTGGCCCAGGGGCCCTTGGCTCTAAGGGGCCCTTTGGGGAAATTGGACCGCCCTGCAAAGGGCTCCTGGGGACCTTCATTGGCCATAGATTGCTAAATTTAGGTCAAAAAGATGATAAAAACACAGAAAAACACGAAAACACGCGCATGTAGCAGAGCTATACCGTCCCATCGCCTGAAGAGATGCGACGCTCTGATTGGTTCAGAAACGTACAGCCTGCCGTTTCAGGCTCAAACTTCAAAATAAAATGACCGACATAGCCATTGCACCATGCAGGTCTTTAAAGTGCTAACGCCCTCTCTCTCTCTCTCTCTCTCTCTCTCTCTCTCTCTCTCTCTCTCTCTCTCTGTCTCTCTGGGCTCCATTTTCATCACCGCTAAACCCCTTATCCCTAAACTTCTTTAAAATGGCCAGTCTACAAGCTCACAACGTGTCAATGTAGATTGGCTAGTAGTTGAACTATTAGAAAATGTTTTTCAAAATAGTAAAAAAAGGCAAAGAAGTTTAGGGATAAGGGGTTTAGCGGTGACGAAAATGGAGCCCTCTGTCTCTCACCCTTTGTTCACAGTTCATTTTGTTTCCATTTGCGGTCAACTTTCTGCAGAGACAGGGGGCGTGACACCTTCAGTGCAGTGGGTTGTGTGGATGAAATGTCATTAAAAAGAAGAACAGAAACGTCTGATAGATGTCTGCACGGGGTCACGCCACCGCCATTGTTCCTGTGCCTGGCAACACTTTCTACACGCACGCACGCACAGACACACGCACAGACACACGCACGCACGCACGCACGCACGCACGCACGCACGCACGCACGCACGCACGCACGCACGCACGCACGCACGCACGCACGCACGCACGCACGCACGCACGCACACACACACACACACACACACACACACACACACACTCACACACAACTCTGCCTCTGCTTGTGGCATTCGATTTTCAATATGCCTGTGTGTGTGTGTGCGTGCGTGCGTGCGTGCGTGCGTGCGTGCGTGCGTGTGTGTGCGTGCGTGCGTGCGTGCGTGTGTGACGTCTTTCTGGGTCATTTGTTGCGTTACAACAAGAGGGGCCCCAAAGAAATCAATCATGAACCATGATGTGGCCCCTGATTCCTTTGTGGCATTAGTATGGATGCCCATATCTTCCAGGGAAAGGTGCCATGCTGGACAGATGTCATCGGAACCAAGCCGACTCATTTGTTTCCATCACACAGATCTCAGGGTGGCCGTTTGCCCAGACGCTTCGTGGGGGATTATTGAACCGGGCAGCTTTATTATATGGATAGAAGCCCGTGCTATCTGCTGCCGAGAGGAGAATGCTAATGCTTCCGCTGTGCCAGTTGCCAATAATTTCATCACAACACCATGATGAATTCATCCTAAACCACTAATGAAAAACTCACCCAGTGTTTTCATTAAAAGCCAGCTTTCTCAAACTGCTCTCAAACAGCTGCACGTATAAAAAGCAGGGAAGATGAGAAATGTCCACGGCTCACGAGCTCCGCGTCACTGACCGGCTAAAGATGATATAAGATCAATGTATTGGATGGATTACTATAGTATAAACGATTGATTGAGTTGAGCCATCAAGCAAGATGGACTTGTTTGTCTGGACAGTGTCCAACCCAAGGCCTTGTGACGAAACACCATCTCTGCGCTTTACGAGCCATAAATACACACCATAAACAGCTATACGACAGAAATGGGGTCTGGGGTGATGGTTTGAGTTCTGCAGAAGCAAGGCGAGGGGTTGAAGTCTTGCAGGATACTGTACAGGCAGCTCATACCGCCGTACCACTGTAGGTACGGCTTCCCAAGTGAGATTAAAATACTCACACTTTCATTCCCAGAAGGAGATGTTCTTCTACATATTGAGCAGGTAGTTTACCCATCCATCCATCCATCCATCCATCCATCCATCCATCCATCTTCAACCGCTTATCCGTAATCGGGTCGCGGGGGCAACAGCTCCACCAGAGAGCTCCAGACTTCCCTATGGATGTTGATATTCATTCATCAGCCAACACTGACAGGTAGTACCCCCCCCCCCCCCCCCCCACCCAGAGAGGACGTATAGGGCCTTAGTCCTACTCCTCCTCCCAGCCAACACTCCCCACTGACAGGTAGTTACCCCCCCCCCCAGAGAGGACGTATAGGGCCGTAGTCCTACTCCTCCTCCCAGCCAACACTCCCCACTGACAGGTAGTTACCCCCCCCCCCAGAGAGGACGTATAGGGCCTTAGTCCTACTCCTCCTCCCAGCCAACACTCCCCACTGACAGGTAGTTACCCCCCCCCCCCCCCCCCCCAGAGAGGACGTACAGGGCCTTAGTCCTACTCCTCCTCCCAGCCAACACTCCCCACTGACAGGTAGTTACCCCCCCCCAGAGAGGACGTATAGGGCCTTAGTCCTACTCCTCCTCCCAGCCAACACTCCCCACTGACAGGTAGTTACCCCCCCCCCCCCCCCCCAGAGAGGACGTATAGGGCCTTAGTCCTACTCCTCCTCCCAGCCAACACTCCCCACTGACAGGTAGTTACCCCCCCCCCCCCCCAGAGAGGACGTATAGGGCCGTAGTCCTACTCCTCCTCCCAGCCAACACTCCCCACTGACAGGTAGTTACCCCCCCCCCAGAGAGGACGTATAGGGCCTTAGTCCTACTCCTCCTCCCAGCCAACACTCCCCACTGACAGGTAGTACCCCCCCCCCCCCCCCCAGAGAGGACGTATAGGGCCTTAGTCCTCCTCCTCCTCCCAGCCAACACTCCCCACTGACAGGTAGTTACCCCCCCCCCCCCCCCCCCCCCCAGAGAGGACGTATAGGGCCTTAGTCCTACTCCTCCTCCCAGCCAACACTCCCCACTGACAGGTAGTTACCCCCCCCCCCCCAGAGAGGACGTATAGGGCCTTAGTCCTACTCCTCCTCCCAGCCAACACTCCCCACTGACAGGTAGTTACCCCCCCCCCCCCCCCAGAGAGGACGTACAGGGCCTTAGTCCTACTCCTCCTCCCAGCCAACACTCCCCACTGACAGGTAGTTACCCCCCCCCCAGAGAGGACGTATAGGGCCTTAGTCCTACTCCTCCTCCCAGCCAACACTCCCCACTGACAGGTAGTTACCCCCCCCCCCCAGAGAGGACGTATAGGGCCTTAGTCCTACTCCTCCTCCCAGCCAACACTCCCCACTGACAGGTAGTAACCCCCCCTCCCCCAGAGAGGACGTATAGGGCCTTAGTCCTACTCCTCCTCCCAGCCAACACTCCCCACTGACAGGTAGTAACCCCCCCCCCCCCCCCCCCAGAGAGGACGTATATGGCCTTAGTCCTACTCCTCCTCCCAGCCAACACTCCTGACTGACAGGTAGTTACCCCCCCCCAGAGAGGACGTATAGGGCCTTAGTCCTACTCCTCCTCCCAGCCAACACTCCCCACTGACAGGTAGTTACCCCCCCCCCCCCAGAGAGGACGTACAGGGCCTTAGTCCTACTCCTCCTCCCAGCCAACACTCCCCGCTGACAGGTAGTTACCCCCCCCCCCCCCCCCAGAGAGGACGTATAGGGCCTTAGTCCTACTCCTCCTCCCAGCCAACACTCCCCACTGACAGGTAGTTACCCCCCCCCCCCCAGAGAGGACGTATAGGGCCTTAGTCCTACTCCTCCTCCCAGCCAACACTCCCCACTGACAGGTAGTTACCCCCCCCCCCCCAGAGAGGACGTATAGGGCCTTAGTCCTACTCCTCCTCCCAGCCAACACTCCCCACTGACAGGTAGTTACCCCCCCCCCCCCCCCAGAGAGGACGTATAGGGCCTTAGTCCTACTCCTCCTCCCAGCCAACACTCCCCACTGACAGGTAGTTACCCCCCCCCCCCCCCCCAGAGAGGACGTATAGGGCCTTAGTCCTACTCCTCCTCCCAGCCAAAACTCCCCACTGACAGGTAGTTACCCCCCCCCCCCCAGAGAGGACGTATAGGGCCTTAGTCCTACTCCTCCTCCCAGCCAACACTCCCCACTGACAGGTAGTTACCCCCCCCCCCCCCAGAGAGGACGTATAGGGCCTTAGTCCTACTCCTCCTCCCAGCCAACACTCCCCACTGACAGGTAGTTACCCCCCCCCCCCCCCCCCAGAGAGGACGTATAGGGCCTTAGTCCTACTCCTCCTCCCAGCCAACACTCCCCACTGACAGGTAGTTACCCCCCCCCCCCCAGAGAGGACGTATAGGGCCTTAGTCCTACTCCTCCTCCCAGCCAAAACTCCCCACTGACAGGTAGTTACCCCCCCCCCCCCCCAGAGAGGACGTATAGGGCCTTAGTCCTACTCCTCCTCCCAGCCAACACTCCCCACTGACAGGTAGTTACCCCCCCCCCCCCAGAGAGGACGTATAGGGCCTTAGTCCTACTCCTCCTCCCAGCCAACACTCCCCACTGACAGGTAGTAACCCCCCCCCCCCCCCCCCCCCCCCAGAGAGGACGTATAGGGCATTAGTCCTACTCCTCCTCCCAGCCAACACTCCCCACTGACAGGTAGTAACCCCCCCCCCCCCAGAGAGGACGTATATGGCCTTAGTCCTACTCCTCCTCCCAGCCAACACTCCCGACTGACAGGTAGTTACCCCCCCCCAGAGAGGACGTATAGGGCCTTAGTCCTACTCCTCCTCCCAGCCAACACTCCCCACTGACAGGTAGTTACCCCCCCCCCCCCCCCCAGAGAGGACGTATAGGGCCTTAGTCCTACTCCTCCTCCCAGCCAAAACTCCCCACTGACAGGTAGTTACCCCCCCCCCCCCCCCCCAGAGAGGACGTATAGGGCCTTAGTCCTACTCCTCCTCCCAGCCAACACTCCCCACTGACAGGTAGTTACCCCCCCCCCAGAGAGGACGTATAGGGCCTTAGTCCTACTCCTCCTCCCAGCCAACACTCCCCACTGACAGGTAGTTACCCCCCCCCCAGAGAGGACGTATAGGGCCTTAGTCCTACTCCTCCTCCCAGCCAACACTCCCCACTGACAGGTAGTTACCCCCCCCCCCCCAGAGAGGACGTATAGGGCCTTAGTCCTACTCCTCCTCCCAGCCAAAACTCCCCACTGACAGGTAGTTACCCCCCCCCCCCCCAGAGAGGACGTATAGGGCCTTAGTCCTACTCCTCCTCCCAGCCAACACTCCCCACTGACAGGTAGTTAACCCCCCCCCCAGAGAGGACGTATAGGGCCTTAGTCCTACTCCTCCTCCCAGCCAACACTCCCCACTGACAGGTAGTAACCCCCCCCCCCCCCCCCCCAGAGAGGACGTATAGGTCATTATTCCTACTCCTCCTCCCAGCCAACACTCCCCACTGACAGGTAGTAACCCCCCCCCCCCAGAGAGGACGTATATGGCCTTAGTCCTACTCCTCCTCCCAGCCAACACTCCCGACTGACAGGTAGTTACCCCCCCCCCCCAGAGAGGACGTATAGGGCCTTAGTCCTACTCCTCCTCCCAGCCAACACTCCCCACTGACAGGTAGTAACCCCCCCCCCCCCCCCCAGAGAGGACGTATAGGGCCTTAGTCCTACTCCTCCTCCCAGCCAACACTCCCCACTGACAGGTAGTTAACCCCCCCCCCCCCCCCCCCAGAGAGGACGTATAGGGCCTTAGTCCTACTCCTCCTCCCAGCCAACACTCCCCACTGACAGGTAGTAACCCCCCCCCCCCCCCAGAGAGGACGTATAGGGCCTTAGTCCTACTCCTCCTCCCAGCCAACACTCCCCACTGACAGGTAGTAACCCCCCCCCCCCCCCCCCCCCAGAGAGGACGTATAGGGCCTTAGTCCTACTCCTCCTCCCAGCCAACACTCCCGACTGACAGGTAGTTACCCCCCCTTTTTATTTACATCAAAAGGGCATGTGAGCTCAAACCCACAATTCAACATTTTGGTTTTAAGATGTTGATATTAATTTTGTATTCATCCTTAGAACCCCAAATCACACCTTGGAAAGCAAGAGTGTCTATTTCAAACAAAGTGTTTTTTGACTGGGGGGACATATTTTGACAGCAGGAATTGCCTGTCATTATTTGCAGTATTAGGATGTTGATATTCATTCATCAGCCAACACTCCCCACTGACGGGTAGTATCCCCCCCCCCCCCCCCCCTCAGAGAGGACGTATAAGAGCAACATTAGTGACTTCCTCTTGGGGGATCCTGAGGCGTTCCAAAGGCCAGTGAGTCGATGTAATCCCTCCATCTCATCCTTGGTCTGCGCCGGGGTCTCCACCCAGTGGGACGTGCCTCGAGGACCTCCCTAGGGAGACGCCCGAGAGGCATCCTAACCAGATGCCCGAACCACCTAAGCTGGCTCCTTTCCAGGCGAAGAAGCAGCGACTCTACTCCGACTATCTCTCGTGTGACTGAACTTCTCACCCTATCTCTAAGGGAGACGCCAGCCACCCTGGCGTAGTCTATACTCCACATTGTGTTTTATTCTACATAATGTGTCGAAGTTTTTGCGTTTAATTTTTTTTTGGCCATTATGAACACAGTTCGAATGTTGAAGGTTTTTATTCGACTTTGTTTTTAGATAGGCAGCCAAGACGCTTGGTAACTGGAGCAGTGACCACCTGGTTTCTGATGTCATGGGCACTTAAATGTTACATTTTAAAATGATTCCCAAACATTTTCCAAAGCATTTATTTTTATTTATGTAACCCTAAAATGAGTGTCCTTAGCTCTGGTGTGATTAAAAACCCACCCTCTGTCTCATGGACCAGTCTCTGCGTTGTGTATGTGTTGTTGTTGTTGTTGTTGTGTTTCATGTCAAGGACCCCCAAATTGACACTAATTAGCCCGCGGAACCCCATTTGAAAAGATATGCCAGGGAGTCCCAGAAGAGAAGATGTGTATGTCTCTAGCAGTGATTCTCAACCCGTTTAATTTCAAGGACCCCCAGTTTGACATGCATTAGTCTACGGACCCCCATTTAATGGTATTTCTATCTCTGGGACCCCCAATTTATATTGTAAAATCAATGCTAATTTAAGAGCGGAGAAATTTGTACACTCTCTGAGTTACAGACCCATAGGGTCCATTTGGTTCCAAATGATCATTTAGCTGGGTCCCCCCTGGAACTCCCTCAAGTACCCCTGGGGGTCCCCGGACCCCACTTTGGGAACCACTGGAGTAGGAAACGTGCGGCAGAGCAGTGTAGTGTCTGTCATATCAGGTCTGGTCACCTTGCAGAGAAACAATGACATTGTGTATTTTTTCACAACAGTGAATGTCAAAACATCTCAGAACTACGTGCACTATAAGCTGAAACATAGCCAGCTGTAGTTTAAAGAGAAGGCTCATAACCATAATACTACACCGCAGGCAGTGCATTAGAAAACACAGGAATATATTTGCTGCACCGTTCATTCAGGTTCAACCTCCTGCTGCACATTCAAAACAGGTGGTACGCATTGGCCGTTGAGTGATATTCAACGAGCGCTTCCAAACTCCAACACTTAGAAAAAAATCTCATCATGCTATGTGAAGAGTCTGCCTGTGCTATTAACTCATTTTGGATAAAAAAAATTAAAAAATCAGTTTTTCTCCTCTCCTGAACAGTTAGTCTTGCCGCCATGACTGTCTCTGTATAAATAGAATCCCATATTGGTCTCTCCTCCTCCTACCCCCCCAGACAGCAGACGGCACCTGGCCAGGCCTTTATGATGGCCGGATGACACTTAATTGCATTTTCTTTCTTTCTTCTTTGTGTGTGTGTGTGTGTGTGTGTGTGTGCGTGTGCGTGTGCGTGTGCGTGTGCGTGTGCGTGTGCGTGTGCGCGTGCGTGTGTGTGCGTGTGTGTGTGTGTGTATTGTAACACTTTCATGCTATCTTCACCAACTCTCCTCTCCTTCCCCCTATGGGTCCATCTCTCTCTCTCTCTCTCTCTCTCTCTCTCTCTCTCTCTCTCTCTCTCTCTCTCTCTACTCTCATGTCTCATGTCTGATCGCATTTGCTCATTAAGAAGATGATGTGAGTCGGCGAAGGTATTTCACGGCGTTGTTAGGAGCCTGCGGTCGCAGGGAACACTCCTTCCTCTGTCCCCCGAACACTCCATCTGACATGCCCTTCCCCGAGTAACGTCTAGCCAATATGCCTCATTATACTGAGCTGTGAGGGTTCTGCTGACACACAGGCACACACACACAGGCACACACGCACGCACGCACGCACGCACGCACGCACGCACGCACGCACGCACGCAGTTCGTCTTCTTCTGGCAGTCCGTCGATGTTGAAGATGACGTAGCTTCCTTATGAGTTTGGCAGTATGGTCATCTTCGCTGACGACGATGTCGCTGTAGGCTAGATGACTATGAAGCCTGATTCTGGAAGCACATATCCTGCCACAGACATGTGAGGCCTGGACCAAGGACTATTAAATGAGGACAGGAAGCAAAGACCGTATGGTGGACTGGAAGGAAAGAAACATGCGTGGTTGAGACCAAGGAAGCTGAACGCGGAAATGTTATAGCATATAGTCCATTGCACATGTTTCTTTCCTTCCAGGGAGCAACATGGAGTCCATCGTACGGTCTTCGCTTCCTATCCTCTTTTAATGAACCTTGGCCTGGACCAGGAGGTTGAGGTGGTGGTTTACTGGGTCAGCATGGAGGTGTCTTCGCTGCCGTCTCACCGTCCCATCTGTTGGGGGTACGTTTCTCCTCCAGGTGTGCAGTGACTCCATAGATAGAGTGTCGCAGTCCTGCCCCCTTTCATGACAACGACAGGCCCGGAAGAATATTTTTTTAGACGTTTCAAAAAGTATTTATTTAAAGACCTTTTAAGCCTCGGAGGAAAGGCAACTCTTGTTGTTACAAAACGTTTTGGGGCCGATCAAATAATTAGAAAGTTGTTTTTTCTTCTTTCTAATTAATTGGGTTTATTGTCATGATTTAATTGCCACAGAGCTGGCTTTGTCCGAGGCTTAAATGTCTTTAAATAAATCCCGGGCTTGTCGTCATCATGAAAAGGGGGTGGGACTGCGACGCTCTATTGTGACATATACGGAATGCCAGAGTGGCCGATTTTCTGTGGCTGACTTGCAGGTCATTGGGGTTGATGTTGCACCTCTTTAGAGTTTAGAGTTTCAACTGGTCTTTGTACCGCAGTTTTGGACCACCGGCCTCTGGCTTCCTGCTGGCTAACAAGGGCTGCCCGCCCGGCGTAAAGCACCTGACCAGACAAGCGGCAGCCTGCCCTGCCGGCATCCCGATGACGTGGCCGACCCACCGGAGATGCCTCTGTGGGTGTGCTGTAGGGTTGCCTCCATGCTGATGGAGTCAGCGCGTTGGAGATGCCTCTGTGCTGTAGGGTTGCCTCCATGCTGATGGAGTCAGTGCGTTGGAGATGCCTCTGTGCTGTAGGGTTGCCTCCATGCTGATGGAGTCAGCGCGTTGGAGATGCCTCTGTGCTGTAGGGTTGCCTCCATGCTGATGGAGTCAGCGCGTTGGAGATGCCTCTGTGCTGTAGGGTTGCCTCCATGCTGATGGAGTCAGCGCGTTGGAGATGCCTCTGTGCTGTAGGGTTGCCTCCATGCTGATGGAGTCAGCGCGTTGGAGATGCCTCTGTGCTGTAGGGTTGCCTCCATGCTGATGGAGTCAGCGCGTTGGAGATGCCTCTGTGCTGTAGGGTTGCCTCCATGCTGATGGAGTCAGCGCGTTGGAGATGCCTCTGTGCTGTAGGGTTGCCTCCATGCTGATGGAGTCAGCGCGGTGGATGTCGCTGTGGGGGACACGGTCCTGCCATGCAGGTGATGCCAAGGAATGCGCTGGAAGCATCTGATGTGAAACGTCTCCAGGCGTCTGACATGGCGACGGTAGACAGTCCAGGCAGGCTTCTG